>NC_085874.1:20193691-20271191 GCF_034702125.1 Engraulis encrasicolus | reverse complement strand
GGCAGAGGTAATAAAAGAGGCTGTGAGTGGACCTCTCAATCAGACACCTGCCAACCGGCAGCACAGTGGCTGCAGCACACCTGATCTGGCAGCCTGTGGCGATGAAACCTGCCTGCTCCACTCTCTGAGTGCATTCCAATATGCACCCTTGCTTCCTCCACTTGTGCTTGTGGCCTCGCCCCGCCTCCTGGCCCCTCCTCCTGGCCCCTCCTCCGTGGAGAAAACAATAAAGTTTCCCAGCTGTCAGCCTAGCCACAACAACTTTTTGGGGACTGTTTTTCATTCACCATCCCAATTGCAAATAAGGAAAAGACTTTACAATTGAGCTTTTGCAAGATATTAAAATATAATGCTGTTGTCAGTGATGTCATCATGACATATTGCTTCCTGGTACGAGGCCACAAGCACAAGTGGAGGAAGCAAGGTTGCATATTGGAACGCACCCTCTCTCTCTCTGCTAAGCTCTTCATGTCCCTGATTGCCCCTGTACTCCATGACAAGAAAATAGCACTTCACTTCTGGGTGTGTCAGTGGAAGAGTAGTCCGAGAGTAGGCTAGTTAAACAAACAAAAAAAAGAAGCAGAGCTGGGGTCCATATCTCGAAAGCGTCTTTGCTAACGACGGTAGCAACGTCCTTCGTAAGAGCGACTCAACTCTCTCTCGACAGCTACACTCACCACTAAATCCAAGGGAACGGTTAGACGGTCTTAACACGGTCTTAAGACGGTTAGCAACGACAAGAATCGAGAAACGGACCCCTGCTCCGATGTGAAAAACTGATGTGATGTCGAAATCTTTGTCTTTTAGGCACTTAATAAAAATAACATCAAGTTTTCTACAGCTTTTCCAATTCATAATCTCCCCCATCCCTCTGGACCCGGATTTTTTTTAAAAACAACCCACGGATGGCTCCGCAGTTCCAAAATGTCCTCACATTTCAATTTGTTGGCCCTGCCGTGGCCTAACATAGGACATTGGGTTACTGTGCCGGCAACCCGGGTTTGATTCCGGCCCGGGTCATTTGCCGATCCTTCCCCGTCTCTCTCTCCCCACTCATTTCCTGTCTCTCCTCCACTGTCCTGTCAAAAATAAAGCCCTAAAAATATATATAAATTAAAAAAAAAAAAACATTTCAATTTGTTGTTTGTGTTTGGTGTGTATGTGTGTGGTGAGTGAGGAAGAGAGGTGAAGCACCATAGAGTATAGACCCTCTGTATACAGTTCGCATCCCCCCTTTCGCCTACTGTACTACTTTCCTCATCTGACCTCCGAAGTGATGGCCTCCAGTTTCAGTGTGTTGGGGGAGTGGTGAGTGAGGAGGAGGAAGAGGAGGAGGAGGAGAAGAATGCACCAAGGAGGAGAGGGGACCTCTATCCTCCATTCTTCTCTCCATTCTCCTCTCCTCTCCTGCTTTTCTTTCCTCTAGCCTCCATTCCTTTCTTGACTGATGTATCCGGTCTCCGAGAGCCAGCATCCAGGGGGGATGGGATGAGGAGGACTCTCAAACAGGGAAGACCACAGTGGGGGAACAAAGGAGTCAGTTGCTCTCGGCCCAATGGGAGAGGGGCCCCAGAATTGGTTCCTTATTACATTACATTGGTTCCTCATGCATTGAGTGGTGGGTGTCTTACGGGTGACTAGGGCTAGATCTCAAATGGCGCACTTCTGCACTTCGGCCACTATGTTTCAGTGCATAACTGTAATACGCACTGAAACATGAACACTGAAGTGCACAAGTGCACCATTTCCTGCACATGTGGCTGTCAGCGGCCCTTTGAAATATAGTAAGATACCACAGAAGATGAGTGCCCATCTTGCTACGTTTGAAATGGATTAAGCATGCCACCAAAGAGCACCATCTCTACAAAGAGCAAGTTCCATGTATCACTTCAATTGAACTTTTATTCTCTGTCAGCGGCTCTGTTCTCAAACACATTTTAAAGAATTTTTTTTGGTCTTTTTGACTTCATTTTTGATATAGGACAGTGAAGGTGGTGACAGGAAGCGAGTAGGGAGGAAGACGGGAAGGGCCGGCAAATGACCTGGGCCGGGAATCGAACCAGGGTCAGCCGCACAGCAGACAAGTGCCCCACCAGTGGGCCACGACAGGGCCCCTCCAACATATTTTACGTTGTGAATTCCTGATGTTCTTGAGGCTGCTATTCTACCACTGTTGCCTCACTGTGTTGATCTCTGTTGCACAATCAAAGCATAATCAAAGATCTTCTGGAACATTCATCACTGTCTCCAGCTTAATCCTTATTGCATCCAGTGAGAGAGAGCGGTTTTGCCGCAACAATGACCCCACGCCGTCCTGTAGCGAGCAAACCAGGGCTGGCGCTAGGCATAGGCAGACTAGGCGGTCGCTAGGGCGCCAAATGTCTTGGGGGGGGGGACACTATAAAATTACAATATTAAGCTAAATAAAGCATTGAACTTTACATTGACAATGATTTTTAATGGGCACTCAGTACATGGTACGAGGTCAGCTGTCCTCGATTAGATGTATGACACTATGTTTACAGATGCCAATGTTAAATTTCACAAAAAGGAAAGAATGGTGCTCGCCTAGGGCACCAAATTGACTAGAACCGGCCCTGGAGCGAACACTGTTTACTCTGGACTTGCCTTTTGGCAATCTCTCATTCCTGTTTACCTCTCAACTTTCAGACTGTTTTAAAAAGAGCGCATATAAAAACAAACAGTAAATAAACAACAAACCCACGATGAGAAAAGGAAGAGGCACAGCTATCCACAACGCACACACACACACACACACACACACACACACACACACACACACACACACACACACACACACACACACACACACACACACACACACACACACACACACACACACACACACACACACACACACACACACACACACACACACACACAAACAAACACACACACACACACACACACACAGACTAGGAGTCTAGGATGTGGGGAGCTGAGAGAGAGAGAGAGAGAGAGAGAGAGAGAGAGAGAGAGAGAGAGAGAGAGAGAGAGAGAGAGAGAGAGAGACAGACAGAAAATGAGACAGTGACAGGAAGACATGTATTTTGGAGATGGAAAGACAGAGAGACATACAGGAAGAAAAACATAATAGGAACGAGGTAGATGGGAGAGAGACAGAGAAAGAGAGGGATGGGGGGGATAAAGGGTGGAAGAGAAGAGAGATACATAAGGAGAGAGATGGGGGGGGGGGCTGAGAGAGAGAGTGAAAGAGATGGGAAGAGAGGAGTAAGGGAAGGAAGGAAGGGAAAGTGTTTTGTGTTGTTTTACCAGGGTTTACTTAGAGGCGGCTGGTTGCCAGGTGACTGTGTTGGGGATGGCTTGCAGATGCTGAGGGCCCCGAGCAGAGACCTGACTCACCACTTGGACCAGGAGCCTTGAAGGGATGCTGAGAGCTGGCCGATGCACGCACGCACGCACGCACGCACGCACGCACGTAAATGCATGCAAGCACAGACGCATGCGGGCACGCGCGCACACACGCACACACGCACACACGTATGAAGGCACACACACATGCACGTACACACACCTATAATATGTACGCATTTACTGCACATACACACGCAGGCACACACGCACACACGCACACCATTTGGACCTTGAGCCTTGTAGTGATGCTGAGAACAGACCAAAAGACACACACACACACACAGAGCCAAAACTCCCCCGTGGAGATGGCCTGAACACACACACACACAAACACACGGGCACACACACACGAGCAGGCGCACACACACGCACACACGCACACACGCACACACGCACACACACACACACACCATTTGGACTTTGAGCCTTGTAGTAATGCTAAGAACAGACCAACAGACACACACACACACACAGAGCCAAAACTCCCCAGTGGAGATGGCCTGAACACACACACACACACACACACACACACACACACACACACACACACACACACACACACACACACACACACACACACACACACACACACACACACACACACACACACACACACACACACACACACACAACCTAGGGTTTTGTTCTGACACAACATTTTCATTCAGTCAGTCACAGACAACACTTTCTGTGCTGCTAGACAGCTTTGACATGCGTAGAGTAATTGGTCACAAATTATACAACACACACTACATTACAACACACATTAAATGCATGAATAAGCACATGCTGCCTAGCGCATACACTACATGTACCAAGGAAAGCTGACAGGGTCGGGGCAAATGGGACAGTTGTCCCGAGCCCAGAGACAGAGAATTGGGACCAGAATTGGTTTCTCACAACATTGTATTTATTGGGTGGGGGGCCCTTTCAGATGATTTAGTTCTGGGCCCAGCCAAAGCTGTCCAAAAGATAGCCTTGGCCTGCATGCACCATTACTAGTTTCTCACTATTAACAATGCTGTTTTTTTTTTTTTTTTTTTTTACATCCGTTCACAATCTGAATAGTATTCCAAGTATTTATTTAAATTGCAATGTATTACGAGCTTATAGTGAGTTATAATGAGTTATTGTACTTCTATTATAGTGCATCTCTTCGGGAAGCAGTTGAAAAACCACTGAAGGCATCCATTTAATCTGAAAGCCATTATAGCCGATGCAAAGTGCACCAAGAAAGTATTGCCAGAAACATGGAAGCCGATGGGAGGGAAAAAGTGGTCAGTTGTCCCGGGCCGAGAGAGAGAGAGGGGCCATAGGGAATTGGGTCCCCATTGAATTGTATATATTGAGCGGGGGGTGGGAGGTGGGGGGCCTTTCCAATGACTTTGTCCCAGGCCCAGCCAAAGCTGTCATCGGCCCTGGTCAGAGGGATGGGCAGACAAGCCACGCAGTGGCTCACATGTGAGTGTATACTCAGTAGAGATCTTAGGGCTTCTTCCAAGGAACCATGAAACTGCAGATGGTGTCTTACTCGCTCGCAGTTATCATAGGATTCCGGTCACAGTTTCAGTAAAAGCCTGTTTCAGTGAACGCCACTGGCAACATTACACAGCTTTTCTGCGTATGGCTGAACGTTTTTAACTGGTATGACTTCTCTTCATTTGTATTCATGGTCTGGAGGTTCTATGACCTGACACGATTGGAAGGGCGGGAGGATTGCACTCAGTTCTGGTTTGAAACGATTGGACGGCTCTCACACAATCGTTTGCTTATTGGCCGGCCGCCTGGTAGCCGACTAAACCCTCCCCAGAAAAAAAGTCCAGGAGTTATTGAACCATGAATTTGACATGTATATTCTTTTTGGCCTCAAACTGCGCACACAATTTTGAACGTTCAAAACTGGATCTAGATCAGGGGTGTCAAACTCATTTTGTTCTGGGGGCCGCAACCCATGTGGACCTCAAGCCGGCCGCATTAGTAACATCATTGCAAAAAAAAATACCCTTAAAGTAGGGGTGGGCAATATGACGATATAAATCGTGAATCATGATATTGAGTACAAGATCGTCTCGAATCTGCCTAAGTGAAGAAGTCTTATAGATTGACTTGCAGTGAGGATGCTAACTATCAGTATCAAAGTGATGTTTACTTACTTGTGTTGTTGTTTTCACTTTTATTCTTTACATAATTGTATTCTAATTGTGCACTTTATGAGAGTGTCATCAGTGTGTTAACATTTTATTAACTGCAAATTACAAATTGCAAGCATATCAAAATTGATTTTTGTTGTTTTTATTTTTTGGATGGAAGATCGTGATAAAAAATCGAAATCGAGATTTCATGTTAAAAAATCGTGATATGACATTTTTGCCATATCGCCCACCCCTACCTTAAAGCATAGGGTTAGTTTTTTCAGTACTATCGCGTTATCTTTTCAGTATGTTTTAAAGTGTGATGAATATGTAGAAAGCAAAGCAATATTGATAATCCTATGCAACATTTCGTTGATTTCATTAATTCATTGCCAACCGTCAATGACTGAAATACAGGACAGTTCTTCCCCCAGAAAATGTTGTATTTCTTAGATGTTATTTCCTGCATTTTAATGCACTTTAACATCCCGTTTCCCGTTTGAGCTCAATACGAACCAATACAAATACAAATAGATTTATTATTTAATTATAACCAATACCAATACAATACCAATAAGAAGTATTCCACCATTTGTAGTGGAAGTGTGATGTGCACTTTACTACATACAGTATAAGAGAGGGGACCATTGGGTAAATGTCATGCATGTCTCGATTTTGCCCCCAGTGGCGTAATTGCGCATTTCGGTTATTTCTCTGAAAAAAAAAAAAAAACAAACAAAAAAATTTTTTTTTTTTAAACATCAGGGCCGGATTGAACCCTCTGGCGGGCCGGATGCGGCCCGTGGGCCATATGTTTGACACCCCTGATCTAGATGCATTTCAGCTGCAAGCAACTAAAAGTTTGAATTAAAAAATGCAATTCAGAGTTGGGGTCAGAACTGGGTCCCTATAATATTGTGTGTTTTAAGGGGGTGGAGATGGGGGGGGGGGGGGTCGGCTAGACTGCACCACCACCCACCACCGACCCAGCCTCAGGTCACAGGTTACTCATACGCCTGCGGACAGCCGCGTCTCCCCCAGTCCTCCATGCACCTGTAGTGAGGGCAGTGCCGCTGACAACTTTGGCTGGGCCTGGGACAAAGTCATCTAAAAGAGCCCCCCCCCCCCCAATACAATGTAATTGAGACCCAAATCTGCCCCCCCCCCCCACACATACAATCCTCTCTGGGCCCGGGAGAACTGACCCTTTTGCCCTTTCCTGTAGGTTTCCCTGGGGACAGGGTAAACACTTTAGCTCCTGCTAAACATGCCACGGATATGTCAGAGCGACATTATTTACAACTGATGAATATTTACACTGAGTTTGACAGTTCGACATAAAGTGGGACCCATGCACATCACAGGGGGCGAGCGAGCAGAGTGGAGTGAAGAATGAAGCTTGCAATTGGTTAATACGTGGATGGTGGACACACACAGCTGGACAGGGGAGGCGTATCTATCAGAGATATGAGACGAATGTAGAGTGAAATATGAAGAGAAGATAAACTCCATCTATTTAGACAACAGACTTCTAGGGAGTGGACGGCCATGATTTCCCTCTCTCCACTGTGGAATGCTCGGCTGGAGGCCAGACTCAACGTGATAACTGGCCTCTGTGCGTGTGTATTTGTGTGTGCGCGCATGTGTGTGTGTGTGTGTGTGTGTAATACAATCGTGTTTTAAGTCCTAGGATGCCCTTGGAAATATGATCTTCAGAACTCCCATTGATATGAGGTAACTGATGGGTCTATTCTTCCACTGGGTTTAAAACATTAATATTTTTGCAGATGTAGTTGCCACACAGCAGATACGCGTAGCCTACACACCTTGTAAATTACTGTATTGAAATAATTGAGAAGAGTGGAGAAGTGTCTGTAAGATGTTGTTATAAGCAAACAGATAAAAAATAAATTGCCTATAGATCGTTACGACCATTGATGTAGACTATACGATCAAAAACATATAAAATATATTGAGGTTTCCTGCATATAACATGGATGAGGTAGGGACATTTTTCTTCCAGTAGCACTGCATCTTCTAGGGTTTGTAGTTAATGAACTTTGTTGTTAATAAGAGATTGAGTTGATTGGCTTGCACAGCAAAAGGCAAGCAATCCCAAAGCCACATTTTCCAGTACTTTAGTAAAATGTTGGGGTGTAGCCTCTATTTAACACTCCATTTTCCGTTACGCCATGGCACTATTTACCTACATATTGGGTTCGTTCGTGATGAGGCAGTGATGCTTTTGCTATGCAGCGCGCATGCACACTTAACCAGTTTCCTTCTGGTTAGATAACCAGTATGCATCAAACTAGCAAAGTGTGTATGCACGCTGCAAAGCAAAAGCATCACTGCTCCATCAAAATCGAGCCCATTGTCACTGGCTGGGCCACGTTCATGATGACGCATTGCTGCTTTTGCTGTGCAGCGCACATGCACACTTTGCCATTTCCAGAATGCTTTGAAATGGCATGAAAGTGTGCATGCATGCTGGACGGCAAAAGCAGCAATGCACCATCATGAATGCCCCTATTGTCCAGCAGAAACCTTATAAGCCCATCTCTACTTTTCTATAATTTGTAAATCACTATTTTGTACAATGAAATATGAATTATGAAATTATGACATAAAATGATTATTACTTTAAATATTCTGATTTATAGAGTATAATGAATCGAACATTTTCTAAAAAGCTAAAATAAATAGTGGAGATACTGTTCACAGTTCAAGGTTTCTGCTAGACAGTGGCGATACACAGCACCTCTCTGTGGTCCCTAACTTAGGGAAACATGCACCCTCTACTGATGAATCTGTGTTAATGCAGGCGTTTAGTGTCACACCATATGCTACAATAATATACTGTACCTTGACCAACACTTGAGCCAGGTTTCAACTGCACAAAGTAGAACTGTTGGTACAACCACAGATGCACGCAAACACGCACACACACACACACACACACACACACACACACACACACACACACACACACACACACACACACACACACACACACACACACACACACACACTCGCAGAACAAACACTCTCTCTGTCTCAAGCAAACACGACTCTAAATCACATGGCCTGCCCTCTCAGAAGCCCTATCACATAAATCCAACACATAAAGTCAGCGCCTTAAAAAGACACAGACCCTTCAGAATGTCATATCAGGTCTGCCAAACCTTCTGTGGCCACACCATTGTTCCATAATCACTGAGTACTGCTCACTTCTGATTAGAGACAATACTTACAGTGAGCTATGTAAACTGTACCAAGGTCAGGTCTTTGAGGGTGTTTAAGAAACGTGCTGACATTTAGCTCAAGCCTAATAACAGCTGAAACTGATGATGAGGAGGATATTATGTTGTTTGGAGGTTGGGGTGCACGCACGCATCCACAAAAACAGCGATCCAGGGTGCCAGACAAAAGTGGTAGAGAGTGTGATAATAGTCATGAGCATGAGCTCCTGGTCACTGGGCATGAGCTCCGAAGGCCTGAGGACCATCTCACGGGTCGATCGAATCGTTGCCGTTTGTGACGAAATGAATTTATATTTTTTTGAGCTCTTGCCCAGTGTGGTGACCACTCTATCACACCAGGCCAGGACATCATGTTGTCCATGTTACAGATAGCTTTGGGCTAGATTAGTGTTCCTCAATGGGGGCTTTACAGGGGTGTTGGCAGGCTTATGATAAGGTCAAGGGGGTGTTTGCAAGCTTATGATGAGGTTAAAGGTGTGATTGTTCAAAAAAGGTTCAGAACCACTTGACTAGATGTTACAGACATGCCAAAACAGGGATTGTTTGGTTATTCCCATAGGCTGACAGTAGGTTTTTTTCCCCTTGTATTGACCATCTGCAGGTAGCTTTTTGAGTGTGGTAAAATATTTGTTTTGGTCTTTTGCGACTTTATTTGACAGGACAGTTTGAGAGGTGGACCGGAAGAGATGGGGAGGGGTCGGCAAATGACCCTTGCCGGGAATCGAACCCGGGTCGGCCGCACGGCAGACCAGTGCCCCACCGGTTGGCCACTGCAGGGCACACTGTTGAGTATGGTTGTTTGCTGAGATACCAAGCCATCCGATTCTTCTACCTGCTGTTTCTCTCATCAGTTGAAGTCTCAGTCATTCAACAAAAGGTGTTCACCCACGCAGCTTGAAAACATACGCACGGCTATCGCATTTCTCTAGTGGGGGATTTTCTCTACCTGGCATGTATTAACAGTGATCTCTGCAAATACACTTTACCATAGGCCTAATACAAGTCTCAGGATCCGCTCCGAGGTGGTAAACAATCATACAGTATCAAAAACGCTGAAAACTAAATATGTGATTGAGCATTTGTGTGTTCTGGGCATTTTTGCCTTTATTATGACAGGACAGTCGAAGACCGCACCCTTACATAAGATAAAATGAATAAATGAATGCAATAGCAAATGTATTAGTACAAATATGTAATTTGTATATCAAGTTGGCCTACGCACTCCACAAGGGTATTAAGCATTCTCAGTCGGAGTTGGGAACCTTTCATATTAACAATCAGTGACATTACTGCATCTCCTAGACAGATGTGGACACTGAGTTCACCCTTTCAAAATAATTGTAATGATTCACATCCTTCCTGCTGTGCTGGGAGACTCTCCCATCAGCCAACACCACAAGTATTATGACAGATGGCTGTTTGTATCAAGGACTGAAGTGGCGTTCGAAGACGTCCCAAATATCCATCCCCATTAATTTACAGCTGCCGTAACATTTGCTTTATGACAGTTTGATGTAACACATCGCCACATCATTAAGTGCAGTAGGATATAAAACTCCAAATGAGTCAACAAGTGTAAACGCAGCTGGACTAAAGAAGGGGTGGAGTAGAGGGAAAGAGGGGGTAGGGGGAGGAAGAGATAAGGAGACCAACGTTGACTTATTTATGAAGGGCGAAGATAAAAGTCGCTCTCGATTCAAGCATCAGAAGATTCATGGCAAGAGGGCAGGGATGCTTTGGAATGTTGGCTGAAGAGATCAGCATGATAACCTGTATTATTTTTTTTCCTGTGGTATTAATCTAGTGGAGTTCTGGAATGCCCTTGAGATTAAACATTATGCAGCAGAAGCTGAGTGGGAACTGAGATAACTAAAGGTCGACTCACTAGTCCACATGGTGACACTGAATGCAAACACAATCCGCAGCACAAAACCACATAATTATAGAGATACCAACATAGAGATACGCATAGTATATCCATGCAAAACTCAGGATAATATGTGAATTATTTGAGAGGCATGTCACTTCCCTCACTACTGCCACAACTTTAGGGGTTCCTCAAACAGAATGCCACAAAACAATGTGCACACATGTTTGAGACCATCAGGAATGAGAATGACTGAGCACATTTATGAACACATCTTTTATTGACCCAGCCCCATCGTGACAAATACAACATTTCTGTACAATGATAACTTGTTCAAAGCCAATGTCTCCCCCAAGTATAGCTTTTAAGAAATTAAATAATAATTTAAAAAAAACAAATATTAAAAACAATTACACAATGTTAAAGATGCATAAAATATACCATACTACATGAGAGAAGAAAATCAGCCACCCATCCACACAGTAGACAAGTAGAGCTCACCTTTACCATCAGATGCCCTTAATAAATAGAAGCATTCTGGAGGTTTAATGCCTTGCCTTCACAGACAGTAAATTCAGAGAGAGGGGGGGGGGTTTAAGAAAGAGGAAGATGTGAGACAAGGTATATGAGAATATGAGAAAGACGGAAAGAAAGAGTGAGACTAGGGGTAAGAGGGGGTATACACAAGACAACAAGATCACATGTGAATACATGAAGAGGGCATGCCTGGCCCTCTACTGAACATACTGGATGTCTGTGAGCGGGGGAGAGAATATACATGTACATATGTGCATCAAGTGGGACACTTGTGAATCACAAGTACCTGCAGTAGTACAACTGCCGGTATTCAGAAACAAAAAAAAGTACACCTTTGGTCCCATGCAATACATTTTTTGCATTGTAACGTCTCATACGCACAAGCATGCATGAGCAGTGTATCATGTGCACATGTGCTGTATGTATCTGCACAAACAGAAACACACTCTGAGCAGAGAAGTCACACTGTCAATGTTGGCCACAAAAATTTGACAAATAAAGTAACCACACTGAACACAAAGTCTTAAAAAATATCTTATCAACTAGGCCAACAGCTCAATGTGGTGAATACATAGTACATTGCTCCACAATCACCCAGTAATGCACAATTGTGATTAGGAACAATGGCTAAAGGGGATTGTGCAAACTCAAACAAGGTGATGTCTGGGGGAAAAAAAGCTTTTTCAGAAACTGACTGACATTCAGCTCCAGATTAACCACGGCTGATCCGGGGGTCCGGGCACCAGGGAAAATAAACTGAGTTGTCAGAGGGCAAAATGAGAGAGACTGGGTGACAATGGCCACAATGAAAATTTCTGGTTCAAGACCTGTGATGACTGACAACCTTCAAAGAAGGGCTGAAAGACAACAACATAATTCTGAAATTACCAATCAATTCAAATGTATCATGAGTGTCTACAAGGAAATGTTCAATGTTGCCTACAGTTCCAACCTTGCTTTCAGCTACCACCCTTGAGATCTTTCAGTGCTGTATTTGACCTTGCGGGTGGGAAAGCTGAGTTTGTAGGGAAGAGTTTTTTTATTGGGTCTTCCTGCATGAGGACCTTCATGTTATATTTTCCCTGACTAGCTGGCAGTTTAGAGGGAAGAGTGTGTTCTTTGCTGAGTCTTCTTCTAGTTCACAGTTGCCACAGTGACCATTTCTATGCAGGTCTGAGGCCTGTAATAATTGAACGAGGACCTTCAAGGACTAATGTAACCTGACTCTCGCCAGATAGTTGGGTTCCACCTTACTTCACAAAAACCATCTGGAGCTACGGCATAGGCGGAGGTCTGTGAAGACGTGGTTTTATCAACAAGTCTTTGCACGTGATTGGGAAAACACTTGTCTGAATTTCTTTACGAGGTGCAATTTTAAATTTGCACAGATTCAAAAACACAGTTAAAACTACAGAATCCATGTCGATGAGTGAGTCCATGCGAGCGGCCATTGTTGCTGCAACAACTGAGAGCGTTTCACTTATTTTTTCCTCCTTCTCCACTACATTTCAATTTTGACTCTGTCACATCTCTGAAAATCCTGTGATCCTGATTGGTTCTTCCAAATTTTGGTTTGGGATCAGGGTGATTCCGAAGGTCTTTCAGACCCTCGTGTGGGCCCATAAAGTTGGGCGGAAATACACAAGGTTCTGGCGAGAGTCAGGCAATTCAAGGGCAGGGTGAAAGAGAGATTTTTTTTCTCTGACTGGCTGGCAGGAGGGAGGAGTTTGAGGTGAAAAGAGTCAGTTTACTGGGTCTTCTTCTGGCTCTGCTGGCGTGCTGCTTTCCTCTTCAGCTGCAGGGTCTTAAGCTCTGTCATCGTACAGAATGTGCGGTACACCCACACAACCTGGAAGGACACACACACACACACACACACACAGACACGCACACATGCACACGCACACACAAACACACAAGCACACGCGCGCACACGCACACACACACACACGTTTTTCTGTTTAGTGGTTTTACCTGGTATTTCAACAACTATAGAAAACACGCAAAAGAGCTGCGTCTTACATTACATGTAGCAGACACTTTCATCCAAAGCGACTTACCGCACAGTACAAAGAGGACATACATAGAAAGTACAGAGTGTGGGAGGAATACAGAGTACAGCTGAAAACAATAAGTTCAGAGTATTTGTCCTCCACTTCTGTTCTCACAAAAAAGACCTAAATATCTGTACTTCATGTAAAACCTTTATTGCATTACTCGTGCTTCATCACAAGACTGCCAAACTATTGACGACTTGTGATGTCCATTTCATGGGTACTGATGACTGTAGCGAAGGGGAGTAGAGTTGCCCAGCTGGGACTCGAACCCAGACCTTCTGGGGTAGTAAACCGGGGCTCTGACCGCTACACCAAAGAGCCAGGATCATTGGCAAGTTAGTCAGAACACACCCACAACCCTAGTGATGGTCACTCCATCACACTGCCTTCCCCTTCGGGAAGCGCACCCGTGCGCTTCACACACTCATGGTGTCCCTCACGCAACTGTCCATCATGCTTCTCCCATCCAGTGTGCCCCATCATCAATGCTTCACCCATCACTGGGGTCCCTCACACCGGGGTCACCAATCCTGGGGGTCCCTCACATGGAATTACGGCTCACACACAATGGGTATGCTTCCGATGGCCTCACGGTAGCCATCCCACTTCTGACACCATTTGTAGCGAAGGGGAGTAGAGTTGCCCAGCTGGGACTCGAACCCAGACCTTCTGGGGTAGTAAACCGGGGCTCTGACCGCTACACCAAAGAGCCAGGCTCATTGGCAAGTTAGTCAGAACATACCCACAACCCTAGTGATGGTCACTCCATCACAATGACGACAACACACATCAATTAATTTTTGTAAGAATTTTCAGATCCATAGAGTTAAATGTTGCTGTATGTGGAGGATGCACGATCACTTATGCAATGTGCCCCGGCGGCCCCACCATTTATCAGAAAATATCCTCACAAGAGTTGCACAGCAAACTATAAGGTACTCATTATTAACACTGATAGTCACCATACGAGAACACAACCCTCAAGTTATACTGTAAAACAATGTGATTCTCCCTTTAGGGCATAGCTGTATTATTTAAACATGAAAGGGTGACGACACCCTTAAAAACAGTGAACGTTGGAGGGATGTCAGTTCTGGCCAATCGCAAGTTGGCATAGTGTCATGCTGGCTTCACCGAAAAAACAAAAACAAAAAAAACCCCTTCACCAATGATTAGCTGTGCAAAGCATCTGAGTCACAAAACAGCCTAGTTGCTGTCCTGGCTAGCCCTAAACATAGCTTTGTGAGACTCTTCTCTAACATGTGGAATCACTGGCGAACATGCCTGTATGTGTGACAATAAAGTGAGGATTATGATATATCTGTGTTTTTTTCCTCTTCTTTTTCGTTGTATGTTGTTCTGTTTTTTGTTGTTGTTTTTTTTGGATTTGTACGGTGTGGTGATGTTTTGTTTTTAATATGATATGGATCCCCCTGGGTCTGAAATAAAGAAAGAATTGAATTGTGAGTCCCTACAGATGTATCAGAGCCTCAGGGGAAGGGAACTGATAAAAAATGCTTTATTTGCTAAGAGGAGGGAGCTGCATTAAAGGGGTATGCCACTATTTTGGGGCTTAATACAGTTAAAATCGTTGGCTGGGGGTTATAAAGGTGGTAAAGTGTCTTATTTTTCATGTAAGCCGTTGTCTTGCTTTAAGACAAGTTAAAAGAGGGAATATGTCGCTAAGCTAGTGAAAGTCAATGGATCCCTGTAGCATGCTACAATGCTACACGGATCCATTGACTTTCACTAGCTTAGCGACATATTCCCTCTTTTAACTTGTCTTAAAGCAAGACAACGCTTGCATGAAACATGAAAAATAAGACACTTTACCACCTTTCTAAATCCCAGCCAATGATTTTAACTGTATTAAGCCCCAAAATAGTGGCATACCCCTTTAAGACAACTAAGAGCCACAGTATTTTTTGGCAAAAGTTAAACCATAAACTCACCACAATGATAATGCTGTTGAACAGAAGGGGAATTGAGTACACCAAGGAGATGAACATTCCTTTGGAGTCAAAATACTGGAAATTTGAGAACGACCTAAAACGGGGGAAAAAACAAGCACATACACTTATCACACAGACAAACACACACACACACACACACACACACACAGGAGTAGTACAAGCCTACTCTTAAAGATGTAATTACCACACTAGTATGGTATTACCTCATTAAACTCATGAAATACGATTACATTACATAACATTACATTGCATTTGGCAGACGCTTTATAACCAAAGCGACTTACAACCGAGGACATAATCATAGCCAACATCACTAGCAGATACAGCACAGGAAACATACAGAACAACAAGTGCAGATGCAAAGAAGGGTTAGTTAGGTTTTTTTTAAGTAGAGTACACACACATAAACATCATGTCAAGAGTCTGGTCTGGGACTAAGCCAGCTCAAGCATTAGTGTAGTACATACACGAAAGAGGAGAGTCTTTACTTGAACTTCTAATGTACGTATAAATCTGTACACACACATACAAATAGACAGTACTTTGAGTTTAGAGTTGGGGGTAGTAATGCAGTAATCCTGGTAACGTTAAAGACTCACCTCCAGTTCATGGCTGCCAACTCATTCAAATACTCTGCGCTGGCCACCATCCCAACTGTGTGTCAGATTGAGCAAAATACAAATTATATTAGGAAATCAAACTGATGTTGCTTTAATTCACACACATACATTTTCAGACTAGTTGCTTAGTGAATTTAATAACATAGGCCAAGGCCAGTAATTTGTCTTTTTATCTCTTCATTCCTTGTCAGCATTAAGGTAACCCAGTAGGCAGCAGGTTCATTGAGGTTCCTTAAGACCATCTAGTGGCCACTTGTGAGACTCTTGGGTTTGTTTCATAATTAGTTAATTTAAATATCTGTCTTTTTAGAAAACAGCTACATTGACTGTATAAGTGGTATGGAAAAGCTGCACTCACCCATCATTAGAAACAGACATATCTGAAGACGGTAGTGTCTGCATGTAAACAGAGTTGCAACGAAACAGACAACATGGAACGTCACGAGCCCTACAAGCCATGGCTCAGACCACTGTATCTGTAAAATACACAAAGGTTGAATGAACACACATTAGGCCTACTGTCCTGGTGTAGAAGACCAGATTACAATAATCTAGTAATTGTAATTGATAAGTATCTAATAGGTGTCAAGTCGGCAGGCACTGGGCACTTCACGATTGGGCATTTCCATTCTCTGTTTGGCCAACAGTTGACTGGTACTGCTGCCAAAACGATGAAGATGATCAACAAGCCATTCTTTTGTAGAATCACTAGTTTCTATTAGTTCTACAATCAGTGTGTAGAATGCGTTTCATTCGTTTTAGCTAGGGTTTAGGAACAGATATGCGTCAAATTGATCATGAGCACAAAACTGTAGTGCACGCTACTTACAGTTTGCAGGAACGTCCATATAGAAGTGACCCTCAGCTTGCTGAAGGCGTCGATTGGGATAGAGCTGATATTTTGTGCTTTAGATCCTGTCATTTTCATAAATTGGGTGAGCTGATGTGTGATTCTGAAATTCCCACGAATGCTTCCTACTTCCGTGTTCTATTCCTTCGTGGTCGTGACGTGTCTGACTTCTCTGGATTCACTTTGCTTTGCTGCCACCAGCTGGCCAAGCAGCTGTGGTTCAAAACATTGTCACAGATCTCATTGGTCAAGAACGGCTGTGCGTGATGACAGCTTGCTTTGACGTTATCCGCGCGGGAATGGAGAGACTCCGCTGGTAAGACTGTTGTTATTATCTGAGGGAATTGTGGTATTTGCTTTTGACACGAATTTGAACGCGAGCACTCTAGATAAGAACATCTCTATGATGTACATATAGGACATTTCCTATTAACCCTGACTAAAGGTCTAAACCATCTATCTTTACGCTAGCACATCATGCATTATGAAATATATAGCTAATCGGCTAGCGTTGTGGCTAGCTCTCCGAAAACAAGAAAAAGAAACTGCGTGAAATCAGCTGGGAACCTTGTGTTCTGCTAGAGCTACGCATGTGTGGGAGCTGATTTGAAAAATACTTGACTTGAGTAAGTTTATTTTAATTGACAATGTCAATGACAGGGCCTCGCACATCTGAATACCCAGTTTGTTACCGGTAATAATGTATTTGCTACATACCGGTATGTGTAATAGGGCTTCGGAAGTTGCATTCCCATGTTAAGTGTTTCAGACATTATTTCCACACACAGATACTAATTAGTGAAAGCACTGTTCTTTTGATGCCACCTGCCATGTACAGTGATAACAGGCGCTTTCACTAATAATGCACAAGAGGTTGAAATACAATGGACTACTGTTCAGACCTGACTGTCCATGCGTTTGGTGCATGCAAGTTGCAACCCTTTGGTAATGGATGCATGGATAGGCAAGTAGGCAAGGAACCCTTGTTTTTGGGAGCTTGTTTTCCATGTTGTGTCTCATATTTTGGACTTTTCTTTAGAGCTCTATTTGTTACAAGGTTTATATGATTAAAATGTGGCAGGTATTATTTGCACTCAACAATTCATTAGTAAATCACGAGTATTTTTGGTATCACCTGTGCAATGACAGCAGGGGATTTCAGTAATTATTATGAATGCATGAGAGGCTGAAACACACACACACACACACACACACACACACACACACACACACACACACACACACACACACACCTTTTGTGATAGACTATGTACCAGGCCAGTCTGTGCATCTGATCTGCTTTGGTAATGCATGCAGATATGTTTTGTCGTGCTGCTAATAAAGGGGTCATTCCATGTCAATTCACACGCCTTCCCCACATGACCCTCTCCGATTTACCTGATATCTCACATACAGGTACCTTTTGATGTCAATTGAAAGAATACCAAGTATTAGCACCCAACGTCCAACGGTTGCGGAGATGAAGCCCTCCAAAGTTGGGGTGCCATGCCCACTTTTCAAGCCTGTGAATTGCATACAAAATTTACAAGCAGATTTTGACACCCCTGGTTTTAGTTTGAAGGAAGATACAGGCCTAAAAATCACCATGGCCCCTCAATATGACCCTGTCTACCAGATTATGTACTTACAAATAGCATGCCTTGATTATTTTTGGCTATATTAAGTCTTAAAAATTTGAATTTGTGAAAACCGTGATGAAATGTCTTGCCATTTTGGGGTTCCAGAACTTGGAAACTATGTATGCTTTGGGAATTATAATTGATTTTCCATCATATTTGGGAACTGTACAGTGTATTCCAAAAAAATTAGGGCACTCAGACTTTTAATGATGGAATAGGAGGGACTCAAAAACAGCTTTTGGACAAAATGACCTTATGGTACCCTCTACTTCAGGCCTCAAATTAACCATGTGGGCACTTGATGACTGGAACGCCCTTTTAACCCCATGTACAGTAGCACTGTATCAAGCATTCAAGCTTGGAAACTCTTTGTTTTTCAAAGTTCTTCATATTAATCTTGGCCTTCAAAGTATATGTTTTTGTCTGTCATATCACAGTGTCTGTTTTGTCTGCTGCCATCTGCTGGTCAAATAACGTAACAACAGTGCAATGTAAGAAAACAAAAGGGGCTGAAAAATCTTGCCCATAATTTACCAATAAAGTAACCTAGAAATCTAGACGCCCCTAGGGGTTAAGCTCGCTAGGCTACCAATAAAGCACTTCAATTCTACAGTATATTGCTATATATTAATTATGATTTTAACAAGCATTATGCAGAATGCTCAATCATGATTACATTTCTACCAGGACACACCCACCCCCATGTCTGGTAGAAATGTAGTGCAGGGTTGAGGCCATCTTGGGACTGGCATCATGATTGAGCATTAAGCAGTCACACTTAGGAAATTATTTGAACTAAAAATATTCATCATGCTTGTTTAAATCATAATTAATATATAGCAATATACTGTATCATTACAGTGCTTTATTGGTAAATTATGGGCAAGATTTCCCAGCCCCTTTTGTTTTATAACATTACGCTGTCGTTACTTTTTTAGACCAGCAGATGGCAGCAGACAAAACAGACACTGTGATAAGACATAGAGAAAAACATACTTTGAAGGCCAAGATTAATATGAAGACCTTTGAAAAACAAAGAGTTTCCAAGCTTGAATGATTGATACACTGCTACTGTACATGGGGTTAAAAGGGCGTTCCAGTCATCAAGTGCCCACATGGTTAATTTGAGGCCTGAAGTAGAGGGTACCGTAAGGTCATTTTGTCTCAAAGCTGTTTTTGAGTCCCTCCTATTTTATCTTTTAAAGTCTGAGCACCCTCTTAATATTTTGGAATACACTGTACAGTTCCCAAATATGATGGAAAATCAATTATAACTCCCAAAGTATACATAGTTCTGGAACCCCAAAATGGCAAGACTCTTCATCACGGTTTTCACAAATTCAGTTTTTAAGGCTTAATATAGCCAAAAATAATCAAGGCATGGCATTTGTAAGTACATCATCTGGTAGACGGGGTCATATTGAGGGGCCATGGTGATTTTTAGGCCTGTATCTTCCTTCAAACTAAAACCAGAGGTGTCAAAATCTGCTTGTAAATTTTGTATGCAATTCACAGGCTTGAAAAGTGGGCATGGCACCCCAACTTTGGAGGGCTTCATCTCTGCAACCGTTGGACGTAGGGTGCTAATACTTGGTATTCTTTCAGTTGACATCAAAAGGTACCAGTATGTGAGATATCCGGTAAATCGGAGAGGGTCATGTGGGGAGATACTAGGGAATCATGTGAATTGACATGGAATGACCCAAAGCTCACTTGAAATTTAAATGGAAATTGGAATATTGTTGACAATGATGAGCTTAACAATTTACTGACTGCGAGTGCCATGCCTGATGTTTTCATTTCAGAATATATCCACCGTCAGCAACAGAGACGAGAGTCGCAAGAGTAAAAGATGTCCAAGCGCAGGAGCGAATCCCCTGGTGAGGTCACACAGCACAAAAGGCAGCGAGCCTCTCAGCCTGAGGAAGATGACGAGGACGATGACTCTGTGCCTTTTACACTCACTCCTTCAGTAACAGTAAGTCTGCGAAAAAATATTGTGTTGTGATGAATACGTTTATACAGTGTGTGCAGAATTATTAGACAAACATGTGCAATGCTAGAATGCTTAGATTCAGGTCAATGGCGCCAATAGATTTTCATGTTCATACAGCTTACTGTTGGAAAATCTGCATAAAATGGACGATGTGGTCAAACAACTTGTATGCCTAATAATTCTGCCCACCTGCCATCTATTTTAGGGCGTTTTTAAATCATATTTCATATGAAAGTCATATGACCCCCCTCCCCTTCTGATTTGACTGAGAAATCTTCTGTGGGAAACAATGTAAACTGGGGCGGACAAACTGTATTGTCAAAGTAAAAGTACGGTCAGTTATTCCTTCAGCCAGATTTTGAGGACTTGGTTCAGTTGGTTCATTGAACTGCCTGGAGTAGATATGTGGCAGGGTTTTTACTTCTTGAACCCGGGATGTCCACACAGGAGTGAATACTGTAATGTATATGCATGTTGTTGTGTTGTTGGGATGGAAATTACATAATATAATATGAAATTGTAAAGTAATATGTACGTGTAACCATTCATCATTGATTCTATTTTATTTGTCATGGGCTGTTCAAGATATTAATTCCACCTCAAACTGCCGATATGATGTGTGTGCGTGTGCGTGTGTGTGTGTGTGTGTGTGTGTGTGTGTGTGTGTGTGTGTGTGTGTGTGTGTGTGTCTGTGTGTGTGTGTGTGTGTGTGTGTGTGTGTGTGTGCGCGTGTGTGTGTGTGTGTGTGTGTGTGTGTGTGTGTGTGTGTGTGTCTGTGTGCGCGCGCGTGTCTGTGTGCGCGCGCGTGTCTGTGTGCGCGCGCGTGTCTGTGTGCGCGCGCGTGTCTGTGTGCGCGCGCGTGTCTGTGTGCGCGCGCGCGTGTGTGTGCGTGCGTGTGTGTGTGTGTGTGTGTGTGTGTGTGTGTGTGTGTGTGTGTGTGTGTGTGTGTGTGTCTCTGTGTGTGTGTGTGTGTGTGTGTCAGGGATCAGGAGATGTGGGCATCATTGAGGCCATCACGCTGAAGAACTTCATGTGTCACGCACATCTTGGCCCCTTCACGTTCGGACCCAATGTAAACTTCGTAGTTGGCAACAATGGAAGTATGTGAAGCCATGCTCTTTCCTTCTGTCTGTCTGTCTGTCTGTCTCTCTCTCTCTCTCTCTCTCTCTCTCTCTCTCTCTCTCTCTCTCTCTCTCTCTCTCTCTCTGTATTCTTTCTTTCTTTCTCTCTCTCTCTCTCTCTCTCTCTTTCTCTCTTTCTCTCTTTCTCTCTCTCTCTCTCTCTCTCTCTCTCTCTCTCTCTCTCTCTCTCTCTCTCTCTGTCTCTCAGTCTCTGTAGACAGGCATGCAGGCAGGCATGTGTGAATGGACACACTCTTTTGTCACTCAGTACATGAAAAGCAAGTTCACATTTGATGTGTTTTGTGGCATTCCATTACTTTGCTGTGTAGAATGTTGTTTTCTGACTTGTACTATGTGCTGTCAGCTCAGAGTCAATGACTACATGCTCGTTACATGACAATGGTGGCATGTCAGTTAAGTGAGATTGAATAGTGCAAGCTCTGGGATATTGACTCAGGCCTATACAGTAATGGTTATCGGTCTTTTTGGTTACCGGTGTACAGTACGTTTTGCCTGTGTGTTGGGTTAATATGATAAAGGATGGTGTCTTTTGTGTTGTTGTTTGTGATTACGTGTATATGACATGTATGCTTTTGAATGGCATTGTACCTCAGGTGGCAAGAGTGCCGTGCTGACCGCACTCATTGTAGCGCTGGGAGGGACCGCTCAGACCACCAGTCGAGGCTCCTCACTCAAGAACTTTGTCAAAGAGGGAGAAAGGTACCCCTCACCTCTGCTTGCCTCTTAAGTAGAGTAACATTCAATGAGGCGTGTATTCAAACAGTTTTTGAGTTTGAGCCTAAGAACTTAATGACGCGAAGCAGACTTGACTTCAAATTGTTAAATGCACACCTCGGAGGATGTTAGTTTGTTGATGATATGGTAATACCCCTAGAAGATTTTGAATGCATTATGTAATGTTGCTGTCTTTGTTTGACAATTGTCCTTTTAAAAGAAAAGCAAATGAATGCTCTCCATCATTTCATTGAACAGAAAATGAACGACTGAACATGTAATTTTGGTATGATCCTCTAAAACCTGTTCACCTGTCTGCCCACAGTTTTGCTGAAGTGTCCATTACAATCAGGAACCGGGGGAATGATGGCTTCAAGCCCCAGGCGTACGGGGAGTCCATCATTGTGGACCTTCGCATCTCTGGAGACGGTGTCAGGACTTACAAAATCCGCAGCAAAACCGGTGAGGATTGACAAAAATCTACGTATGCATGTTAGACTTGGCTATTAGCCACTTTTTTATACTCTACTTTTTAGATGCGTCCCAGCATCTCTATAAGAGGGTCTGTCTGTCCGTCCGTCCGTCCGTCCGTCCGTCCGTCTGAAACGCATTCGTTCAATTGTGTCTGAAACGCATTCCTTCAATTGTTCCTTCATGTGGCCACAAGGCGGCAGACTTGCCATTTTGGACCGGAGCGAATGCGTGCAAGCATAGCCTTTCTAACCGGATGCTAACGTTGGCGAAAAGTAGCCTAGCCACAGGCTAACTGACAAACGTGAGGCCAACAACTCAGCCGATCGTGATGTACGCCACAAATAGACCAATCGACCTCATATTTAGACACTACAATGTTGATTTCTGCCTTCGATTTTCATCAGTTAAGAAATCTAGGGTCGGATTAACACATTATTAAGGTACAGAGAATCTTTGGTAAAGCGAGTTGCCGCCATGTTTGTTTTCCAGAATCACCCGGGTACAGAGCTCACGTGCAGCATTCTGGGTAATTGAGTTTCACTGCTTTGTGCCTTGACGGTGAAGCTGGTATTGAAAAAAAAGTCCATAAGCGCATGATTCACCCAAACGGTTTTATTTATTTATTATTTGTCGATGTTTAGATTCTTTCCCACATGCACATACTGCTGAAATGGCGTGATACTAAAGGTTGTTAGGCCTAATAAATGTCTGGTAATTTGTAATGTTCACTTCATCTAGGCTATGTGAAATTTCAAATCATAGCCTATGGTTCTTTTCCAAATCCAACAATGATGATAAGCTTAGTATACCCTAAACTGCAAAAAATAAAGCCATGTCTTGCCATTTTGCTGCCTTGCTGCCTGCCACAATATTTGGAGTGTCCATGATGACCAATAAACAAAAAGTACATCCTCGGGGGGCGTTGACAGGCTAGGAGGAGGCCAGGGGGGCGTTTGGGGGGGGGGGTGGCATAGTTGGAACTGGCATAGAGGGACGCATCTGTTGTCCGCCTGTCGGCCTTGTTAATACTATGAACATCTAACAAAAAAGCTCTACATGACATGTATTTTTTCCTCAAATTAAATTGGAAACTGATCTTTTTTTTTTTAATTTTCTCTCTGAATCAGGTCAGGTGGTTTCTACCAAGAAGGATGAACTGATCAGCATACTTGATTACTTCAACATCCAGGTACAGTGAGGTTGCCTTTTTTTGACCAGTGTATGTGGAGAAATTGACAATAAAGCTGTCTTTGACTTTGACTGATTTGCATCAGGCGCCACTGATCATCAGTGATTTTTGTCATGTTAAAGGTGCACCTTGTAATATTTTTTTTAGTATATTTCCAGACTTCATGCTGTCCACTCACAAATGTTTTCATACATGGAAAGGGGGATCTTCTCCATGATCCGCCATTTTGAATGTCCAGAAATATTCATTTTTAGCTGCAAAACTTAATGTACTTTGGTTATACTAGTAAATATTGGTTTATTATTCAGTAAATCAAAAGATCAAATTTGGTAATAGGCAGCACAGTTTCAATGAGCAGCATAGTTGCAGTACCCACTCTTGCCACATTCTACACAGTGCACCTTTAACGAGCTGTTTACTGTGTACTGCAGGTGGACAATCCCGTGTCCATCCTCACCCAGGAGATGAGCAAGCATTTCTTGCACTCCAAAGGGGAGCAGGATAAATACAAGGTAAGACCTGACCACTGCACCACATGACCACACGTTGCCTATAGGCACCTGTATGTCTTCACATTGCCAATAAGAACTAGTCTTAGGGCAAAAGCTGGACTGCAAACGGTTTGCCTGAAGCCATGCTCAGTCCATCCAGCTATGCAATTTAGAAATTCATGGGTCATCCATGAACCTATTTGAAGGTTTAAGTCTTTGCGTCATGCAACAGTCACTACAGTAAGTGTATGTCACTATGGGGCACTTAAGTCTCCATCCCTTCCGGGCGGCTCATGGGGCTGGGAACGCAACAACTTTTGACTGGGCTGTAAAAGACTGATCAAAGCTATTTTCCGATCCACCTGTCGATCACACATATGCTGTGCCTCAGAATTAATAACAACCAATGGTGTGCTTGTTGACTTCACTTGGCAAGCGATTTTTGAGTTGTGTGCGTGCAAAAATATGTAATTATTTGGACTACACAACAGACGTCGCATGTCCGACGTGCAGCCACTTAAGCCGCGGTGCAGCGGTAGGGTTGGCTGTGCTTCGGTTCACGTTAAATATGCGAGGTGCACGTGTAGTCTCTAACACAGTTTTGCACAAAATCTAAAATAACGTTTCTTGCGTGTCGAAAATGAGTGGTCTTACGATGCAAATCCAAACCTTTCAAATTCACTGCCATCATATGTGAAATCCGGAGCACATGCCAAACGGGATGAGGATTTAGCTTGAGTCGCTCCATTAACTCTCATCCAAAATTTTGAGAGCTCCAGCCCCACGGATCGGAAGTAGAAGGGCGTGACTTAGGTGCCCCCTAGTCTCAGACACTTTCCACTGATGCATTTGTTGTGTTGTAGTTCTTTATGAAGGCAACCCAGCTGGATCAGATGAATGAGGACTACGATTACATCATCAAGACTCAATCGCTCACCAAGAATGCTGTCAATCAGCACGAAGAGGTAAGTCTGCTTTATGTGTACGCCATAAAATGGTGTGTGTGTGTGTGTGTGTGTGTGTGTGTGTGTGTGTGTGTGTGTGTGTGTGTGTGTGTGTGTGTGTGTGTGTGTGTGTGTGTGTGTGTGTGTGTGTGTGTGTGTGTGTGTGTGTGTGTGTGTGTGTGTGTGTGTGTGTGTGTGTGTGTGTGTGTGTGTGTGTGTGTGTGTGTGAGTGCATGGTTGCGTGCATGCATATGTGCGTGCATGTGTGCATGTGCCCGTGTGTTTGCGTGTGCCCCATGGTCAAAGCAAAATGGAACAAACCCAAGAGATAAAATGCCTCCTGCCCGTCTTGTGTTTCCACAGGTTTTAGAGGAATTGAAGAAGGCGTTCAAGGAGAAGGAGGAGAGGTACAAAGGCCTGTCCTCGCTGGAGGAGATGAACAAGAAGCTGGACGATCTCAAGAAACAGATGGCCTGGGCACTGGTGGGTGAAGACCCAAGTAGGGCTGCACAATTAATCGAAAAATAATCAAAATCGTGATTAAATACTGAAATCGAACTCATGATTTTAATCGTGATTTAATCGTGGCAATACTGACCTACTTTTGAGAGCGTCCTTGAAACCAGAACATACTGACAGGCTGGTGTTTCTGGCCAGAAATCTGTCCACTTAAGTTTCATGCTATTGCCTTTACATAATTATTGCAATTCATTTTATTTTGCTCATCCCGTATGTAATTCATTCTTGGTTATATTTCATCTTGTTATAATTTTCAAAAAAATCTGCAAAAATCAATAATCGTGATTAATAATCGTGATTATGATTTTGACCGAAATAATCGTGATTATGATTTTTTCCATAATCGTGCAGCCCTAGACCCAAGACACTTAAATAATAATAATAATACATTTTATTTATATAGTGCTTTTCATGACACTCAAAGACGCTTTACAGATAGGCAACATAAAAACATAAAACATACAAACACGTTAAGATATACAGAGACTCAATATAAGTACAAAACAGGGACACAACCCGAACCACTGACCCGAACACTAACCGAGCATGGTCATGAGTGAGCGGTTAGGGTGTCAGACTTGTAGCCCAAAGGTTGACGGTTCGACTCCCGACCCGCCAGGTTGGTGGGGGGGGAGTAATTAACCAGTACTCTCCACCATCCTCCTCCATGACTGAGGTACCCTGAGCATGGTACTGTCCCACCGCACTGCTCCCTTTCAGGTGCCATTGGGGGCAGCCCTCTTGCACGGGTGAGGCATAAATGCAATTTCGTTGTGTCCAGTGTGCACAATGACAATGGGAGCTTGAGTTTCCCTGTTTGGCTTTCACTTTCGTTCACATGAGCGCTGACCGTTGACGCAATCCATTGACCGCAACTGCTGGCTGCATTGCCTCCGCCATAAGTAAGGAGTTTTCAACTTCGATAGTAGCAGCAGATCCGTCAGCCAATCAGACTGTGTATATGAATGTGACTCACAAAGACAACCCCCATTCCGTCAGACACATGCACCGGCAACGGACTAGAGCATGACACGGGAGTGGATTTTCACTCCCGTCCCATCCCGGTCCCAGAAAAAAAATCCCATCCCGTCCCATCCTCTACAACGGACAATGCCCATTTGAATTAACCCATTTAAGCCTGATGCTGTGCATACGCTGCATTGACCTAGGCGCCTGTAGCAACATAGACTCTGCATTCAGGGTCTTGAGATTTGAGTTTTTTTTGCAGGTGCCTTAGGCTGAAATGGGTTAAGTCACATGTTACTATTCTGTCACTGTTCAGTGTGATAAATTAATGGTCCTCGTGTGTTTTATGATATTAAGGAGTTTACGCTTCAGGAGTTACTTTCATTTCAAATCACATGCAGTTCTTCCCAGCGTCTTCCTAGCCCAGTTCATCTGCATCTGGAGGCCTTGATATTTTAAATGTTTGGTACTGTAAGAATTATATTTGATAATTTGGTGTGTGCGTGTGTGTGTGCGTGTGCGCATGTGTGTGTGTGTAGGTAAACGAAATGGAGAAGGAGATGAGACCTATTGGAGATCGAGTGGAGGCTGAAGAGAAGCTAACACCGAAATATAACCAGAAGGTCGACGAGTGGAAGGTATCTTCTTGTTTTCACGTTTTGTGCCGTAAATAATAATAATAATAATAATACATTTTATTTGGAAGCTCCTTTTTAATCACTCAAGGTCACTCTACAACATTTGCATTTTTTGCATACAACATTTTACAACATAAGCCTCATAAAGAAATAAAATAAAACTGAGTTGCAAAGACCCAAGTTCAACCCAGACATCTTTGTAGAGACATAGTTACAGATAACTCACACCACATCTATACAATGCAAATGTAAACAACCACCACATCTGTACACCGTATGAGAGTAGACGGTATCTTCTTCTTGTTATATTTTGTGCTGCAAATAAAAAGAAACCTTTAAAAACTGAGTTGCAAACTCAGACATCATTAAAAGGGACATAGTTACTTATAGACACCACACACCACACTACACATCTGTGCAATGGTAAACAACCACCACACCTGTAGAAAGGTACAGTATATCATGAGACTAGACACATTTTGTCTTGACTTCCTGTGTGTTGTAGGCCAAGGTTGAGGAGGCGGAGAGGAAGTACCGTGAGCAACACGAGCGCGTGGAGCAGGTGACGGAGCGCCTGCAGACCCTGCAACCTCTGGGGGCACAGCTGCGCGCCGACACCCAGAAGCACAACGCCGCCGTCAAAACCGCAGAGGTGAAGAAAAAAAGAAATTGAAGTTGATTTCATTGAGAGAATTTCACTTCTTTATTATTTCCCATTAAAAAAGAGATTGCACAGCTGTAAATAATTACTTCATCCACTTATTTTCTCCAAACAATGACGGAAGGAGGTGGCTATCTTCGAACAGAAGTATTAATGACTAAGGACACACGAATAGCATGACACATGAGGAGATACAAATGAATGAATGGTTAATGACAATTTAATGACCAAATGCCAAATGCAAGTTAGCCATTACAATTAACAAAGGCTACTGTACACCGCATTCCACATTATTACGCAAATGACTTTTTTGCAGTTTTCCCAAATAATCAATACAAATTACAGTGGTCATATTTTTCAAGTCATCAGCCATTAGAGTACAATTTAAACGTTTTTGAATGAATTTTCCAATGATAACAGTATTTTTTAAAATAATAAAAAACTTAAAATGCCCAAAATGCTCTGTTCCAATTAATTACACAAAACAGTTTTGTAGTGTTGTAATCCAAATTTCTTTCTTTTTCCCCCCATCTACCCCATCAAAACAGTTGGCATTTGGTACCTTCAATACATTTCAATGTTCAAGACTTTGTTATAAGCTGTAACTGGAATGCTGCATTTAACATTGAAGTCAATGGCAGGGCATTGCATGGGAGTTCTGGAAGCCCAGATATCCTTGATGCTTTGCTCTCAGCTGTTTTTATTTGTTTGGTCCGGTGTTGTGTATGTGAAGGATTAAGAAGGATTGCAGAACGGACACGGGCTGTACATTTGATAACAACTTTAGTGGTTGACTTCATGCATAGAACTGACTCGTATATTAATGTACACATTCCATATCATAATGCAGTACGGTGCCACCAGGTGGACGGAGGAGGTAAGACACTATACCACATATCCCTCTTTTGTAAGAATAAGCTGAACAGCAGCATAAGAATGCAGGTAATTAAAACTAGAAACTCATAGTAACTTGAATCCATGAAATAAGCAATTCAAATTCGGTATGTATTAAAACCTGTAGAAACATAAACCTCATTCATTAAGGCAGGTAAGTATGTATCAAAAATAAACAATTATAATGTAAGAATTTATACTATCAATAAGTAACAACTAAGTAGGACCTAGTTAATGTAAACACATCTTAAAGGTAAGTATTATGCCACAATCTGAACCGTATGACATTAAATGCAGGCAAGTAAGCAAACTGTATATTGATCAACAGTAAACAATGAACATTTTCACATTTTACATCATATCACATCTTTTCTCTCTCTTTTTTTTTTTTTAAGTCACATAATCCTCGAGCCATGCAGGAGCGTGTCGTGCTCTCGGTACCCGAGGGGACTGATGCGGTGAAGGCACAAGTTCAGGTTCAGGTTCAGGTGGCTCGTGCTCAGCACCTTGGTTGCTTGGCAGGTGACAAGCATCATCAGGCTGTGATGCTGGAACAGCAGCACAGGCGGCAGATGAGGGGGCAAGGTGGAAGGCATTCCACACTTTTCCATCGGACAGCAGGTAAGTGGCAGGACCCTTTTGGGCTACCACCTTCAGCGGGTTTGTGAACTTTGACAGTCCTTTTGCAATAATTCCAGGTTTGCGGATGCGGACAGCAGATCCGATCTGGAAGTTGGGTGGTTTCGCACCACGTCGTTTGTCAGTGTATTGTTTGGATTTTTCTTGTTTCTTTTGTATGTTCTGTTGCAGGTTTGTTATGTCAGTGCAGGGGCGCATGGAGTTTAAACCTCTGATGTGCAGCTTGGTGTTGAGAGGTCTACCATGCAGCAGTTCAGAAGGTGACACTGAAGTCACGGCATGTGCAGTGGCTCTGTATGTGTGCAAGAACTCAGTGACAAAAGGTTTCAGTGGTTTACCTTCGATGTTGGCTGTTTGTAGGCAGTCTTTGAACACTCTGTTGAAGCGCTCGATTTCCCCATTAGCCTGTGGGTAGTACACAGAGCTGCGACAGTGCTTGATGTTCCTGTCGGCAAGGAACGCCTCGAACTCAGCCGAAACAAACTGCGAGCCGTTGTCACTAACCAGCTCCAGGGGATTTCCTTCTCTGCTGAAGACAGTGGCAAGAAAAGTCATCACAGTGGCAGAGGTAACAGTAGAGCTGAAAGCAATCTCAGGCCACCGGCTGTAGTAGTCGATGAGTGTGATGGCAAAACGGCAGTCAGCAGGTGCAGTGTGAATCGGATCAACAATGTCCACAGCCACCTTTTCCCAGGCAGCAGTAGGAGTAGGCACAGGTTGAAGTGGAGCAGTGCGGGTTTTCACAGTTTTGTCATGTTGGCGGCAGGTGAGGCATTCTTTGATGGTAGACTCGACCTGCGCATCCATTCCAGGCCACCAGTACAAGTCTCTCAGTCTTTGTTTTGTGCGAACGATTCCTGGGTGTGTAGCATGAGCAAGCTGGATCATCTTGGCCTGTAGTTGTTCGGGTACGACTAGACGGTGAGTGCCACGCACTATGACACTGTTCTGCACAGCCAGCTCGTACCGCATATCGAAGTATGGCACGATGAGAGGGTCTAGGCCTTTTGCAGTACGAGGCCATCCCTTCGCAATGAAGTGTCGCACTTTTTGTAGCACAGGGCATGCCTCACAGACACTGGAGAACTCATCAGCTGTAACTGCAGCGAAGTCCGGGGACAGGGACACAGCAGCTACCATCTCCAACTCCATCTCCTCGTGTTCATCTGTGATGGGCAGAGGCAAGCGTGACAAGCAATCTGCTGTAACATTCTCATGGCCAGGTTTGTATTCGATGGTGTAATTGAAACACAGCAGGCGAGCAGACCAGCGAGCTATTCTCATGCCTGCACGTCCAAGGCCCTTGGTAGTGAGTAGAGTGGTCAGGGGGCTTTGATCAGTCCGTAAAGTGAAATGACGACCCCAGAGGTAAGTACGCCACTTTTCAGAAGCCCAGACGCATGCCAAGGCCTCTTTTTCGACTGTAGAGTAGTTGCGCTCACATGCAGTAAGCGTTCTCGAAGCGAATGCGATGGTCTGTTCTGTTTTGCCCTTCATCTGTGTCAGCACAGCGCCAATGCCATAGTCTGACGCATCTGTTGTCACGATTGTAGGGAGGGCAGGATCGAACAAGGCAAGGGCAGGTGACGTAGAGATGATCTCTTTCACTTTGCAAAAGTTCTCTTGCGCCTCCTCTGGCCAGTGGAAAGCAGTGGACTGGCGTAGTAGTGCACGGAGAGGTTCCACAAGCATGGCATAGTTGGGAATGAACTTTGAATACCACGCAGTCAGGCCCAGGAAGGAGCGTAGAGATTGTGCATCGTGTGGAGGCGGAGCTTGAAGCACAGCTTGGACATGGCCAGGGTCTGGTTGTAGGCCAGAAGCAGAGATGAGATGCCCAAGGAAAGGCAACTCTGTCTGTCTGAAGTGGCATTTCTCAACATTGAGCTTCAACCCACTCTCCTGTAGGCAGTGAAGTACGGCTTTCAGTCTGGCGTCATGCACTTCAGGCGTCTCTCCACTGACAATTATGTCGTCAAGATAGCACTGCACACCCTTTTGACCCGCCAGGATCTGAGACATCATGCGTTGGAATGCACTGGGTGCTGAGGCCAGGCCGTAGGGCACTCGTGTGAAACGAAAGAGTCCATCATGCGATATGAACGCGGTAAGATCTCTGCTGCTTGGATGCAACTGCACTTGGTGGTATGCATTTTGTAGGTCGATTGTGGAGAACATTGTAGCACCACGGAGCTCTGTAAAGACCTCTTCGATGTGTGGCAGGGGGTGACTGTCTATCACCACAGCCCTGTTTGGTTCACGTAGGTCCACACAAACACGAAGACTACCTGACTTCTTGCTGACGATCACCAGCGGCGACACCCAGGCAGATGAGTCGACTCTCTCGATGATGCCGTCGGCTTCCAGACGTTTCAGCTCCTCGGAGACAGTGTCGCGGACAGCATACGGGAGTCGGCATAGTTTCTGCTAGACTGGAGGCACATCTGGACGCATTTTGACTTTGTGTATGAATCCAGTAGCAACGCATAATGCGCTTGTAGTGTTGACTGTGTGACTCACCAGTGGTGCAGCAGGTGAAGCAGGTGTGGCGATCTGTCCATCTTGGATGTGAAGGCGAAGTGCAGTGAACAGATCCATTCCAAGCAGTGGTGTGCCATCAGGGACAATGTAAAAGTCAGTGTGTGCGCTCTGATTGTGGTATGTCACAGTAAGCTGGAGACAGCCAAGTACAGGAATAGGCTTTTTCATGTAAGTCACCAGGCGCACAGTAGGCTTAGTGAGAGGCACATGCATGAATGACTGACTGTAGATGCTCTCAGGGAGAATGGAGACTGCTGAACCAGTGTCAACAAGCAAATCAGTGGTAAGTGACTGTCCATCTTTATCATGAAGAGACACTGTGCAGGTAAGGCGATTTGTTTGGGAGACAGAAGCGGTAGGAGCAACATGTAGCACTGTAAGATCGGGAACAGCAACCTCTTTCACACTGTGTGTGGGAACTGCGCTGTGGCTCATTTTACTGAAATGTCCCGTTTTTCCACAATTGTTGAATTTTGCATTCTTGGCAGCACATTTGGGGTCGTTTGCTAAGTGTGAGTTGGATCCACAACGGTAGCACGTTTTATTTTGAGAAGTGTGCTGTGTAGGTGTACGTTGGACTGGTGCCTGCGGTTTGCCTTTGCCCCGACGCTTGTTGTAAGCACCGTTGCCTCCTCTCGGCTGAACGAGTTTCACCGTAGCGTCATGCATGGGAGCAATAGCTTTAGCTTCAGCCACCGCAGATTCAATTTGGGTGGCGATCGTGATTGCCTTATCCAATTTCAAGTCCGTTTCCAACAGTAAACGTTCTCTAATCCGTGTGGAGGACGTTTTCTCGATCAGCTGATCTCTTATCATGTCATCGGCTAACGTGCCAAAATCACAGTTCACTAGCAAGTCCCTCAATGCAGCAATGTACTGTACAGTTGTTTCGCCCAGTCTCTGAGCACGCTGACGGAACTTACTCCTCTCAGCCACGACATTCACTTTCGGCACAAAAAACTTCTTCAGCGCGTCACAGGCAGACTTGTAAGAAGTGCCAGTGCCAGGTAAGGAAAGAAAAATGCGCTGGCCTTCGGTGCCTACACAATGCAAAAGTAAAGGGCCGTACACACACGTCGCTGCTATTTACTCGCTACTTGCTCACTCGCCTACTCGCCACTCGCTCTGGGTGATTTTGTTTATTGGTTGTCATGGTTCCCGCTGTCCGCGCCAATAACGTCCGTACGAAACAAAATGTACGCTGTTTAACGTTGATCGTGTGCTGTGCACAGCCATGCATATAAATGGTGTACACTGTATTGGATGTATTTTCCTCAACACTTTTAACCAAAGTGTGATGGCGTGCAGAAGTTGGGTGGTCAGAACACAGACCTGTGTTAACAGGTCTGTGGGTCAGAACACCACAGGGGCAATGTCAACTGTCAATAATCTGTTTTCTGCATTCCAATTGGTTACTCGCTTAACTCGCGTCGCTCGAAGATAAAATAAGTTTATCTCGGAACCCGCCCACATCGCATCGCTTGTACTCTCCTCGCCTACTCGCCAGCGAGACTCGGTGGAACACGTAGACATTCTATTGACTTCATCCGCTGAGCGAGTAACTAGCAGCGACGTGTGTGTACGGCCCTTAATGCGCGCTTACGTTTGTCCGGCATTTCATTCGTGGTCAATGCTAGCAGGTAATTTTCGAACATCTGTATCCAGGTTGTATACAACATCGTCGGCTCACCCGGACTTTCCAGTAATGCAGGAGGTTGTGAGATTCCGATACTAGCCATCCTCGTCGCCAATATGTTGTGTATGTGAAGGATTAAGAAGGATTGAAGAACGGACACGGGCTGTACATTTGATAACAACTTTAGTGGTTGACTTCATGCATAGATCTGACTCGTATGAATGTACACATTCCATATCATAATGCAGGTGGACGGATGAGGTAAGACACTATACCACAGTCGGGTGACCCACACTTCACTCTTCAATATACCCGTAGATTTCCATGCCACGTTTAGGTGCTTTGGAGATGATGACATTCTAACTCACCAGACATAACATCCCATTAATTTTCAATGGGGTTCTATTTCGTTCCTTCTGACCGCCAGAGGCGGTGCTTTCAGCACTGAATATTCATCTTACGGATCAGCAGGTCGAGAATTAATATCAACAAAGTAACACGTGACCTGGGTGACGTCACCCGGTGACCCCCGTGTCAGGGGTTAAGACACCGGTGAACCCAGGAAGCGACGTCTTTCATCTTCTCGATTGCAGGTTTCGAGTTGATCGTTTGAGATTTTGGGATTGACCTGACGCTTTGTTCGTTTCGCACCCATAGGGTTGGGGCTGTGGGTTTTCCACCCCCCATGAAACGGCGTTGGTCGCTTTTTCCTTTGAGTATCTCTTTCACATTTACGATGTGTCCGACTCCGACTGAGTGTTATTCGCTCGGTGGAGGAGGGCTGGCTAGGCTACCTAGCCTGCCTAGCCCCTGGCTCGAGGCACTGTTCTCGCCGACTGGAGGCTAAACTTGTCCTTTCCCGTGGAAGGTAGGCCGTTTTCTGATCATGTATTAACTGCTACCGCGTTATCTTCAGTAGTGTTTCCCGCAACTGGATTTGACGAGCGGTCTCGTGGCGTGATACGCTTTCGAGTTGGGATTAGGTATTAACGCCTGCCTGCCTATGTTGGCCATCGTTTGGGTAAGTGGACTGTCATTTACTGTTTCGATTTATTTTCGCGGTGTTTCTCGCCGCGGAATGTTACTATTACTGGGCGATTGTTGTGACACTCGACGCGAGCTCGGTTACTTGGGTTCGCGTGCCTGTATACGTTACGGCTTCATTGTTTGTACAGTGTAGCCTGTCTGTACGGTTGCTCCACGGGCCAGTGTGTTTCGCTGTGCCCTTGCACCGTTGGCGTCACGCTGCTCCAGAGATTCAATCTACAATACAATCTCTCTCTCTCTCTGGCTGCACTCTGCTCACCCCGGTTGTTATTCCTGCCGGGTTGTGTTCTTCAGGGGGCAGTCGTGGCTCAGGCCCGACTGGACCGCAGCTGAAATGAGGCATCCCCGGGCACCATTCAGCAGGCAGCCCACTGCTACGGACTAGTGTGTGTAATTCAATGTGATTCACTAGCCCAAATGGGATAAATGCTCCTGTACACTGGTTTATTATTGTCTGTTTTCACCTGGGGTGTCTTCGCCCCAGAAGTGTATATTTGCCTTGCATTTCTATCACTGTGCTACTCCTGTCTGCCCATGATATTGGCTGTGCTTATGGTATGTCCTCTATGGTGAGTCACTGGGTGTACAGCGCCTACCGACTACATTGCAATGTAATGTACTTTACTTTACTTTATTTCTTCAGGACATTGCACATGAATGAACGTATACATACATGTACATATATGTAAATATGGCAGATTGTAGCCCGAGGGCTAATTTCCATCTGGTGTCCAAAATAGACCGAATCCAAAATGTTAATGTCCATTATTATTTGCTTGTCAGCTTGGTGTTGCCGCCTGGCTGCTGGCTCCTGTTGGCTACACTTGGGGCGTCCTCGCCCCTTGTGTTTTATATTCGCAGTATTTGCTGGACATTGTAGTGTCATCTCCTACCTGCTGCCAACTTTTTACCTACTATTGGGGTGCCCTCGCCCTGTGGGTATGTGTTGTTTGTTTGTTCCCTTCTGTGTGTTGCAGTGTTCGCTTCCCGACACGGGACCCTCATCTTGCCTGATTACTGGGTTTCTTCTTGGCTGCCATTGGGTGTCCCAGCCCCTTCTGTGTGGTATTCACCAGTTGGCCTGGAGCTCTTGCATCGGCTACCACTGGGGTGTCTTCGCCCTGCTGTGTGTATTGCCTTGTTTACCTGTCGGCCCTGACTGTCCGACTGCTGGCTTCCCTCTCGGCTACCACTGGGGTGTCCTCGCCCTGTGTGCCTGCCTGCCTGACTGATGCATTGTCGTCTAGGCCCCTGGGACTGGTGCCTCTCCTGCCTGGAGCTGAGATGCCTGCGGCTGAGGTTGACAGATGTGGCCTGTGCTGCTTGCTCAGGTCTGCGTGCGAGAGCACTTACGGCCGGGCTGACGCGATTTGGCCCTCGGCCTACAGTTCCGCTGGCCACTGGTGGAGTTGTCGGCCCTGTTTTGCCGACCTGCAGCCTCTGACACACGGTGACCGTGTTTTCAAATGTGCCCTGCCTGCTAGCGACCCGGACGGTCGCACGCTGCCGCCACGGCTGTCGCCACGGCTGTCGCCACGGCTGTCGCCACGGCTGTCGCCCACCGCCGCCACGACTGTCGCCCACCGCCGCCACAGCTGTCGCCTGCCGCCGATGCCCGCACCATGCCCTCTGTTCAGGTGACACCGTCACAGCCCAGTTGCATTGCTTGTTGCATTGCATTGGCACTGGGCCCTTTCTGGGTGAGTTGGCCATGGGTGTTTTTCGCCCGATGGCTACATGTGAGTGCCGTACCTGCTACTGCTACAGAGTGGGTTTCTGGCCACAGGTGGCCTCCACCCTGTGACATGCTTGTTGATGCCATGACTACTACAGCTGCCACGGCGTGCCGCTGGGCCGTACGCACCCTGCCATTCCGGTTTACATGGCTTGCTCGGTTGCTTCGCATGCTTGCATACTTGCTCTCTTGCATAGCTGCATGACTTGCATGAGACCGCATGTGTGCTCCCCGCTCCTCTGCTGGTCTCTACCATTCAGCGTCCTGCGACTGTCTGTCGCTCTCCTGGATACCGCCTGCTGTCGGCTGTTTCATCCATTGGCTTCTTGTGGACGCCCGGAGCACCTCAATCGCCATGACTACTACAGTTGCGCGTGTTGCTCCGCTTCATGCCCCTCTGTGTAGCTTGCTTTTCCCTACCTCACGACTGGTTCTAGTCGTTCTCCTGGGTTTGGCTGACCGTGGGTGTCTCCACCAGTCAGCTCCTTGCATGCACCGTTGGCGTTTCCGCCTGTACGACTGCTGCTGCTCTGGGTGAGTGGTTTCACACCATACCCTGTTTTATGCTCTTTGGCACTCCTGCGGGACTGTCTGGAGTCTGTTGGCCTTGGCCGTCTTCACCGTGGACCGTTGTGATTACAGTTGGTGCCTTCGCCTCTTCTGCTGTGGCTTCGGTATGCAAGATATGCTCTGCGTCCTGTTGTCCGCCTTTGCCCACTGTCGTACGACGGTCATGTCGTCGTCCTCCTGGCCTGGTTGAGCCTGGGACTCCTTTGCCCCTTGGCTCGCGGAGTGTGCCGTTGGGCTTAAGCCTCTGTGACCGGAGCACGTGTATGTCGGCATTGCTGCCCTGGGTACAGGACCCAGGTGCTTCCTTCATTGTCCTCGACTGTGGCGCGTAGGTCGACTGCTGCACGTCGTCCCCCCGAGCTCTTGGGCTATGCGTGGACTTGCCATGGGCTACTTAAGAGTGCCATTGGTGCCGGCACCACTGCAGCTGCGGCTGCTACTGGTATGTTGGAGCGTTACCGCTCCTTCTCCCATTGTTCTTCATGTTTCCCCACTTCATGTGTGGTATATCCGGGGGTCAGGATGCCACTCTGACTGCTACTACTGTACGGGAGTGACCCCACTCCGGGCTCTCCCTTCGAGTTTTCGGTGGCTTACGACTGTTCGCTCTGTTGGCCTCGCTATGGATGGTCTCACATGAGTGCTCTGGGCACCGGTGGGCGTACACGCCCCTACGACTGTGGATTCTGCATCTGGCTGGTTCATGCTCTGCTGTCTGCTGCAGGAGCATCGCAGTTGGCTTGTCATGGGCATCTGCGCCCTGTGTCGCGCACCTTTCCCGCTGGGGCCGGCTTGTTGACGCTTGGACTGTTTACGCGTCTCTGCTGCAGTGGCTGTACCTACTACTGGTTACCCTGCCTGTCCCGCCTGTCTATACCCATGGCCCCTATGTGGCCTTTACTGATGTTTGGCCGACCGTGACGCTCTGCGCGATGGGTCGACGATCAGGCATTGGCCGGGCTGCAGGAGGCCTCCATCTATGGCCCTGCCGGGTATTGAACCACTTCTGACCGCCCTCCTTGCCTTGCCGGTCAGGGCGTTGATCTGGCGGGGTGCACTGCCCTGGCCACTTAGACACGTCGCAGATGAGCTCGTCTGCGAGGTCTATGATGCAGCGCTGCGTACGACGTGCATGGGGTTCTTGATGTCCCATGTCTTGGTGGCCTTCTCTCGGCCCCCATGGACCGTTTTGGGACGCCCCCTGTGAGTTCTCTCTGACTCCTGGTTGCTGGCATTCGCCTGTCTGGCCTGAGTGCCGGGGCAGAGTCACACAAACCTTGGCCGTGGTACGGTGATTGGTTTGGCTTGCGCGACACCCTTGTCGGGGCCTTGCTGGAAGCAGTCTGCTCTCTTCCGGCGGCCCCTAAATGTCCCTTTTGGTCCGTCCGCTTTGGGCAAGCCACGACGCGGCTTTTGTGTCGCACCGGCCGTGCAGCCGGTGCTGCATGTGGTTTTGTTTCGCTCACGCTGTTGTTCTCGACCTGGTGCGCTTTGTCCTGTTCTCGACATGCAGACCCCCGGCCTGGTGTCTCTAGGCGTCGATTTCTGCTTATGACCAGCGTACTTGCGGGCATTGGAAGTGGAGGCTCTCCTTCCTTGCTCTCCGCCCCTTCCAGGTGTTGGGCATGCCGACCTCGGCATCCCACGTTGTCCCTCTTGGCCTCCGCTTGCTGAGGCCTCTTTGGGTTGGATATGCCGTTATGGCCCCTGCCAGGTCCTACTGTCGCTGACTGCTCTACATTGCGTCTGGCTACCATGTCCGCCTTCGACTCTGGAGGTGGAACTCGCGTCTGTTCCGCTCTGCCCTTGCGCCGTGGAGTCATGCCCACTGCTGCTGCCCTTGCGCGGTGCGGTCGTGCCCACTGCTGCTGCCCTTGCGCGGTGCGGTCGTGCCCACTGCTGCTGCCCTGGACGGTTGGTCTGCGGTGGCAGTCCAACACTGCCTGCGACCTGTGGGCCCCCTGATGATGGCCGTACCTTGGATGAATGTAGGGACTGGCCATCCTGATTGCCCTCAGACGCTCTCTGGCCTGTCTTGCGGTCTTGTGTGGAGCGGGCGGCTCATCTATCATGTGCGCCGCCTTGAGTCCTTGCCCTCTCTGGGCCTGTTACAGCGGCTGCTTTCAGAGGCCGACACTTGTCTGATGGGCATGGGAGCAACTTCCTTATGGGCGTCCAGTGCCCTGTTGTTGACCTTTTCCGTGGTTCGCCTCTTCCATTGTGGCTCCTCCCGTTTGTGGCACCGGGTGGTATGGTACCGCTACGGGGTGGCACAGGTGTCCCCGTCAACTGCTATGCTAACTGCTTACTTGCTGCCCCCTGTGGTTCTCACTCAGGGAGCTCGTGGATCCTTTGGGCCAGGTTACACTGGCTTCCATGTGGCCGTTGGTACGTGCTAGGACGTGTACGGCACGGCCTCCTCGGCATCAGGCTGCACCATTGCCTGGTTTTCTTACTGTTGCCCCACATGTTACTGTGGTGCTGGCGGTGGCTTCAGGCCGTCTCAGTAGTACTGACGACGGGTAGGCACTCCTCATGACTTTGTTGGTATTGGTCATCCAGTGCTGAAAGCACCGCCTCTGGCGGTCAGAAGGAACGAAATAGAACGAAGGTTATGTATATAACCACGGTTCTATGAGTTCCGGATGACCGCCAGAGCTTGGCAGTCACTCGGAGTGTGTTCGAGAAGATTTGCCAAGACGTCGCTTCCTGGGTTCACCGGTGTCTTAACCCCTGACACGGGGGTCACCGGGTGACGTCACCCAGGTCACGTGTTACTTTGTTGATATTAATTCTCGACCTGCTGATCCGTAAGATGAATATTCAGTGCTGAAAGCACCGCCTCTGGCGGTCATCCGGAACTCATAGAACCGTGGTTATATACATAACCTTCGTTTTATTTCTGTTGAGTTAAAATGTCGATACCACCAAAGCACCTAAACGTGGCATGGAAATCTACGGGTATATTGAAGAGTGAAGTGTGGGTCACCAGACCAAACAAACAAAAACAGCTGAGAGCAAAGCATCAAGGATATCTGGGCTTCCATAACTCCCATGCAATGCCCTGTCATTGACTTCAATGTTAAATGCAGCATTCCAGTTACTAAGACAAAGAGTTTATCATCAAGTATTGAACATTGAAATATAATTTAGAAGGTACCAAATTCCAACTGTATTGATGTAAATGGGAAACAAAGAAAGAAATTTGTATTTGAACACTACAAAACTACTTTGCGTAATAATGTGGAACAGAGCATTTTAAGTTTTTTATTATTTTAAAAAATACCGTTATCATTGGAAGGTTCATTCAAAAACGTTTTAATTGTACTCTAATGGCTGATGACTTGAAAATTATGACGACTGTCATTTGTATTGATTATTTGGGGAAACAGCGAAAAATGTCAGTTGCGTAATAATGTGGAATGCGGTGTACGTGATACAGGAGGAATACAAAATAGCCAAAATAATCTCAAAATGTTTGGGAGAGCGATCCTCCTCAGTGGTACCTGATTTGACCATAAAATAGCCACACTAATCCAGTTACTTGATTGGCAATGAAATTAACTGCAAAGTTGAGAACTGGTAGCTAAGCGAGCACCCACAGTAACACTGAAAGCACCCACATCCACAGAAACATAGTCTTTTCCTTTTAAATCTTCTCAGGCCAGCTACCACAAGCTGAAGACCAACCAGCGCGATCTGGAGAAGGACAAGCAGCAGCTGACCAAGCGTATAGACGAGCTCACTGTCAGGTGAGGCCATTGGCACAGGTATATGGGTATGATGTGACATACGGACCTGCCGGCATGTCAAGGATTTGTTTCACCCCTAGACAAGGTTGTCATCATGCACAGTCTCAAACCCGCACACTCTTGACATACAGTTACATGTTGCAGACAGATGATGGAGTGAGCCAGAAGGCGGTGTGCTAGCACGTAGCATGTCTGTATTATGTCTGTGTCATGTATCGGGAAGGAGGTTTGCCAACGTTCCAAAGCTAAGCTGCCCGTCATCAGTTACTCATAATACTGTATGTGTCTATTTGGGTCAGCAGTGTGAAGCATTTTTGATTGATGGTTTGCAGATGGGTGAAGGTATTCAGGCACTATGCTTCATATCAGACCTTGTGGTCTTGGTGGGAAAAGATAGGTCTACTACACGATAATATTTAGTTTGAAGTTGGCATACAAACTTGCCCAACCTAATCGGGGTGGTGGTGGCTCAGGTGTAGAGGAGCCGTTTGGCAACCAGAAGGCTGCAAGTTTGAGCCCTGCTCTGCCTGACCCCCATGGATGTGTCCTTGAGCAAGATGCCTAACCCCAAATTGCTCCTGGTGGCAGAGTGCTACCCTGCGTGGCAGCCACTGCTACCAATGCTTGAATGGGTGAATGTGAGGCATACAATGCAAACTGCTTTGAGTGCTCGAAGGAGTAGAAAGACGCTCTATAAATGCAGTCCATGGAGTACATGGAGTAAATGTTCAGTCTCAGGATTTGTTTACTTTCTTGTTTACTTTCTGCCCTGGTCCATAGTATATATTTATAATGTCCATATAGCACTGCATTGTTTTTTGTCTATGGCCATACATGGCGTATTGTCACAGGTAGCCTGTGGTGATCTACATTCGAGGAGCAGACTTCAAAACAGGAAACGGCAGGCTGTATAAGTATAGCATTGCTTTTGCAGCCGAAAACAAGAGCGTTTCCTTAATGACGCCCTGGATCAAGTGTTTCATTGTTGTTGGCGCTCGAAGAAAAACAAAGTGTGTAGAAATATGACTAATGAATAGGTTATCAATCCCCTTGGGAAGGAATGCGTAATTGTGTCCCTGAACAAGTTAGATTGTAGATGGTAACTGATATGCCAACACACGCAAGTATTACGTGGGTAGTGACTTGAATAATGCTTCAAGTGCAGAATGTTTTTGAAAGTATGAAAAGGGAACAAGCTCGATTTCACTGAAACATGTGCAATAATGTATAGAAATTTGCATAGAAACCATCAATGCTCTGTTGAAGATAAACCCTATTCATGTCATTTTATGAAGGCATTGAGTCAGTGTTTTCCCAGTTCTGTAAATGTGTGTGTAAGATTGTGTGCTTAATTGACCCTTTCTTGTTAATATTTGGAAGTATTCAGATTTTTGTAGTCACCTTTTGTAGTAGACATCTGCTGCCCCTATACCTGAATCAAACCAAGTGTATGAACATATATCTGAAGTTTCTTGGTGCGATGGATGAACGCCATCTCTGTCACGTGATTGATTAAATATATCCATGGCTGGTATCCAGAAAGTTTGTTTTTTCTCATCAACTAATTTATTTATTTGACCTGAAATTTTAAAAAAGCAAAAATAAGGCCCCCAGCGTGCAGTTATTCATCAACTTTTGTTTCAGGATTTATTATTTATTTATTTATTTATTACATTTAAATGTTTATTTATTCATTAAATGTATTTAGCCTTTTTTAAACACCATTTTGTTGATTCATTACAGCATCAGCCAGGCGACCGCGGCGGACAGCCAGGCGCGTGAGGCACGCATCTCCACGCTTCAGCAGGAGCTGGGGGAGCTGGCCCACCGTGACAACACCCTGGCCCAGCAGATGGAGCAGTTCCAGCACGCCATCAACACCGCCCAGGAGAGCCTCAACGGCACCAGGTCACACTCACTCACTCACTGGTGTCACACAGTCAAGTCTCACGCACATTCAAATTGAAACCGGTGCAGGAATGCAGGGACAATATGGATTGGAATGGCTAATGGAAATGGGCAAAAGAGATGTTCAGTTCATTTCCAAAAATTAATTCCTGAAAATTAATTTAAAAATCAATTTTGGACAATATAATCAGCGATGCTCTTTGGCAAAGTTACTGTACTGCAGGTAGCCAGGACTACTGCCACTTTTTTTTGGTTGCTTTGTTAGGTCGGCATGTCCTTCATTGGAATAAATGAAATGCAGGAAACACCTTGGCTAAAGTTTGACCCTTATTGTTGGGTCATTTACTACCGTGCCCACAAGGGTATTAAGCTTACAGGAATAGATTTTGCACTTGGCAGGGCAAGTATACTGTTCTGTTCCAAAACATTTTCTCCCCATGGCCCTCATTCTTTGTACCCGACCCGTGCCATGCCTTCCCGTCTCCATAGGTTTCTTTTAATCCCCTCATTAATCTGTCGTTCTGTCTGTCCCATATAATCTTTCCATCCATCTCGATTCATTTTCTTTTTATGCGCAGACATTTTCCTACTACTGAACAAATGTTAGATATGCTGACTGCTTGAATTTTGTTAAAGTTTGGCTCTGGTGAAGATGGCATTCAGTGTTCTGAACAGGGCTTTGAAGCAGAAGTTTTTCTCAATTGATTCGTTCCGAACAAAAGTTTTGTCTCATTCAGATTAAACCAAGTGTAATACCATTATATTAATACCAATACCAACGTTTGATAAGTAAGACAAGAACAATTCAAAACAATTATTTATTTCAAATTTGTTGTTTATTGTTATCAAATGATTTTCAACACAAACATCAACGTTATAAAAAGTAATGTGGCTATGCTACTCGGAGGACAACAACCCCACATCTTTGAGGAACGAAATAAAAATTAACCGGTATCTGACTCCAATCTTCAAGCGCTAATCTTCAAGTTATTTAAAATGTATGTCTACCTACCTCGTCTGACTCTGTGTTTGTTCTAATCTTCTGTTCCGTCTATCTGTTCTTATCCTGTGCGCTGCACTGTGCTGCTGCTCTGGACTGCTCTTCCTAAATGTTCCTTGGCTGTCCCCGTTTGGTCGGGCAGACGTGAGGAACAGGACCTCACGCGTTCCATCAGCTCGAAGGAGAACAACATTCGGCAGCTGGAGGCCAGCCGGACCAATCGGCTGCGGCGTTTCGGCGAGCACATGCCCGCCCTGCTCAACGCCATCGACGAGGCCTACGCCAAGGGCATGTTCAAGAGGAAGCCTGTGGGCCCAATCGGTGAGAACACCCCCACACATACTGCTAACACGTACTGTATACAAGGGCATGTTCAATATGAAGCCTGTGGGCCTTGTCGGTGAGAACATCCCCACACATACTGCTAACACGTACTGTATACAAGGGCATGTTCAATAGGAAGCCTGTGGGCCTTGTCGGTGAGAACATCCCCACACATACTGTCAACACGTACTGTATACATACATGCATATCAGTGGTGTAGTCTACGTAGAACGCAGGTATACGGAGTATACCCACTTCTAAATTTCAGGGATTTCAGTATACCCACTTAAAATTGATTGATCCATTGTTTTGAATAGCACAAATATATACAGTATACCCACTTATGGGTTATTATTTACTTAGGGCGGAATTCTCCCGTCTCCACTTAAGTCTGTTTTACGCACGCACATTTTACGCACCTTGATCCTGCGCGCATTCTCCCCTCTGAAAGATTACCACACCCCTCGCGCTTAACTCCGAAAAACAGCGCGTAGCCCAACATGGGCGTGATATATGCTAAATGGGGGGATGAGTCTTCCCCGACTTCATCAGTTGTGGTTTCAAAGAAACCACGGAGCATGGATTTTCAGATCAACCATGGGAAAACCTCGGCAGTCCATTGAGATCCAAAACTGAACTTTAACTTTGAATTTAGAACCACGTGCCAAAAGTCCTCGTGCAAAAGCATATCAAAATCTAACCTCAGCTCATTTTCACAAGCACAAGGCGAGTAGTCGAGGTGAGATAATGACATGGAAACGCAATGTGTACCTTTGCAGGAACTCAGCTGAGCGTTTTGGTGCGCAACAGGTTGATTGAAATAATAAACATGATGAAACGTTTGGTTAAAAATGGAGTTTGGTGTGTTGCCTAGTCAAGTCCGGAAATCAAAACCTGATTTAAAATGCTGATAATTCCCACAGTTAAAACAACACATTGTATTTGCTTACTTTTAAAAGTGCTTCTCCGCTTCTCTGTACAGCAACGTGACATTAATATCATTGGAAATATGTGGATCTCAGCTGTCCGTCAGCATATTACACTTAGGCTACATGCATGCTGAAGAATGAACAAGGAAATCGGAGACTTTATTATTCTGTCGCAGACATGGGAATTAATTGGACATGGGCATGCAATGCCAAGCCAGGACTTAAACGCGCAGCTGATGGGGTGTAAAAGAGACCAGAAGCGAAAAGCCAAAGACATGATCTGATATGTAGGCCTACATTTTTGCGTTTAGCTGTAATGACATTCAGGAAATATTTACTGCCTTACAAAAACAGATAGAACAACCTGTAGCCTACCTCAGTATGTGGCGGTTTTGTATGTCGGGCATCAGTTCAGAAAGTTTAATAGGTTACATGCACATATGCACGAGTTCCAATAAATCACAAAAGTGGAGGAGTTGCAATAAAAACCCTTTACTTAACGTCGTGGCTACAATATTATCACCCCGAAAGTGGTGAAGGTTGTTTTGAATAGGCATACTTTGGGTGGCTGTTAGGATGACTGGAACAGCGGTCTTTAGTCTGACGTGCCTTGTCAATTTAGCCTACTTGTGCATGGTGCAACGAGGTGTTTTTGGTTTTGGTTACCGTCCGTGGAGACAACATGATGATCCTCATACTGATTAATTAATTACCTGCTTTTGTTTGTAAGTTCACCGATATGAGAACATGCTCTGGGCAGCTGGTCATATTTTGTCACAATTAATGTAGGATGTTTATGTAGTGGAACTGTGAATGAATTTCGATTTGAACTCACGCTGACGGTAAGGAACATCAACAAAGCATAAGGCCTACCATGTAACATGTTCAAAATGCGAGCCAAGCGAGCATCAAATGCAATATTACATTTTACCTCATAGTGGCACTTGACCTTACTACAGCCCTTTGATGCGCGTAAAGGCAAACGCGCTTAAGTGCACGGGAGAATACGCTTAGGATTCATTTACATGCGAAACTCCCTGATTTTGGCCTGGCCCCACCCAAAGTGCGCAACTGGTAAAATCGTGCGTAAACCCCGCTTAATCACATACTTGAGTAACCGCGGGTGCGCTGTTAAGCGCTTTTTTTTACTTAAGCGGGTGGGAGAATTCTGCCCTTATTAAATGAATGTACTTATTTACTTATTATTATTTACTTATTGCTCAAATATACAGTATACTCACCATAAAAGAGTAGACTACACCACTGATGCATATTTAACTACATCACTATATTGCAGAAATGCACCTACAGTACATGCACTGTCGTGCACAAACAGATGATTGTTGTGCCGAGATTTTTGTCCTACTGTTTGATTTTTTTATTGTACCATTTTTAATGAATTAATTACCTTTTTGCTTTTTCTTCTGAACTTAAGTGTAACAGAACTTTCATAGTGCGTATCACAATACTGCCTCCTTGCATCGCGATACAGTATTTCGATGCTCGGTTTGCGATTTCTCGATTCAATACAATATGCCTCCTTGCATCATGATGCAGTATCTTGACTTTGCACGTCGCGATTTCTCGGTTCGATACAATGACAATAAAACCAACTTGAACTTGAACTTGAACTTGATGTCCTTACAGCCCTATCACACACACTAATCATTTCGTTCCGTTGCAGGGCACTATATCCATCTGAAGGACCCGTCGCAGGCCATCGCTGTGGAGAGCTGCCTGAAGTCGCTGGTGACCGCGTTCTGCTGTGACAACTTCAGGGACGAGCGCACCCTGCAGACGCTCACCGCCAAGTTCATGAAGGAGAACAGGCCACAGCTCATCGTCAGCGCCTTCAACGATCAAATCTACAACGTCGGTCCAAGGTCTGAGCGCCCCATCCGCACCGGGTTTCTCTGTGGGGAATGGGGACGCAGATGCCATTTTGTCCCATTTTTGCTCCCCCATCTTTATGAAAGGCTCCCCTAATATTCTCTTAATAATAATTACTATATTTGTATAGCACAATTGCATACTGGACATGCAGCTCAATGTGCTTATCAGTTAGATTAACAACAATGTTAAAAACAAAATATAATGAAATGAAGTAGAAGAGAAAAATTATAATAAAATAGGTAAGAGAGATGAGATAAAATAAAATTGGAGTTGATACAAAGGAAGCAAGCAGAAGTAAAATATCAAAGAGGCATAAAGTCCACAGGAATCAGAAGGTTTTAGGCCAAAAAACAAGTGGCATATAGTCACAAGGAACAGGGCACTCAGATGTGGCCCCTGGTGGCTACAGGGGTGAGGAACAACTCCCTTTTCACTTGATTTATGATTTTTTTTTTGGGGGGGGGGTGAACTCTTACACTTAAAAACTCTTTAGCAGAATATTTTTCAGAGTAGTCTATGAAAAAAAGCACACAGCTTTTCAAATGTCAAAATTCACTCGTTTTCACTTGTCTCTGTAGTACACATGCATGGTATCAGGCTAATACTATCATCCACCTTAAACTCCTTCCCTCGTTTTCAGGGCTGTGAACCACCCCACCTACCCCAGCGTCCTGCAAGCCCTGGAGATCGACGACCCCAATGTGGCCAACTGTCTCATCGACATGAGGGGCATCGAAACCATACTCCTCATCAAGGTGTGTGTGTGTGCGTGTGTGCGCGTGTGCGCGTGCCTGCGTGCGTGCGTGCCCCTCATCCCCATCAGATGACTACTGATGAAACGATGATGATTAAATGATTTAGTGGCTGGATTCTTGTCCACAAGGACATTTTACCGTCCTAAAGTGTGGCTGGTGAATTTGACCTCTTATTTATCAAGTCGACTTAAGTTTCACACGTAGATGTTTCTCTGTGTGTCTGTGTCTGCATCCGTGTGTTTGTGTGTCTGTGCGTGGCACTCGATATAGAACAATGACGAGGCCAGGAGGGTGATCCAGCGGAACACGCCTCCTCGTAACTGCAGGGAGGCCTTCACGGCGGCGGGGGACCAGGTCTACCATAACCGCTACTACTCCAACTCATCACAGAGGAAGACCTCAGTCCTCGGGGGAGACGTGGAGGAGGAGATCAAGTGTGTCTGTCTGTCTGTCTGTCTGTCTGTCTGTCTGTCTGTCTGTCTGTCTATCTCAGCAATTCCACTGTTATGTCTACTATGCTGTGATGGTCATGAACTGTGTGTTTGTCGTTCTCAGCTGTTTAGACTGTTATTGGGTCATTTCACGTGAAATCAGGCACTTAAGTGCCCGACCGACCCGAATTTTAATACAACTTGGGGAAAACACCCAAAATGCTAATGTTAATGCTAATTTGGGCAGAGTGTCAGTTGGGGTAACACATGTCAGGTGGGGCGCTACTCTATTACTACTTTACCCACTGTGGATTTATTGTAGCAACGTAGAATCCGAGTGGTAGGGGGTCGTTCAAATTATTCTCAGTAAATAATAAAAAAAATGGATTTGAATACAGGGCTGTGAGCCAAAATGCCAAAGCCGAAAGAGTTATCAAGAAAACGGACAATTAGAATGGAGGGTCAAAAATAACTCTCAATCGGGCAGCCTTGGCCCTGTGGGTCTGTGGGGTCTGTGTTGCTTTTAAACGTCTCTTTTACATGCAGTCAACAGATGGACAAAGGCTAGTCACTATTTTGGCATCCTGTTTTGATCACGCTGTATAGCAACCAGTCTGGCCTGCGGTCATACAAAGTTCATGTTCCAGCAACCACTTACATGACTATAGAATAGACCCGTTGCATCCATATACTATACACAGTCATTGGTTCTGCCATAGTTGACCATCCCCACCCCTTCATCCCATCTTATATGCCGAATTCGAGACGATTCGTCTAATGAATTGTTGAGAGGGGACCATTCGAACAAAACGTTGGACCATTCGTAGAAGGCATGGGGCGTTTCGTGCAGTACCTGAGGATTTTTCGTAGAAGACCTAAGGACGTTACGTTCAATCCATGCAGACCTTTCGTGTAACTGGGCAGATGTTTAGTTTAGTCTGCCTATTTTATTAGCCTATTATTTTTTATATTTTAAAACAATTGTGTGCCTACCACCACAATGCAATGAAAACAAAAATCGAACCATGTAGAAAGTGCGTGCGTCTCTATTTTTTTAAATTAATTATTAATTTTAGTTCAGGCTGCTTTTTTATCATTAGGCCTATTTTATAGCCTATTTTATATATACTATATTGTAACGGACTGCCTCTGCCTCCTCCGGAGTGAGATAACAGCGTTACCCCCTGTGAACTACACGTGCAGCCTATAAAATGGAGTTAATTTCAAATGGCGGGTGAGACTGTCAGGAAGCAACAAGCCGAGAGAGCAAGAGAGAGGGAACCATGAAGTGTGCGCCGAGAAGATCACCATTTGCAAGAATCGCTAAAGCCAGACATTGATGTGAGCTGTTCCAAATTGAGAGGGTTTTGCAAAAGTGCACTACTAAACGTAAGAAAAGATATTCGTTGTGTTGATATGAATTATTTCTAATGTGTTGGTCACTGATTTTTATTCATTTTTGGAAAGGTAACGGCAGTCTTGCTGCCTGGCTGGCGCCCATCTCATAACTACAGTCGTTTGCACCACTACAATATCAACGAAATGTTTTAAAATGTACGACATCAATTTAAAGGTAGGCCCAGGGGATAATGTATTGTCCACACATGACTATAAGAAAATGTTTCTCTACGGGGCGAATAACACTCCGACGCCGAAGGCGGAGTGCTGTTATCTCTGAAGGGAAATGTATTTTCCGTAGTCACGTGTGGACAATACATTATCCCGCTTATCCCGCCTTTACCAACATTATAAAGCATACATAGTTAACCATAGTTTATAGCGTGCGCAAAGAAAGATAGTTCGTGGAACGCTCATAATTTAAACAGGTTAACAAGCAACATGGTTTGGCTACTTTCTAACTTGTTACAGCCACATTGCGCTTCAAACTGTTTGCAGGCTGCCTCGTTCACCGCGCGATATCTACTAAACTCGGGTTCATAACATGATCATTTCTATCTAATCGGCACAGTATTCCAGAAAAAAGCATAGACAACTCAAACACTGATGTGCGCCCTGACCATCATCATTAGCCTATCGACCCTGATACAGGCAGAGCCTATCAAAGGGCGTTGAACACAATGGCTATGGACCTTTTCAATAGGCTATGGTTGGGGAAGTAGGGCCTGCGTCGTGATTCACCGTTGGTGTTTGTATCAGCACGCCAAAAGTTACCTCACTAACGTTAATGATGTTCTTTGCTGAGTAACCTAGCCAAATATATCCAGATAATCGTGAATTATGCTAAATAAAATCTGCCAACATGTATTACCATTCTAGGAGCGATAAGGAGAATGCCGCACAGGCGCGGAGAAAGGGTTCCTTTGACACAGAGAATGCTCTGTGTGGCTGCGCGCATGCAGTGTTTAGTTTGCAGGTTTCAGGCAAATAATGGTGATCGATACGCCCTAGGTCCATAAGACTAACAGTAAAACAGGGACAATGACAAAAGGGATGAATTGCTTGAGGAAATCAAAAGGGACAGAGCGAAGTTATGACAACAAATTGACGTGCACCATTATGCAAGGCCACATGTAGTTATGATGGGTTAACCACTCAGTTACCGTATATGTATGATAAAGATGACTTCAGCGCAGGATATCAGAAATAAACAAGACAGCGCAGATGGCTTTTAATTTTTAACATGGCCACATTATGCGTCAATACGCCAATGCGTATTAGGCTATTTATCATGAAACCTCAAATCGGAAGTAGCCTTATCTTGTACCCAGCACTTTTCAAACCTTACTCGGGTTTATGGTAATTGTCCGGGCCAGCACTTTTGAAATCAAACGGACGCCCTTGCCTGCATGACATGTCATTTGCATGATAAGAGCACGGACGATCATGGACATACGATGGTACACGCATAGCCACACACGCACACAACACGGTTCAGTTCAACGTTTATTGACCAGCAAGCGAGCAGCGCAGTACCAGCTGATTTGCTCTGGAATCTCGAAATGAAAACTGACTTTTCTTGGGAAAAGTGTTGCAAGAACATTGAACTCATTTAGTTGGCCTATCATTGTGCCAAGCGTGTGTCGCAATATTGTACTGGGGATATGTGTTGGGGAGGGCATTAACATTAGGCCTATGACAAAAACATTATGGGGAGGATTGAGGATAAATCTTACACGTTTCCTTATTAATGGAAAATTAATTCCATGCTAATTCCAAGTATGCAAGAACCTAAACAATATGTAATTGCTCCACAGTTCAAGGGTTAGGCTATGGATATTGACACCTTTCCTCCGCGATCGCGGATAGCCCCCACCTTTGCGCTTCTCATCTGGCTGTCACGATATGGAACGGGAAGAGACAGTTCAAGACAAGCGGCATGACTGCAATTGTCATTGTCATTGTCATACAGTAGCCTAAAAAACTGTTAACTGTTCAGCGGTGTGTAGTCAAATTATCACAGCGGTGGTAGATGATTTTATGAAGACCTGGAGGACAAAAACCAACAGACACAATTGCTGAGTGTGTATGCAGTATTTGTAACGAATGATTCTCCTGCCAGGATAGCGTTGGACTACAGAATAACCCATTTACATGTTGAATGTTGAGAGGAGGCATTTTGAAAAGTCGAAGACCTATTCACGAGGATATCATAGCTACCTTTCCTTGTCAATGTCCCATGCACTACAAAATATTCCAGAACCTCATCTGCGAATGCGGTACACTTCAAGCTTCACAAAACCCACTGGTTAACAGCAGGTTTTACGCACACATTTCGAAGCGGTTAATCACAGATGCTGCTCTCGTACACTGGGTTTAATACACCCTGCAATACTGGCAAACTATTATTCAATTACCATTTCATTTGTTCATGCAAAGACGCGGCGGAGAGAGAACGCGCTCCTGTGCAGTGTTAAAGTAGCGATTTAACGTCTCTCTCTCTCTCTCTCTCTCTCTCTCTCTCTCTCTCTTTCTCTCTCTCTCTCTCTCTCTCTCTCTCTCTCTCTCTATACTGTAGCCATGGGCTTAACACAGGGGTTCTGTAATGTTTTCAACACTGTTAGGACCTATATTGTTTTCTGGCTCATGGAACTATTTGTTGTCATTCAGAATCAGAAACATCAAAGTGTCGGGAGACAGCTTTCTCTTGTTGCTGGTGCTTCGCATCTAAAAAGTTACCGGAAAGTCAGAAAACTCGCTGCATGACAATGTGCTCAATGGTCAATAGCCTACTTCTAGATGTACTATAGTCTATAGCCTAGACGCGCGCTGCTCTGATTCAAAGCGAGCACAATGGTCAATAGCCTACTTCTAGACACATTAAACCGCACTGCTTTGATTCAAAGCGAGCAGGCTGTGCTTGGTCCCGCCTCTCTGCCCGCAGATGGGAGTAAAGTAACGGCGTAAAAGTGAAAAAAAAGCTTCTCAAATATTGTCTAGATAATTGTCAAAAAATGTAAGGGAGTAAACGTAAATTGTCAAAAAATTTAACGACGTGAAAAAAAAAGCTTCTCAAATATTGTGTAGATAATTGTCAAAAAATGTAAGGGCGTAAACGTAAATTGTCAAAAAATGTAACGACGTAAACATTAAAAAACCAACAACATAGCCCTACCTGTTAAAATGAGTAAGTACATTTTATTTATAGATTTACATGTTTAAATCAACAAAAAACAAAACTTAACAGCTGATTTACATATTTAAATAAACAAAACCCTTAAAATGAGCATTAAAAAAGCTGATTTACATTTCTAATATAGGCAGGCTGAAGAAAACCCTTTAAAATGAGCATTAAAAAAGCTGATTTACATTTCTAATATAGGCAGGCTGAAGGGACGTTTAGTTGAAACCTAAGGATCTTTAGTTCAATTTTAAGGACCTTTCGTAGGCTTTTGCGGTAGACGGAACATCCTCGACGAAAGATCCCCTGCCTTATACGAATGGTCCAACGTTTTGTTCGAATGGTCCCCTCTCAAGAATCCATTCGACGAAAAGACCTGTACCCTATCTGCCTTCGCAATGGAATTCTCTTTTCTGATAGGCTGATGGAGTGACCATTAATTGCCTGGAACCAGTCAAGCCTCTAATTTGGATACACATAGAATCTTTGTTTGGAATGCCGACAGTATCGACGCTATAGCGTAGGAATCATGCACATGATCTACGCAAAATTAACTAATCAGACCGTTGGCATTCCAAAGGGAAGATTCTAGGTGCGTCTTATGTTACTTGCGTCCAAGTTAATCTCTTGGCAAAGGCAACTCCGTCTTCTACACCTCTGTCTCACCATTAACTTTGTGGAACTGGTCATCTCATCGGCTGTTATCCCTTGCATATTTATTTTTATGTTCTATGTGGTAATTAGACTCCTACATCTTGAACTGTAGAGTAAGGTACTTTCGGTCTGATTGTACATTTGAATTAGGGCTTGACATTAACTTTTTAGTTCACCAGCCACAGTGGATAGTGGTTTTCCCAGTCACTAGCCATTCTGCCTTTCTACTAAGCACAGTTTTGTCAGTATTTTCTTTTAAGTACGGTATTTTCTTTTGCGATGATGCATTTTAAACTCGGAAAATGATGGTGATACAAAAAAAAAAAATCTATCAGTGGTATGAACCAAAGGGTGTTAATCAGTCATATAGAATCTGAATGATCTTGTTGAACTGACGTATAACACAAGGTTTAAAAAAACAGGATATAGGCTACAGAAGAAGAAGAACAAGTTACCTGCTAAAGTGGCTAGTAAGATTTTCAATCATTACCAGTCACAGCCAAGTTTAACCCATTGATGCCTGATGTTGCACGCGCACACACGCACACACACACACACACACACACACACACACACACACACACACACACACACACACACACATACACACACACCTGTCCAGAAATTGTGCTTTTGTGGAGATTTCGGTGGAGTTTGTAGCAGTTCAGCTAAATGTTGTGTCTCTTATTCCGTATCCTATTCAGCCAATTGCGGGAAGCTGTTGCCAGCCAACAGGAGCACCTGTCTCGTCTTCGCGAGAGCAAGCAGACGCTGGAGGCGGAGATCCGGCAGAACAACGCTCTGAACAGAACCTCCTCTGACCAGCTCACCAGAGTCAAGGTTGTCTGTCTGTCTGTCTCTGTGTCTCTCTGTCTGTCTGTCTGTCTGTCTGTCTCTCTGTCTCTCTGTCTCTCTGTCTGTCTGTCTGTCTCTCTGTCTCTCTGTCTGTGTTATAGCTAGTTAAGTACAGGGTATTGGTTACAGTCCCCTGGAGTAGTGTGGTTATGGATGAGGGTGTAAGACTCACCATCCGTATTATTTCTATAACCTTCTGATTACGATCTCCCTGTCCATGAGGATATGGATTTTCCAGGTTCTGAAGTTGTATGTGATTTATGTGTTTGACTTAAAGGGAAATGCCTCTATTTTGGGCCTGAATGCGGTCAAAATCGTTGCCCTGGGTTTATAAAGGAGGTAAAGTGTCTTATTTTTCATGTTAGGCGTTGCCTTGTTTTAAGGAGGGAGTAAGTATCTCAGCTAGTGATAGTCAATGGATCACACTTGCTACAGTGATCCATTCACTTTCACTACCTTAGCTACATACTCCCTCTTTTAACTTGTCGTAAAGCCAGACATCGATTCACATGAAAAATAAGTCACTTTACCCCCTTTATAAACCCCAACAATTTTAACTGTATTAAGCCCCAAAATAGTGGCATAGCCCTTTAAGCCTCACCGTTTTTGAGCGTTTTTGTTGGTGTTCTGATGAGTCTTTGTCTAACAGAACCAGTGCAGGAGGTTGAAGATGGAGATCACTGAGCTGCAGAATGTTGAAGAGCCCCAGTCTGACGACCTCGTACCACTGGTGAGTAAGAAACGGGCATATGCTGCACACCATCAAAAACACTGGTACATCTATATACAGAAGGAGGAGGTTAAAGCCCACACATCCTGGGAGCAGGACAACCAAATGATAAGATAAAAATGATAAAAGTCCGCCTCAACCAGGATTTTTATGCTCCCACTTAATAAAAATGTTTTGCGTAACGTTAAAGGGACTCTGTGTGAGATTTTTAGTTGCTTATTTCTAGAATTCATGCTGCCCATTCACTAATGTTACCTTTTTCATGAATACTTACCACCAGCATCAAATTCTAAGTTTTCATTATGACTGGAAAAATTGCACTTTTCATACATGAAAAGGGGGATCTTCTCCATGGTCCGCCATTTTGGATTTCCAAAAATAGCCATTTTTAGCTGCAAAAATGACTGTACTTGGACCATACTAGAAAATGTTTGTTTAATACTTGGTAAACTTTCATGTAAAGATCAAATTTGGCAATAGGCAGCCCAATTTCAATAAGCAGCATAGTTGCAGTACTTTTTTTGACCATTTCCTGCACAGTGTCCCTTTAAAAAAGGGAGCAGAAAAATCCCAAATCCTGGTTGAAGCAGACTTTTCATTTTTTATCACATCAGTTTACAGAACCAACATGAACAACATGGATTGACCAGTTGTGGATGTGCCCTGACTGTCCTTGGTATCCACACTCACAGTACCCCTAATCACATTGAAAACCGAAACATTACCTTAACCATGTACATTAAGATAAAGAAACGGCCAACCATTTGAGGTTATGCTTCAGGAAAAATATTTGGTGAGTGTTGTCTCACAGGCAGCATCTTGCCAAACCAATGTCAATGACTCTGAATTCTGTTTCCTCTTGTCACGAGGGGTTGTTCAACTTGATTCACTGGGTTATGAATCATTTTTCTCCAACTTTGCTTTCTTTCACCGCACATTTTTGACGGCTCAACTCCTGACCCGCTAGGTTGGTGGGGGGAGTAATTAACCAGTGCTCTCCCCCATCCTACTCCATGAATGAGGTACCCTGAGCATGGTACCGTCCCGCCGCACTGCTCCCTTGGGGCACCATTGAGGGCTAACCCCATGTACAGACCAGGAGCAAACGAAGCGACGGAAGTCATTATTTCTCTATGGAGGGCACGTGACCTGCGCTACCAAAGCGAATTCGCCAGGAGCGAAGCTTCTTGCGCAACCAGAGCGAATTTTGACGATTAAACTAAATCTAATCGCAGGCGAATTCGCTCCGACGGTGTTCGGCGAACACCAATCGGAACGTTCATATCTCTGAATGTCCCAGGCTGTCAAGCCAGAGCGGTTATGTGATTAGGTGAATCAAACATGTCAATGCTGCGTCTGGAGCGAATACAGCGAATTCAAGGCGAAACTTCTTCTGCTACCCACGCTACCAGGCAGCGTAGTTCGCTCTTGGTCTGGACACGGCATTAATGCAATTTCGTAGTGTGCAGTGAACACTTGTGTGCTGTGGAGTGCTGTGTCACAATGACAATGGGAGTTGGAGCTTCCCAATCGGGCTTTCACTTTCACTTTCACTTCATAATATCATACTCTGTACCATAGGAGGCCGACCTGGACGAGATCAAGGAGAAGCTGGTGGTGTCGGTGCGTCAGTGTGAGGAGGCGAAGGAGAGACTGGCCCAGCTGCGCAGCGAGGCCTCGGAGGCGGACCACAAGTTCAAACAGCACCGCGAGCAGATCGCCAGCGTGGCGGAGGAGGCCGAGCCTATCAGGGTGTGGCAAAATTCCTCTGTCTATGCTCCTTAGTGTCTGTCTGTGTGTGTGTGACAAGCAGTGTTAATTTCTTGATGAAATATTTTTGTCATAATTATCGTTAACGATTGTTTTTCCCCTGACGACAATAAAACGATGACGAAAAAAGCAACATGCGTTTGTACGGAAAAAAATAGCTATATTGATTGAGGATTTAGTTAGGACCTAGACCATGGTCCTAAGAAGGAACAGCTGCTATAAATATGTTGTTTTGATGTTAATGAAAAACCCAAAGTTGCAAAAACATTTGTTTACAGACAGATTAGGTTTAGGTTCACTGGATTTGAATGCTAGGTAAAATGCATTGGAGTCAATGGAAGGTCCTAACAAAGATGCAAGAATGTGTGTGTGTGTGGGTGTGTGTGTTGTAATTGTATTTGCTTGTAATAAATACATGACCATGTGTTTGTGTGGTATGGTGGCTCACAGGAAGAGCTGAACAAATGCGATTCGGACGTGGAGAAGAGTAAACACCACCGGAAACACTACGAGGAGAAACGCAAGACCCACCTCAGCAACATCCAGGCACTGAAAAGCAACCTGCAACAGAAGGAGAAGGAGCTCAAGGTACTACTTCACTCCACTGCAACACACACAAGCGCATCCTCAGGACACATGCCTGGTCCCGGCTGGGACACTGACTGGTACAATGGAGACTCGGAGTTGCTTGCGGCTTGAGAACCTTTCCTGTGTTCTCTCACGGTCTCTCCTCACATGAAGCCCAAAAACACTCTTGGGAGAGCGCGGATGGACTGTGGCGCAGCACTCTAAGTTATAGGTGTCACCTAAATTGAACACACATACTTGTTCACGGCTAATTACGGATATTTAGGGTGGTGTTAGTAGGTAAGATGACTGCTCTTGGCTAAAAAATGACATTGCATGAACATAGCAGTTCGCTAAAAGCATGCTAACAAACACATAGCCTGCAGTCTGCCTGACGAACCAGACCTGACAAAGCTTATTTTGTCAAAATCCCAAAAGTAGCAAGTTATTATCTTACTCTTGGCGTAATCACAGGTACTTGTGGATTGAAGCACATAGTCCCAGAAACTCTTCACCAACTCCAGAAAGTAATGTGATGATGCTTTGTTTATTAACAATAGCCATTCATTTGATGCTGCACTATGCAGGCTGGAGGAGACTGTCTGCCACGCACGCGACTCGTCTCCTCCTCGAGGACACAGATGTGCCACGCACGCGACTCTCCTCAATAGCTCATTTTGCGATTAACCCACATGGAAAAATAAATTAAGATTAGATGTGTACTGAAAACGATGTTTACAAGGAAACAACTTAACCAATACTCATGAAATACCCAAAACATCAATGCCGATGCCTGATTCGAATATTAAAGGCTATTGATTTATTTTTTCCTGCATTCCTGCATAGGGGTACGCGTACCATAGTTTGGGAAACAATGCTTTATGGGCTTGCATGCCCATGGTGGCCTGGGTTTAAGTCCGGCCTGGGTCCTTTGGCAGCCCTGCCACTGCCTTTCTCTCTCTCTCCATCTCTCTTCATGTCATACTCTCGACTATTCCATAAGCAAAAAAGACACAAAAGCCCTTTAAAAAATTAAATGAATAAAGAAACACATCTTTCTGATATTTGGGCTAGTTGATCATTATGGGAAATTGGGATACAATTTAGGACTATAACAGTGATCACTCATCCTTACATGCCATCATTGAAATTTAATTGAAGCTACTTTCTGAAGCTGATCGGATTGTTGACAAAGTTACACTGTGTGTGTGTGTGTGTGCGTGTTTGTGTGTTTGTGTGTGTGTGTGTGTGTGTGTGTGTGTGTGTGTGTGTGTGTGTGTGTGTGTGTGTGTGTGTGTGTGTGTGTGTGTGTGTGTGTGTGTGTGTGTGTGTGTGTGTGTGTGTTCATGTTCAGGAGTCCATAGCAAAGGCTGTGACTATTTGTCCGGAGCGTGTGGATGTGCGGAGGACGGCCAGGAGTCTGGACTCTGAGATCAACCGGCTGCGCGTCAGCATCAACACCCAGCAGGAGCAGCAGGGGGACCGAGAGGCCATCATCAGGTCTGCACCCTTTCTTTACATTACTTGACATTACATGACCAGTACTATTACCATTACATCTAGCTCAATGCTTGAAGTGGAGAAAAAAGAGGTGCAGGAACCCTAATCGTCCGAAAATACCATCCAAAAAGAAGTGCAGGAACCCTGATTTTCTGACAGTCTCATCAGTACCAAATTAGTACAAGTCACATTTTTTGCAGGCCTATTGCCTGCACGCATTTCGAAAAAGTTGTTTTGAACTTATAAAATGTGGCACACTAGATAAGATCTGCCGGAACGCTGAAGATGAAAATTATGAGGATCGGGAACTGAGTTCCCTCCACTTCAAGCACTGATCTAGCTGACACTTTTATCCAAAGCGGCTTACAATGATTTCGATACAGGTTATTGGCTACAGTCCCTGGAGCAATGTGGGTTAGGTACCTTGCCCAAGGGCACTTAAGTCATGGAGTTGAAGGGTGGGATCAAAACCTGCAACCATCAGATCTTAAAGTGATACTGTCCCATTTTTCGAAATAAGCTTATTTGACACCTCCACTTGAGTTAAATAATAGGATTTTGCCGTTTTCCTATACTTTCAACCGTTTTGTAGCTATGGCAGTGCCAATTTTACCTCCAAGCTAGCAGTTAACATTGAGTCCTATGAGACCAGTTAGCCACCAGCTGGTCTCATAGGACTCAATGTTAACTGGTAGCATGAAGGTAAAATCTGCACTGCCATACCCAGAGAACAGTTGAAAGTACAGGAGAACGGTAAAACCCTATTATTTAACTCAAGGGGAGGTGTCAAATAAGCTTATTTCCAAAAATGGGACAGTATCACTTTAAGTCCACCTCCCTAACCACTATGCCACGGCTGCACCACAAATCCGCATCGTCTTTTTGTTGTTTGCTTAACTCAGCCATCTGACATTTTTTGATGGTGTAGCTTGCTTCCGTGTGGACCTGAGTTTCTAAAAGGTTTCAGCTTTGACAAGAGTCGTTGACTTGTGTTCTGCTCTTATTGTCGGACCGTACTCTTCCAAGCCATTTTGTCACTAGAACATGTGTTTGTTGTTGTGTTGTATTGTATTGTGTTGTTGGAAAACTAAGAAGTAGGAATGTCTGTTGTTTTAGGCAATACCAAGAAGCCATGCAGAAATACAACTCCACATACAGGGACGTGAAGACCCTTAAGAAGTTCAGTGATGTCATCAATGACATCATCCAGCAGAGGCAGAGGGCGTTTGCTAAGATGAGGAGGTGAGAACAGGATCATGAGCTAACCGGAGCATCTGCTCACCTTTTTGAAACTCTTTTTGTGCTTTTCTGCATCATGTTCTTATATATTCAAAAAAATAAAAAAAATAATGAAAAGGTACTATTGAAATGGGTTATTGAATATTGGTAATTTTTCTGTTATTGTATATTAAACATTCTTTTTGATGTACTACATTAAATCCTTTTTTTAATTGATGACAATTCATGTAGTTTCTGATCTTGGTGATATTGTGTTTCTTTGGCCTCATGTGAATTCTGCCTCTCTCTCCACCTAGTTTCTACTCTTTGCGCTGCAAGTACTATTTTGACGCGACTCTGGCACAGAGGGGTTATGTGGGGCACATCAACTTTGACCACAAGAGTAAAACACTCCTTATTGCGGTAAGCCACCCAAAGGGCTCCTGTCAATTTGACCACGGCTAAAATGCTGACATTAGCTGTTGCTCAAACACAGAACTCCTGTCACATTTGCCCGTCACTCTTATCTTTCACATTTTCCACTGTTTTAGCACTTTTTTAAAGAAAAAATGAAAAAATCAGATCATTTTCCCATTTCCAATAAATAATCAAATCTAGTAAAATTGCAATTAAGTGATTGTATTAAAATGGCCTTTGAAGGGCTTTTACAGTGTTTTTGAAAAGAGCTCTAAATTGTGTCTATCTGGCCTGTTTAGGTCCAGCCAGGAGGCAAGACTAAGGCATCCCTGAGTGACATGCGATCTCTCTCGGGAGGAGAGCGTTCCTTCTCCACTGTCTGTTTTGTCCTCTCGCTTTGGTCCATCACGGAGTCGCCTTTCCGGGCCCTGGACGAATTCGATGTCTACATGGTAGAGCATTTGCTTATGTGACTTTGCTTCATTCCCCAGCTCTGCTTTTGATTATTCTGATATGAATTGGCAAAATCTCACCTGCACATAAATTACTGTTTTCCAATTGCCAGACTAGAGCAATGTTTCCAGATTGCATAACTTGAACCTTTAGAATTTAGAACTTGACTGTATTTTGTTGCGACCATTCTGGACAGCAAGGTTCCATTCTATTCAGTTCAACAGATTTCCTGGCCCACTCGATGTCTTTTCCTGGCTCAATGTCGAGTTCAGTTTTCTGATTAGCAGTTCCTTCCTGGACATCCAGTCTTTTAGATGTCCTAGTGGGAAAGTATAGTCATTTGTCATTGGTCACTGCAGTCTGTGCTGCATTTGTTGGAAGAGGTTCAAATGGTTTATAAGAAGTTTCTAATTTTCAATATGACAAGTTTCCAAGCTGCAATCCTATGGTAGCCATGCCCCTTTAGGAATTTAGGAGATTAATATGGGAATGAATTGTAGTTCAGTGGGAAGTTGTACCTATACAGTATAACTAACCAAACGCACTATGACTTATCTTGTTGACCACCATTTTGAAAAATGTTGGTGCCTCTGTCTGTCTTGGCTACAGTAATTAGTTGCTGCAGTCTGTGCTGCGATTGCTTCAAGAATATATGGCTGACTAGGTGTCTGTCTGTCTGTCTGTCTGTCTGTCTGTGTTGGCTTCAGGACATGGTCAACCGGAGGATCTCCATGGACATGTTCCTGAAGGTGGCGTCCAGCCAGCGCTTCAGACAGTTTATCTTTCTCACGCCACAGAGCATGAGGTGAGCCATGGTTCTTGTCCTTGCAAATTGTCTGTGTCTGTGAGCGTGCAAGAAGTCTTATTTTAAAGTGTATATCGCAGGTTAACCACTACTTTGGATCAATGTGTACAAAATGTATTCAATAAATGATCCACACATATAAGTCCCTTCAAAAACGATGTTAAACAACGTTTTTTGTTGTTTGTTGTGGCAAATGTGGGTTTCTACCGTAACCTGGCGACTACGTCAGGCGAGTCCATGGGTGAACGTTCTAATTTTATTTGCCTGGAATTTTACATAGGCGAGGTGACGATCACTAATGATATAACGGCCGTGGCCTGCCTAGGCCTATAATAGAAATCGCAACTACCGGTAATCGTGCGGCTTTTCTCATGCAGGGCACTGTAACAACTAAATCCAAAGGATTTAGTAACTTTTGGCCACCTAGTTTTAGTAGAAATGCTATTCACGCAGGGTTGCAAATTCTGCTTGGGCCTATAGACTATGGGGTGACATGGGCTTCTTTTTTTGACTATTCCCTTTATATTTTTGGGCTTGCTTTTAATCATTTTTAATTAACTGCCAATATCGTGTCAGCTAAATGCAATAGGCTACCTAAATTACAAACAGCACAAACGGGTCTCTTGAAATTATCTGCATAGCCTAAAATGTGGTGCTATTCGCCCGACTGTGGAGTCACTGTCCATGGTGCTGAAATTGCGTCAAACTTTTCCGAGGTGCAAAACAGTAGGCTAAAGTATAGCACCTGACCCGATTCAATGCCGCTGTTGTAAAAATCACATGGCCTATTTTCAATTTCCTTTGACTGTTCTGTAAAATATATTACATGCAACTTCAATAAAGGTCACCCACATGCGTGTCACAAATCAATAGCATAGGTAACCCACGCGGCGGCAGGACTATTTCGGTTATATTCCTTCCAAAAAAAAAAAAAAAGTCAGATGCCGTGTACAGACCAAGAGCGAACGGAGCGAACGAAGCGACGGAAGTCATTATTTCTCTATGGAGGGCACGCGACCTGCGCTACCAAAGCGAATTCGCCAGTAGCGAAGCTTCTTGCGCGACCAGAGCGAATTTTGAAGATTAAACTAAATCTAATCGCAGGCGAATTCGCTCTGACGCTGTTCGGCGACAACCAATCGGAACGTTCATATCTCCGAATGTCCCAGGCTGTCAAGCCAGAGCCGTTATGTGATTAGCTGAATCAAACATGTCAATGCTGCGTCTCGAGCGAATACAGCGTATTCAAGGCGAAACTTCTTCTGCTACCCACGCTACCAGGCAGCGTAGTTCGCTCTTGGTCTGGACACGGCAAGAGTGTCACAAAAAACTGCACTGTCCGTAATTATAGGCCTACCAAAAGAAACTATCCATATAGAAAAAATCAAGTCTTCAGTTTCAATAATCCACGTTGTGTGGCGCAAATGTAGCCTATCCTCCAAACAAAGTCTCTCGCGGCCAAAAGTGACTAAGCTCACCTCTGATGATATAGCCTACTTATGTTCCAGGTTACTCACGGCACTGAGACGATGCAGGATAATCCATGGAAAGTCTTCAAGCAATCCAAACAGAGCGGCTCAAGCAAGACAGTAAAACAACAATAATCGCCAGATCAAATATAAACATAAATAGGCTACCAAAACTAGCCTATGTAGATTTGGTATGACGTCTGATAAAAGCCTCTCATTCAGATGGCCAGGGAGAGAGGCAAACAATCTTTCAACAGAGTTATCTGGAGCCTTCGAGTAGAGCCTTTTGGTTGTATCTTTTCAGTCTCTATTTTCCTACTACGCGCGTTGGATCCACGTTTTTAGATGCGTCCCAGCATCTCTATAAGAGGGTAGGCTGTCTGTCCGTCCGTCCGTCTGAAACGCGTTCTTCAAATTGTTCTCTCCTGTGTCCACAAGGTGGGGGAGTTGACTATTTGGCCTGGAGCACGCAGCTGATTGCATTGTGAGACAAGTGCAGCGCGAGTGCAATGCAAGTGCTGGTAGCCTACATTGAATAAGAAGCAGTGATAACGCGCCAGTTGCCCTAGCCAGGACAACTGAGGGGGGCATTCAATTTTCTGAATTATTTTGCGTTTGGGCCGTGGGAGGCAACTTCGTTTCGTTTTCACCAACACCATTGTGAAGTGTGTGTCACTATGTTCACGGTCTTTACCCCCTTATGAGACTTCGGCCCGAGGATGTCAAACGTGAGGGGGGGCGCTTCATCATGTTGTGTATGATAGTGTCACGTTGTGCAGCTCAACTATTTGGTTTGTCAGAAACTCGCGGCAATGACAATGAAACTTGGTGCTCGAAACAAGTAGACAAATGCGCCATTTGACATACGGCGTACTGATGTTCTCGGACATATTGCAAGGGAGGTTCATTTGTTTTCTGCTGACGGCCGTGTGGACTGCACAGGTGCTTTCCGCTGTGCCCAGATTGCTTTGCAGTCGTTTGAATTTGGTAATCTCTGGCACTCTTACAATGCAGCCGACTGCTTTGTACCTTGCCGTTAAAAAGCTTGGAGCGAATGATTCACCCAAACGGTTTTATTTATTTATTATTTGTCGCTGTTTACATTCTTTCCCACTTGGACATGATGCTGAAATGGCGTGATAGACCTACTAAAGGTTGATACTAACAATGTCTGGTAATTTGTAGTGTAGGCCTACTTGAAATTTGAAATCACATGGTACTTCTCCAAATTAAGCTTTCGAGACTCGCACTCTGAGGCAAGCGCAATCGTAGCCCCCCCCCGTGGCTCCCTGCAGCGGTCATGGTATAATATTGCCAATGATATTTATTTCATACCCGTACGGCATAATTCAATCATACACCGTACAGAATGCAGGGCTACCGCTACTGCGGGCTACTGAATGGCCTCGCCTGACGTCACACAATAGATTAGAATTCTTTTGAACATGTTACTGAAAATACACACTTTTCCCCATTATATTTCATTTTCTGATGCCCTGTTGCATGAAAAAAACGATGGATAATTGTTGAAGTGGTAGAACTATCACAGGAATTCCATTATTTTGAATAAAAATTGACCTGAGATATACACTTTAAATGGATTTACATCCTGTTTAAATATCTTATCTTAGGCAGCTGTTTGAAGTCTGGTGATTATCACCTTCTCTAACCAGTTACACGTACATTAAAGTTACATACATTAATAATGTACACCAAAGGTTATTTGTCACATTTCTTAAAGGAGATTTTAGTTTGTCCCTATAATCTCTAATGTATCATTTAACAATTCATCCATTGCCTTCCCGTTGATTTTGTCTCTCTGTCTCTCCATCCTCCAGCTCCCTCCCGGTTAGTAACCTGATCCGCATCCTCCGCCTGAATGACCCTGAGCGCAACCAGACCATCCTGCCCTTTGGCCAGCGCAATTCTGACCCATAGACAGGGGTGGGGCAACATTCACGCACACACACACACACACACACACACACACACACACACACACACACAGAGATTAATTCTTATTGTTTCTTTCATTCTGTCTGGTTATCTGTGTACATTGCAGGCCACATGAGGGAAGACTACCTCACTTTAAGTTCTGTCTGATGGGACCCCTTACTTTCTGTTTTACCTTCATGTTTTCTTTCGCTTAACTGAAATCTAATCTTTTTAGTTTCCGGATTTAAATACATTTAAGGAATAAAATGTTATATAAGTTCTGTATGTGGTGTACATAAATTTAATGTTTATTTAAAAAACATTTTTTTTGTTTGTTCATTTTTTTTGGTTCGTTTTGTTTCCCAAATTTTTCAAAAAATCTTGATTTAAAGTATTAAAAGCAATATGTTTGTTACTGTGTTATTAAATTTCAAATCAAGTTATTTGTAAAATATGTCGGTGTGTTTTTTAATACACATACTTCCACATCAACCAGCTGTATCACACTATATGGCATAACATCTTAATGCATTCTATGGAGTTCTACCAAGGAGTACCATGATTACTTAATCCTGAAACCACCACCTGTTACAAAAGCAAATTAGAATAGAATATAGAATAGAATATACTTAATTGTCATGCCAGCATGGAAATTGCCTTTGGTCTCACAGAATAAAAACAGGATGTAAATACCCATAGACACAAATAGACATTAGAAGGCTGACACAATCAAAGTTTGATGACAAAATCAAACAACGTTTAATGGAATGACTGGAATATCAGGAATAGAGGTTGTTCCAGACAGGGAAAGCCATGAAATTCGGCCATTTTGCATGCACAGTCAGGGAATGAATACAGAGTAGTGTGTAAATGGCAAAACATAGTTGTTTTCTTACAGTTTTTGTTTTGCCGCCTCTCTTTAAAAGAAATTTCCTTCAAACTAAGCTAACTTTGGGGGCGTACGGAAATATTATTCTTCTACGGTCAGTATTGGAAGCATCAGGGAAGCATGCAATGACACTTCCGCGAGGGTCGGAGTGTGGAACAGGTCATAGGACAGCGTGAATGTTTGTCAGCTGTCCTTAATTACCCCCAGCAATTACTGCTGACCAACAGCTGCCGTTAATTTGGCCACAAATTATCCATCATGGTGTCGGCCCCACTGACCATGCGCAAGGGAGTACGGAAATTGTATCCATCGCACCCACTGACCAAAGACCATGCGCAAGGGAGTTAATTTTCCATCCACTCGTGTCCTCAGGCAACGCCCCCGTACTACACCGTGGCCAATGCATTTCCCCCCCGAGAGATTGTTCTTCTGTTGAGTTTCTTTGCTCATAACACCTGTAGACTTGTGTAATTGTCTTGTGATGAGCTACCTCTGCGCTGGTTAGATTTGTGGGTCCTTGTTACTAGGTTTTTAATGTTTTTCAGTAACAACAACACAGTCTATCCACCCCCTTAGGTACAATGGATTTACTGGTGTAACAGCAATGTAATATCATGGAGTATGGGGGGCACCTTGGCGGGGGGTATGGGGGTCCTCCCCCAGAAAATTTTGTATTTCTTAGATGCAACTTCCTGCATTTTAACCAAATTGTGGGCTCAGTTTCAGCTCTATACGGAACAGTACTTTTGTTTCTAAATATGGGACAATCCCATTATTTCAAGGGATCACTGCTCACTTATTATTTCACATTTAGGTCTACGGACAATGTCTAAATAGTGTAGCATATTAATTTATTTCTTTATTAGGGCTATGGTGGCTAAGCATTGGTGACATTTTATCTTATACTTTATATTTACTGTATGCGGAAAAAAATACTAATTTGTTGCATATTAATGACCATATCAGCATGTTTAGGTGAATAGGCCCAGGGGGAGCACATCAGCTTGACTGGGGGGGCAATGCCCTCCAATGCCCCCCCGTGGCGCCGGCCCTGGTTGTACTTACACCACCTCTCTCTGTTTTGCCACCTCTGTCCTCGAGAAAGGAACTTGTGGTTTAGTGAAAAATTGGTTAAAATGCATGGGTAAAGCATGCTATGAAACAGGCAAGCTATAAAACATCTCCATAGAACTACCAGAACACAGAACATAGCTGCTGCAGTGCAGCCTTCTTTTGTTCCTTCATCATATACTTTTCACAAGGCAAAAGCTCATTGGATGGGTGATTCCTTTCCGGTGTATTCATCAGAATTAAGCTGTATGACTTGTACTAAAAGCACGTCTGGACATGCCAAAAACATTTTGTGAAGTCATACTGTTGCTAGATGAGACTGAGGTTGAGTTATTTAATCATAACGATGGGAGGTGTGTATGCCAACAAAAATGCATACTAAATACCATAAAATGTGGCAGAAGGTGCATTCTGTTATGGGTATGCGTGGCAAGCATTGGTAGTATTAACCTTAAAGTTGAGGGCACAAAACAAAAACAAAAAAGATACTGATAAGGCCCTGATACTGATGCAGACTGGTTTCCACCTGTAACCAACCAACTTCACCTCTAAGCATGTTAGTGCTGCTTTACCCATGTTCAGTAGAAGCAAAGAGGCTTGAGACAAGAGGGCTTACTCACGTCATAACAGCGTAGTATGAAATGATGGCGAGGGGAGTACGGAAATGTTATTCACTGTGGAACAGGTCATAGGACAGCGTGAATGTCTGTCAGCTGTCCTTAATTACCCCCAGCAATTACTGCTGACCAACAGCTGCCGTTAATTGGCCACAAATTATCCATCATGGTGTCGCCCCCACTGACCATGTGCAAGGGAGTACGAAAATTGTATCCATCGCACCCACTGACCAATGACCATGCTCAAGGGAGTTAATTTTCCATCCACTCGTGTCCTCAGGCAACGCCCCCGTACTACACCGTGGCCAGTGCATTTCCCCCGAGAGATTGTTCTTCTGTTGAGTTTCTTTGGTAGAACATAACTGTTTGAGCAGAGAAGGTGGCAGGGAGGGTTCTGGCTTTATATCCTGCTGTTACCAAGCCTTTTCTCCTGAGTATTTTCATGTTTGGTATAGAAACAGTTTCCTCCTCATCATGGTCTCCATTTCACATTGCCCTTCAGCAAGCTGTTTTAGGAAACATTTTATGTTCTATACATTTTGTGTGTATCACCTGGCCTTTACCTTCACCTCAGAGACTTGAAAGAGAAGAAAGCCACTGAGGAATTGGCCTTCGAGAATCTGCGTTTGAAATGTCCCATAAGACACAATTTTATCCACCCAACTTTTCAGGGGCTCATCCGCCCTGTCCACAGCTCATTTCCCTTGGGAAGCCTGAGTGCCGCAGTCCCACCAGGTCACCCGTTTAAATCCACTATGCATGAAGGGCACAGTGGAAGCTAAGTACAAACATGACTTATTCCTATTCTGGGAAATTGGGTCATCTGAAATAAAGTGTAGGTCTCCTTTATTTCCTTTGCATTTGCAGCATAAGGCAGGGCCGTTGACAGTGTTGTCTGGGCCCAGGACAAAGTCATCTGAATGGGCCCCTCAACCCAATACATGCAATGTAATGAGAACCCATTTCTGAGCCCCCTCTCGCCCCGGGTCCGAGACAACTGACCCCTTTGCTCCCCCCATGTCAGCTTCCATGGCATAAGGTTAGCCACAGCATCCTCTGTATGGCTCTGCCAATGGTGAAATAGTTGGATAGGCTAATGTGTTCACATAACTTGTGATGTAGGCCTATATAAGATTATTTTAAAACAACTCGAGAGACTTGTGGGCTATATTAGTCTTTTGATAGCAGGTGAATATGAAAACAAATCACAAGTTGTCTCAAAATAATCTGTCAGCAGCAGTATACACATCACAATTTAGATCAGTGTCTGATTGTTTCATACTTGCAGTAGGCTCACCCAAGAGAGAATAATGTAACATTGTTGCTTTGGCGCGCACACGTGTTAATAAATGTAACAAAATAACCCCATGACTTCCCGATAACTGTATTGTACATTCAAATCTCTATCTGCAGCAGACACATGTGATGTGATTACTGGTTGGTGGTTACACCTCTTGCTATGCCCGGCCCAATTTCAAGTTAACCGCTGTCCTCTCACGAAAAATACAGTCGTCCGTCTGGATGGGGAAGGAGCAGCAACTACACGTCTCTTATCCAGGTCATGAAACCAAAAGCTCTCTATATAGATGCACCACGACTATTTGGAAATGGAGAAGCGCCGACAGCCATTCGCGGGAGCCAGGGGACGTCGTACCACCGGCAGGTTGACGATGAGGCAACCGACTTGGAGGAGAGTGTCGAGAGCGACAGACGGAGCAAAGCGGAGAAGCGTGCTCGTGAAGTTCACTTCGTTTTTCTGGCTGAAAAATACCAGCCCCTGAAAGAAGAGGACGAGGCCGGTCTGCGAAAGAAGGATGAGGGGAAGGTTAAAAAGAAGGGGAAAATTAAGAAGTACAGGAAGGTATGGATTTAGTTGAGCAGACCAAATGTACCCTCAATTAGAGTTAGCTAATAGAAGTGATCTTGGAATGTATCTGAAGTCAAAAGCAAATGTGTGTGCTTTTTGTTCAACATACTTGAAATTATATTTTATACAATATAATTATTATATTAAGAGCATATTGAATGAATCCTGCTTCCCTGGTTTTTTTTTCCAGCAATCAGTAATACAAGGCTATTTGGGGTTAATCATTCACCTTTAACATTGGCCAGATCTCCTAATGCTGTACTTTCAAAAGAAGCCACCAAAATTCTGATAATCAGTTTAGCCCTAATTTGAAAATGCAATCATCAGTTATAGTAGCCTATAGACAAGTTTGAACAAATACCTCACACAGTATGCATATCTGTTCTGCATGTTAGCTTGTGCTTGAAAAATGACAGTAGACCTGTATTGTCTGTCAATGTTGAAGAATGCAGATTATGAACAGAGGTTTGTTTCATTTGTTGTGGGGCAATTAGTGCTGAGTGACCTACCTACTGTATATTGCCGCAACGATGAAGCAGTGGTGTAGTAAGCGTATTGAAGCAGTGGTGTAGTAGGCCTATTTTGAATGATTGTGCACTGATACATTTACTGTATCTCTGTCTGTCACCTGAACCATCACTGGGCCTTGCTAGGTTATGGCCTTTCGGCCAATAGCTTTGGAAGCCTCGAAGATAAGATGACTAAACAGGGTCAGCAGGAGTGACTTGTCTGTATGTGGGTCTGTGTGTCTATATTTGAGACAAACAGGTCCCTTGTCCCGGGCCCAGGAAGAGGAAGGGCCCAGAATTAGATTCACATTACATTGCATTTATTTATGGGGTGAGGGAGCCTTTCAGATGACATTGTCCTGGGCCTGGCCAAAGCTGTCAGTGGCTGTGTGTGTGTGTGTGTGTGTGTGTGTGTGTGTGTGTGTGTGTGTGTGTGTGTGTGTGTGTGTGTGTCAGCATGTGGAGGGAGGTAGTCATTACTGTAAACTCCTCCAGGAGCTAGGCTCACACCTATTTCCTGCTTGTGGGAAGCTACAATGGTCAAAACACGAGTCTGTTTGTTTTTGTATAGAAGAGGGGGAAAATCCTGGCCAGAGGTCAATTTTCAGGCCATTGTTTAAGACAGGATATTTCGCAAAATAGTCGCTTCGCCTTCAGCGCCGTTGAAACGAATACTATTTTTAGAGTGTGTAGTGTATGAAGTCTAACAGGGACTTGCAGCACTTGAAAAGATTTATTCTACCATTCAATTTTGAATAATTGCCCGATTGTTTGCCTGTGTTCTGCTGCTTCATCGAGATGATCTACCAATAGGCTTTCAACATAACCTAAACCCAAACCCTATTCCTCACCTTAACCTCTAGAGTTGCTATTGTGGTGCACAGGGTCGTAACTAGACATTTTCAAATACCAAGGTCAAATACTGCGTGCTGTACAACATACTGTACATTTAGAATACTTCAAACACTTCAGTCAAACTCTTAAGTTTGTTTTCATTCATCACTGCCTTGAGGATAAATGGCGGGGGGGGGGGGGGGGGGGGGGGGGGGGGGGGGGGGGGGGGGGGGGGGGGGGGGGCGTATACAGACTGAATTTATCATTGTTGATAATATATATCGATTTTCGTCATAGATAAATTTTACATTACTGAAAAAAAATACTGAGGACATGACCTCTGTGTCCTCAATGGTAGTTACGGCCATGGTGGTGCATTGTAATTGCTTGGTGGTTCTGCCTGACGTACACCACGTAGCTCACATTGACATGACATCTTCTACATGTATCGGTGGACTATGTGCAATATTTGCCTGCATTGACTGAGGAGGACTTTTGTGTTTGTGTTCTAGAATGTCCGGAAGGCCTTGAGTTACTCCTGGAAGTGCCTGCTGCTCAGCCTCCAGAACTTCTCCGTTGGCCTCTCCACCCCGCTCGCCGCGGCTGCCCATGTCGTCCCGGAGTTCCACCAGGCCAGAGCAAGATAAGCCAAGAAACCTGGCACCTTGGAGATACTGTACACCTTGTGCTTTTACTGTATTCCAAGTGACTTTGTGGATTGTAATCTGTATGTTAAACAGACAGTGTAAGTTTTTAAAAAAATCTTGTCTAACATGTATACTACAGCCTGACAGCGCTGGTTAGTGTCAGGTTCATTTTTGGCTTTTCAGAAACCATGTCTCATGTTTTATTGCACTTAAAACTCTTTTAAAAGAGCACCGTTCACCATTTATTGTGCTGCAAGTTGTGTAAATTAAGTCACTCATTCACACATTTACACTTAAGATGTATGAGAAACTGATTATTGTTCTCCATGAGATGTGTTTGTTTGTGAGATGTATGTGTTTTGTGGAATGTACTGGCAACGTAGAAGTTGTGATTGAGAAGACGTGCCTAAGATCAAGAATGGAGATTTAGCATGAAATGGTATGGCCTTGATTATGACGGCTGTTGTTTGATATGCACATTGTTATTTTCAGAAAGAAAAGCGGCAATCATATTATGAACATTTGACGCATGACGGTTAAAAAAAGAAAAGAAAAGCAACAGCATGTGTAGTATTGTTAGACTCGGGCATAGATGTGACTTCAGAGAGTAAAAAAAATGCCAGGTAGTGTTTCTCCTGGCTGTACTCTTATATGCCACTAACTCGCTGATCTAGCTGCCTGATGATTTTCGTGTGTGTGTGTGAGCAGGAAAATGAGAGAAAGGTAAAGTTGAGAAATCTATAGGGATGTTGTCAAGGGCAGTGAAGTGTTTAAAGAGGGTTGAATACTAAAAAGGTATGTTTAAGTGGGGAAGAACTGGGTTGGGAAGAAATGTAAGAGGTTTGAATACTAAAAGGTATGTTTAAGTGGGGAAGAACTGGGTTGGAAAGAAATGTAAGTGCTGTAAACAACATGGTATTTATGCACTGAAGTGAATGTTTTCCCGAGAATTAAGTGAGGATTGGTCAGCCACATGAGCAATTGTTGCACATTTACTATGTTGATGTGCTTATGCTCTGAAAAAAAAACCTTCATAGGCTGAGATTCGAAGGCTTTTGGAATGTATTGTGGATATTTTCTTTATTAATAAACTCACATTATATAGTACTGTGTCAATGTATTAATTTTTTTCTGAGTACACAAGTATTGAATGTGGATGCCACCAGGTCTGACTCATATCCACCCCTGGGGTGCTTTTCTCAAAACCAAAGTTGCTTACTACATTAGCTACTTTGTTGTTTTCAATGCCCTTTTTCGTTGGCAACTACCGAAGTTGCTAACAGGCTATCAACTTCTCTCTTGAGAAATGCACCCCTGGTTAGCAAACCTTGTAATCAAAGAACTAAAAGCCATTCTGCAAGACCTGGTCCGCCCATACCAAGGATCACATCTTGTCAACAGGTCAGGCAGGCAGTCGCTTGGGGCCCCTGGATGGTGAATAACAGTTCACTTTGCAACAGTAGTGGCACATTTCTTTCAAATGTTCTCTCCTCTGCCATTTCGCTTGATGCCCCAGCTGAAATTAAAAAGTCACTGCCAAGGTCTTTCAGCTGGCTCCATTTCAGAGTACTACTGGGGTCAATGGTACGGCTTGCTGAATCAGCAGGCTCTCTGAACAGAATGCAGCCTACTTCTTTCCTTAGGGCCTGCGAAATATCACAGCCCTTAATAGCAAGGGCTTTCATTATCATAAGGTCCTCCCTGCCCTGAGGGCCTTCCATCGAGCGAGCCCATCCTACCCCTTTTAATCTAAGGTTAGTTGGCAGACTTGGCCTCACACAGGGGGTTTTCAAAAGAGGCTCTACAGGTGGGTCAGGGGTCCTCTGTCTCCCGCCACCCAACTATCACAGGACCCCCCCCTTCCTCTGTTTTCTTCCGATATGCCCTCTAGTGTAAGTAGTCATAAGCTCCTAGAGAATAGTTGGCAGCACCATTGCCACAGGGCGTTAGCCTCTCTGTCCCAGTCCGTGAAATAGTCTATTCTTTTAGCCTTGAAACTGTAATAGCCAAGCTTAGTACATCAATAACAGCCCCACTAACATTACTGAGCCTACGACCACCAGTAGCTTGTTTGGATAGTTTAGTTTGCACTGTAGGCTATTAGCCTATGGGAAGTTAAATTACCTGTGTAGGCTAATGAGTAATTCAGAATTTAATTGACCATCAGTCCCATGGTTGATTTTAACACAAATCACAAAATAATACTACATAAATAAACAACTCAAAGCAAGAAATGCATATAGTCAGGTAGCCTATCTTGATTTGTTTATTTTGCTTTGCGTGTTTGTTTCTTCCATAGGCCTAATGCAAAATAAGAGGCCTAGGCCTGCTATTGAGCAATCCCACAATGCTGTGGTGTTAGGAACCACTGTCGCCACTGGTGTGGTAACAGCAGAGAGAGTGGACCAGAGCTTATGAATTGAGATTACATTTTCTGTGTAGTTCTAGTTTGTAAATGACAGAATATATATTCATTTTAAGAGATGGGTCATCACAGGTAAAGCGCAGGTATCCCAGTAGCTCTGTGAATGATTTATGAAAGGAAGCAAATGGATTAGCGCTAAAAAGTTAGGCCTACACCTGACTCGAGACGTTTTCACCGAGAAACGCGTTGCATTTCTGTGTTCATAACACGACGTCTGTCAATTACGCTTCAAATTTCTGAAATGCATAATAAAAAACTAAGAAGAACTGGTGTGGAATTACAAATTTGCGACCGACTGAAGCATCATCATATCGAAACATGCCAGGTAAGCGTGTAGAGCTAGCGACTCAATTAGCTGATGTTGTGTCACTTTCGTCAAAAACAATGGTAGCTCACTCACTAGCTCTATGCCTATGTGAGTCTAACGTCTCAATCATGTATTAAATATTGTATGTTTAGGACTTGCTGTCTCTCACGCCTTTGGAGGTCATGCGCTTGGCGGGACAGAGCTACTGTCAGTCTTTGCAGTTGTTGAAGTCGGTCAGCCTGGCTTGCGCTCCTAAGATCATTCCGGTGAGTTTCCTGGGCTGACCCCATAGGCTACTTCCTCTCCTCTGGCCTCGAGATGCGCAGCGCAGCAGTATGACAGTGTACAGAAATATGTAGGTCATTTGAAACAAAATGATGTCTACATAAAGACCTATTGTCTGCCTATTCGTGAGAAGTCATAGTTTCATAGTAACATTTGCGGCTGTGACCTTGCCTGATTATCAGGCCAGCTGTGGCAACCAAGGCCCCCCCTCTTACACACACACACACACACACACACACACACACACACACACACACACACACACACACACACACACACACACACACACACACACACAAATCTTGACATTGACTGTTTAGTGTATCACTTCAAGATTCAAGATTTCTGAAATGTGTACAGTTGGAGTCATTTATTTCCTCTCATCACTTTGCATATTTGTTAGCCCACTATTCCACTTCCAAGTTGTTTCTAGCTGGGCCTGACAAAGCGTAATAGTGGTGCAAGTCATGGAAAATCAGTGGCTCCTAGTGTATGTATGATTTGCGTGGTAGAAATGTTCTCAGCATCTTTCCTACAATAAAAGGCCCTGGAGCTGTGGAGCCAGAGGAAGGACCTATGCTTCTCCACGTCACTGTCTGAACTAGATCGCCTGCTTCATGGAGGCCTGCCCCGAGGAACCATCACTGAGGTAGCTCACACTTACTATACAGTAGTATTGACTGTACACACAAACCATAGGTAAAAAACAAACAAACACACACACAATAACTCTGTCACATACAATCAGCTCCCTCCCCTGTCACAAGCATACACAACACAACTTATCTGTTTGCCTGCATGAATTGCTTATGTAGCCCTTTTGAACCTATTTGAGGTACACTTCTGTGTGTCTCATTCGTGCGTGTATGTGCGTGTGTGCGTGGATCTTTGCTATAGGTGACTGGTCCATCGGGCTGTGGGAAGACCCAGATGTGCATGATGTTGAGTGTCCTGGCTACTCTGCCCCGCAGCCTGGGTGGCCTGGACAGTGGAGTCATTTACATCGACACAGAGGCTGCCTTCAGCGCAGAGAGGTCAGGGAGGTCATGCACAGACAGGCCATAGGCGGAGGGAGTGGGGTAGCCTTTGGCCATGTTCGTGATGCTAATGTTCCTACGTAACCTGAATGCATTGAGATTGCCCATGTGCCCTGACATTTACACAGCTTGCAGCATCACAAACGTGGCTATTGCTTTCATTGCAGAGGTCATGTGTGTGGCATACTGCCCTACAAAGCCAAAAGGCAGTCACTACACCAACTGAGAAAATGCTTTCAAAGGCTTGATATTAGGATGGATATTGTAGTTACTGCAAATTTGAAATTGCATTATCTCTAAAACAGGGACAAATTTGAACCATAAGGCTTTGTCAGAAGATGGAAGTAGACGATATTCAATTTAAACTCAATTTTGAGTTGCTTGACATGGTAAAGTTTGGGAACCCCTGCTCTAGAGTGCCTGGACAGCATTTCAATATTGTATTTCAAAATACAGTACTATATTTTATTGCAGGCACTTGTTTTTTGCCAGCACTGGGCAAGACCAATATCTGCCTACAAGGATGGTGCAACTGTCATGGCTATAATAATACTGGAAATATCAGCTGCTTTACATCTATATCTGATATAATCTGCTATGTGGGCGACAGAGGAAAATAATCTACCTAGTGGGGCGACAGGAAAAATACCCCAAGGCGCATATACCGTATGTCTGGTGTGCAGCTGCGTCACATGTTTTGCATTCATATTTGTAATTGCCCACTGTCCTGACTAAATAAACTGAAACGGATGTTATCATCTGAAGACCGTACCAAATCTCAAACACTGATGCGCCAGGAATTCTTCCTGTTTGCCCAAGTGTATGGGAATGACAGTGAGTGGTCTCTATGAAGTATGAAGTGTGTGCACATGTTGCAGCAATGCATTATACACCCATGAATGTGTTGCAGGCCATTGGACAAACCATACTTATCAGACCTCCAACTTATTATTAGCTACAGTCAAAGTGAAAGTCAGCTTTGCTCACAATATCCTCATGTTCTTTTACACTATACATATGGTTACAAATGTTGGTGTTTTTCTGACTCGGACTGTGATCCTGATTTTCTCTCTCTCTCTGTAGTTAGACATAACATCTCTCTCTCTCTCTCTCTCTTTCTCTCTCTCTCTCTCTCTCTCTCTCTCTCTCTCTCTCTCTCTCTCTCTCTCTCTCTCTCTCTCTCTCTCTCTCTCTCTCTCTCTCTCTCTCTCTCTCTTCTCTCCGTCCTCCTCCTCCTCCTCCTCCTGCTGCTAACACTGTCCCTTGTCTTCCCCCCATCCACCAAGGCTACTGGAGATTGCCCAGAGTCGTTTCCCAGTCTACTTCTCGGTGCCAGAGCGGCTGTTGGAGACTGCGGGGCGCGTTCACCTGTTCAAGGAGCTCACCTGCCAGGAGGTGCTCACCAGGTGTGTTGCCCTCCGCATATGGCCTCATATGTTTAATAGTCTTCAGTGTATGTATAATACAGTGTGTGTATAATACTGTACATGTATTATAATGCATTATAATGGTCTACTGCTGTGTTGTTCTTCTCTCCTCTCCTCTCCTCTCCTCTCCTCTCCTCTCCTCTCCTCTCCTCTCCTTTCCTATTCTCTCCTCTCCTCTCTCCACTTACTCTCCTCTCCTCTCCTCTTCCTCTCCTCTCCTCTCCTCTCCTCTCTCTATTCCCCTCTCCTCTCCTCTTACCCCCTCTCCTCTCCTCTCCTCTCCTCTCCTCTCCTCTCCTCTCCCCTCTCCTCTCTCCACTTCCTCTCATCTCCTCTTCCTCTCCTCTCCTCTCCTCTTCCTCTCTGTGTCCAGGCTGGATCGTCTGGAGGAGGACATCATCTCGTGTGGCGCGGGGCTGGTCATCCTGGACTCGGTGGCCTCTGTGGTGCGTAAGGAGTTCGACACGTCCCTGTTGGGCAACCTGACGCAGCGCGCCAACCTGCTGGGCC
>NC_085874.1:20163691-20186191 GCF_034702125.1 Engraulis encrasicolus | reverse complement strand
ATGGAGGAGGAGGATGAGGAGGAGAAGGGGAGGTGGAGGTGGAAGGGGTGAGACCTTGGAGGATGAGGTGATGGAGGAGGAGGATGAGGAGGAGAAGGGGAGGTGGAGGTGGAAGGGGTGAGACCTTGGAGGATGAGGTGATGGAGGAGGAGGATGAGGAGGAGAAGGGGAGGGGGAGGTGGAGGTGGAAGGGGTGAGACCTTGGAGGATGAGGTGATGGAGCTGGAGGAGGAGGAGGATGATGATGATGATGATGATCATTGATGATGATGAGCTGAAGGTGGAGGGGGAGATGAAGGGGGAGGGGGTGGAAGAAGGTGGAGCAGGAGATAATGGAGGTGGTGGTGGAGGAGGAGGAGAAGGATGATTATGATGACGATCATTGATGATGATGAGCTGAAGGTGGAGGGGGAGATGAAGGTGGTGGAGGGGGGGGGAGGTGGAGGAGGTGGTAATGGAGGTGGTGGTGGAGGAGGAGGAGGTGGTGGTGGAGGAGGAGGAGGAGAAGGGGAGGTGGTTGAGGTGGAGGCAGTAAGATCTTGGAGGAGGCCACAGCCCACAGGAGTGCAGGAGGGAATAGAATTAGAGATGCACCGGATCCAAGATCCGGTTCTGGATCCGGCAGGATAATGGGGTTTTTCACAGGATCCGGATCCGGTTCCAGGATCCAGGATCCGGTAGCCGAGACTTTTCAGTCAAAATAGTTTGAGCCAACGTGATGAAAAGGGCCCACGTGTGTGAGTAGGCTATGTGTTTCAACCCTTTCGTAGGATCCGGTATCCGGTTCCGGATCCGGCAGGATCTTAAGCAGTGGATCCGGTATCCGGCAGGATCCTAAAAATCAGGATCCGGTGCATCTCTAAATAGAATAGAACAGAATAGAATAGAAACTCTACATTGTTGTTATACACAGAACAATGACATGTAAAGCAACTCCTTAAAAGTGCACACAATACAAAAGAGATGGGACCAAGTCACGAATTTGCCTCCAGTCCCTCCAATCAAGTCCAAGTAAAAGACACTTTTGACCAAGTCAAGTCCAAGTCTTATTTTTCAAGTCCTTAACAAGTCACCATGTATCCTATGCACAATCTTGACATCTACTTTTGGTCAAATTCCTCTCCACACTGCTATGCATGCCCCCGTTTGGGTCATTTCACGTGAAATCAGACACTTTGGGACCCGACCGACACAGATTTCAATCATACTTTGTGTGCCTTTTTAGTAGCAAGGTAGCACCCCAGAACTGCATATGTGTGAATCTGACACCAATATTAAGGGAGAAACGGACTAGGAAAGGTTTACATTCGAGGGTCCGATACTATAGCCTGGCGACGCCATCCATGTACTCCACCCAAAGATTTTGGCTCCGCACATCGTCTGGCAAAAGCCTCGAGCTCGGTTCTCTCAGTGTTTAGCCAATCATCAAACAGTTGAAAGTGGTGATGTAGAACTCACCCGCGAACTCCGTTACTGATTGGTTAAGGTATCTGTATTCACACTTTCGTTTTGTTATTTGTATGCTTTTGCGACGCTATAACATAACAGGCATGCTAATAAAGCACAATATAGGTTTTAATTTGAATTTGGAACTCCAATTAATTTAAATGATGGAGTAAGATCAGACCATCGGCAGGACGGTACCATGCTCAGTCATGGAGGAGGATTGGGGAGAGCACTGGGCATCCTCGTTAGTATAGTGGACAGTATCTCCGCCTGTCACGCGGAAGACCGGGGTTCGATTCCCCGACGGGGAGGCTTTTTATTGTGTGTGTGTGTCCGTGTGTGCGCTTGTGAATTCTGGACATGTAGTAATTCAGGCCCTCATCACTCCGCAGGTAGTGGTCACCAATCAAATCACCACACACTTGAGTGAGAGAGCTGCGCCATCCTCTCTGTCACATGGCTGGAAAGCTGCGGAAGGTAGGGACCGTGGTGACTCATATCTCCCTCCCTCTCTCTCTCTCTCTCTCTCTCTCTCTCTCTCTCTCTCTCTCTCTCTCTCTCTCTCCCTCTCTCTCTCTCTAAGACCCATTACGAACACTCAGTGTTAATGGCATGTAATGGTTTGTTGGTTTTGTATTTCTGGCACCTTTACACCATGTAATTAACATGGCAGAATGAGAACGTAAGCAATGGCGGGGGAAAATAAATAGTTAATAGATATAAATTAATAAATGATAGATAAATAATTTCAGAGATGGCTGTGTTTGAAAATTATACCATATCTATGCACCTGAACAAAGTCGACAGACCTACGTTGTGTAGCCAGAGCTCCAGAAAGCTTTCAAGTTCAGATGTGTAGGTCCAAATATATTCAGGAGTTGAGTTGAATGGGGAAGGTTTAAAAAGTCTTGCCCTTTTAGGAAACCAGGGGGGGTAATGCATACTAAGAAGCTGAATCAGTGGTAAACCAGACTAAGTTAACCTTGTGGAAGATGAAAATCGTCTAATATAGAGGAGGAGAGGAAAAAAATCATAATCACGATTATTTTGGTTAAAATCGTAATCACGATTATTAATCACGATTATTGATTTTTGCAGATTTTTTTGAAAATTATAACAAGATGAAATATAACCAAGTATGAATTATATTCGGGATGAGCAAAATAAAATGAATTGTAATACTTATGTAAAGGCAATAGCATGAAACTTGGCTTGTTAGCAACTTCGGTAGTTGCCAATGGGAAAATGCATTGAAAACAACAAAGTAGCTAATGTTGTAAGCAATTTTGGTTTTGAGAAACGCACCCCTGCTTTGGGAAACGGAGTGTCCTGTTGCCCCATTGTCATTGAAATCACACCTGTCAGGCATGGAGGCCTTTTCTTTTCTTTTCTTTTCTTTCACTTGTTTTTTTGTTTTTTTTCTCCTCCCCTGTTAATTAAACTGGGATTGTCTGATGCCCATCATTTCACCTGGAGGACAATAGTACCATAGACAGTGAGCAACAGAGATTGAGTGTACAAGGTTACATACAGTACAGTACACAGTGTTTTTTGTCTCTTTTCCACGACTTTGTGTGTGGGTGTGTGTGAATGTGTGTGCGTGCCGTGTGTGCATATGTGTGTGGTGCACTGAAAAAAAGGAGTGGATGTACTTTTCATTGGAAGTGTATTCCTCAAAGATTTGCTCGTGACCATGCACACGCCCTCGCGCTCTCTCTCTCTCTCTCTCTCTCTCTCTCTCTCTCTCTCTCTCTCTCTCTCTCTCTCTCTCTCTCTCTCTCTCTCTCTCTCTCTCTCTCTCTCTGATACACACACTCATCTCTCAGGTGTGTATGCAGTGTACAGTAAACAGAACTGGCTTAAAGAACGACTCTTAACGTTGACCTGTAACGTGACACACCGCTCTCTCCTTTCAATTAAACGTGGACTTTCTCCTGAGGGATCCCCTCCAACCTACTCCACCCCCTCTCTCGCTTTCTCTCTCTCACTCTCTCACACACTCACTCACACTCTCTCTCTCTCTCTCTCTCTCTACACCCCCACCCCCCACTCTCTCTCCTCATCCCCACTGCTTTCTCTATGTCTTCTCTTTCCACCTCTGCTTTTTTTAAATCTCCAACATTGAGGAGTGTGGGGATGTACAGTAACCCCTTCTACACACACACACACACACACACACACACACACACACACACACACACACACACACACACACACACACACACACACACACACACACACACACACACACACACACACACACACACACACACACACACACACACACACACACTTATTCAACTTATTATTCATCCCTCAACTCCTTGCTCCCCGCTTTTACACACGCCCCTTTTCGCTTTTCGCTTTCTGTCTCATGTCTCTCCTTCTCAGTGTCTCCTCTTTCGCAGTCTTCTTTCTGTCCTTTTGTCCTTCTCTGTGCATTGTGCTGCAGTGGTGTCAGGATCGTGTGTGTGTGTGTGTGTGTGTGTGTGTGTGTGTGTGTGTGTGTGTGTGTGTGTGTGTGTGTGTGTGTGTGTGTGTGTGTGTGTGTGTGTGTGTGTGTGTGTGAGAGAGAGAGTGAGTGTGTACTTCTGCATTACGTTTCCTTTTTCATATGGTCTCATTGGTGTGTGAGGGATCAGGTGAGGGACAGGTTACGTGAGCAGACCTACTTCGTGTTGTCGCCAAGGACTATGCTGTGATGTGCTGTGTGCAGCATCCATGCTGTCGTGTGTTGTGGGCGTACCTTTGTTTATGTTGTGAATGTGTTGATGCCGTTTGTCTATAGACAATAATGTGGGGGAAAAGTTTCCTTTCTTTCATTTCGTCTTTCGTTTGTTTGTTTGTTTGTTCGTTCTTTCTTTCTTTCGCTCTCTTTCTTTCTTTCTTTCTTTCTTTCTTTCTTTCTTTCTTTCTTTCTTTCTTTCACTCTCTTCACTGTCTTTCGTTCTTTCGTCCTCCCTCTCTCCCTGGCCTCACTACTGCACTACTGCTGCTGTGCCCAAAGCTGCTAAGTTAGAGTGGACTCTCCTTGACTGGGGCAGGGGAATGGTGACCCTGGACTACTGACAGTTTTCAACTTCTAAAGGCAGTGAGGGAAACATAACCTGAACTGTTGTGTGTGTGTGTGTGTGTGTGTGTGTGTGTGTGTGTGTGTGTGTGTGTGTGTGTGTGTGTGTGTGTGTGTGTGTGTGTGTGTGTGTGTGTGTGTGTTTGTGTGTGTGTGTGGTGAGTGGATGCTTTCCCATCAATTGAACCTACCTGTATAGTGACTCACAAGTACAAGACCCTCATATAATTAGTGTATTGCTTCTAGTTTCAATTGAACTAGAGGAGTGTGTGTGTGTCTGTGTCTGTGTCACATGTGTCTGCTTGTGTAGGTATGTGTGCGCCTGCCTTTATCTACATGCACTGCAGTGGCAAAAAAGCGAGACGGATGGAGTGGCAGTCCAAGGAAGCGCAGATCTTTCCATGCACTCACACGATGTTATCGATGTTCCCGTGGCATTCCCATTGTCTGTAATCCCTCCCCGTGTCTCTGGCCCAGGAGGCCGTCTGAACATCTGTCTGCTGGCACTCAGCTCTATCTCTCTCTCTCTCCCTCTCTCTCTCTCTCTCTCTCTCTCTCTCTCTCTCTCTCTCTCTCTCTCTCTCTCTCTCTCTCTCTCTCTCTCTCTCTCTCTATCTCTCTCTCTCGCTCTCTCTCTCTCTCTCATGCTCTTTGCTTCTGTCTCTATCTATCAGCCCCCTCTTCTGTGTGTGTCTCTCCATTTGTTTGTGCCTGCTATTCTATCTATCTCTCTCTGTCCCTGTCTTTTCTCTCTCTCTCTCTCTCTCTCTCTCTCTCTCTCTCTCTCTCTCTCTCTCTCTCTCTCTCTCTCTCTCTCTCTGTGAGTGGTGCGGGGGCAGGCAGGAAAAGGAACATGAGCATGAACTGTAGCACTTCAGGGAAGCGCTCAGAAGCACTGTGGTGATGGAATAATTATCATCAGGAAATATTTTTTACGAGCATTTAACAGGGGCATGTTGACCAAATGACTGAAAAAACAAAGAGTCAACTTGGCGTGATAACTTGAATTTGTGCTGGTAGAGATGGTGGTCTTTGGTCAGAGGCGTAGTCCATTTTAAAAGTTTTGAAAAATACCAAGATATTCATCGTTTATTCAGTTGAAATGCCTTATTTTATGTGCACGAGTTGAAATTAAGTCATTTTACCTTTATATCAGATGACTGCCTTGACCTTTTTCAATTTTTGGAAAGGGTATCCGTTTATTTGATGGCGTCATTGCCACGGTGTATTTACCTGTTTTGGGTCAGGAGTGCAACTTGTGTAACAAAATGTAATATGATTTGCTAGTGTAACAAATGTCATTTTGTGTGTGCTGCAACTGTGTCGCAGAGAACAACTGTCTATTCTTTCCCTAAATGCATCGCTGTCAGACAGATGTGCACCTCACATGTTCAGAAAGTTAAAGTCTTGCTCACATTTGTCTCAACTAATTTGCTGAATCAACTTATCTTTAAGGCCACGACCGTTAAGGTCAGTTCAAGGTTTATCACACATGTGTGGTATGTGCAGTAAGGCTTTCCTGCACAATGAAATTCTTTCTTTGATGGCCGCCTGAATGCCAGACACATAGGAAAGCATATTGTATAATAAAACACTTACGACGTAGTACAACCATTATGTAATAAAGGAAATGAAAATAAAAGTGGAAAATGTGTAAATGAAAGTATAAAAATTGTCTCCTTGTGCATGTCAATTGTGGCTTTGTTCAGATTATCTGGTAGTTCTCTGTTGAAAGCACAGAATGTGGGAATATGACAGGACTTTTTACTTTCCAAGTGGGGTGTTCCAAATCCCCATGAAGGCAATGTCTTTAACAGGGCAATGTCTTTAGTCCGTTTATCATCTCCACTGATCATCTGCACTGATGAAGGCCTTCCAATGAAGCCTTGAGGCAGCCAAAACCTGCTTAGATATTCGGATTTGTGCATCTGTCAGAACATAATTACTCATTGAATACATGTGAATCAGGTGAATGCATTATTGCACGGCCGTTTAAGTGGAACACCTGTCAAAGGGTGAAAGACGAGCTCTTTTCCCTCCTGAAGGGAAAATATTTCAGACTCACATTCTGGCCTAATAGATTTTCGGCATGTGCAGATGGATATCTAAACTAGATTGGGTAGACTAGGTAGGCTTATGACATGTGTACAGTACTTATAATATGTAATTACTGTTTCTTGTATCGTTTGTGTTAAAGTGTGTCAACAAAACAGAAACTCGAACAACCTCAAAACATTGTTTCCAAATTGGTTGATCCACTTGCAACAGGGTTTAAAGGCGCTTCTCTTCCATTCACTCTGTGCAGTTATAGCCTGTGAAAGGAAGCAAACCTATTGTTAATATCTGTGTTTTAAATACTCAACAATTCCACTTCTAAACTGTAGGGGGACCAAAGAAGAAATCTACTTAGTCCTTGTTAAGATATCCACACACTGTGTGTGTAATTTGCCCCCTTTGACATGTGGATAAAACCGATGTGGAATAAAGGGCAGATTATAGTTCAGCAACAGTCGCTAAGCACTGTTGATGTTATAGATCTGCGCACGAGGTCTCATGTCGTTAGCCACATTTGGCTACATAGCTACAAGGCTACAGTCCAGTAGTCAGACTGCAGGCATTGTGCCGCGAGTGCTAAACTGATGTATTGTTTGTTTGTTACTTACTAATTCAGTCATTGTAGCTTCATTTATTTACACACACTAGAAAGGATGCGTTCGTATTTCACAGAATATTGACAGTTTGGCTCTCTTAAACTACCAGAGAACTGTGCTGCCACGAGAACACAGAAGTAGCGAGACGACCAATCACAGCGCCTTTTCTCTGCGACCTTTGCAACCGTCTGACGTGTAGTCAGGATTTTCTTGAGGTGCGCGACGATGGTTACAGAGCCTCTGCACGGGGAGCGTGGTCGCGCACAGACGGTTGCACAGGCTCTGCAAAAATCAGCGCCAGTAAGTATAAATTGGCCTTAAGGAGTCACTCACCATGGGATTGGCTGTTTGTCAGCATTTTTAAATTCCTGCTTGTTCATTTAAAATGTATTCATTACACGTCCGTGTTAAGAAATCTCCGCTTGAAACTCTGGCTTAATAAATATCCGTTTTATGGAGCAAAAACATATTTTTTTGTATAAACAAAAGGCCCATACAAAAATACACAATACACAAAGAAATATGCATTCATGAAAATATCCATATTGTCTACCTGTAAACTGTTGTGCTGTTGTTGCTTCAATTCTGTATGTTGCAATACAAGATCTGGCATCCTCTCCCATTTCTTCCGTCCAGTTCCTGATGCGGAGGCTGAGGGGGACTCTGCTTACGTGACGGCAGCCCTGGGGAACACCTGGAGTCACAACGTCAACACCCGCCTCATCGTCCAGTATGTGGACGCCCAACTGAGACAGGTGAGCCACGGGGCTGTGGGACAGGGGATTGCTAGCCTAGAAATCTAGACGCCCCTAGCGACACCGGTCGTTTTGCGGGGCTGAAAGCTATCCGATGACAGGGTCAATCAAATCGCGAGGGGGGCCGGGCTACCTAGTAAACACAGGAAACTTTCTATGAAGAAACATGGTGGCCGTCCGTGCTACGTACACCACGAAAGTGTTTACTTAATTTAAAAAGCCTGGATGATAATACATTTCGTGGCTGACATGGATTGATGTAAAAATACACCATGAACTTATCGGACACAAATGGATCACAACACATTACCATTTGATCATTCGATGTTTTGGACGTCCAGCTCAGACAGGTGAGCCACGGGACTGTGGGACAGGGGATTGCACCTTTAGTAGCCCTTTGTGCATGGGATCGCCTACCCAGGCTCCGCCCTCGCAGTGACGCAACACCTTCGGCTCAGCTACACACACTCAGGCAAACTGTTCATTCACGTACATTCGGGTTCCTTCCACAGCGGGAACTCCACCCATTTTGTCGGGACCTAATCAACTTTTACCATTTTCAACCGTCCTGGGTAGAGGCGTGTTCAAGGCAGTGACGCTGTTTAACCCTTTAATGCATAAGCCACTGGACTCACACTAACGCATAACATGGGTCTAAATAGACCCGCATTCATTTCCAATGTATTTCTGAGCATTAATCATGTATTCTCTCACACAACTTCTAAAACCAATACATTTTATCCCATAATTCTTCTAAAAGTAATTACATAGGTGGTCCTTAATTCAAAAAAGTATTTTTTAAAATGTTCTTATATTTTTATTCTACAAATAAACATGAATTTGGAATTAAATCACTAATTTCTAGACGTGGACCGAAAATGGCCAGCATTAATTTCTAATGGAAGTCTAAATCTTCCACTATAATAACTTCCACAATTAATGTATTTTAATAGCTATTTGATTAAAAGTTGTGATTTAGGCTGTTTTTAATGCACAAAATGGGTGTTGTTTTTTATCTTATATAAATAAACACACAAATAATTCCCTCCATTATTGCAGACATAAGTCTGAAGTGTCTCATATTAGGAACTAAAATATATTTAAAACGATTCCAGTCAGGAACAAATACACTGTTTTTGACCACTGTTGACCACTGCTGACCTATTGGATTTAAGCATTCCAAGCATATTTGCATATTCCATGCATATTTGTGTAATAAGAGACGGTGTGATCGGAGGAGCCCAATAGCCTATATCAGGCCATAATTAATGTGCATACTTATTAGGCAACTTTGCTTTCCTGTGGGAAAATATGCCACAAAAGACATCTAACAAACTCCAAAAATGCTATGAACAATTTTGATGTCTTCCAGAGGAGTGTGGCTATCTTGAAATATTGGTCACTTCCGTATAAAGCACTGTTACAAAGCCATCAGTGTCACATGACATGAGTTCACAAAGTCACTACCAGATTTAGAAGAATTGAAGACGAAACTACCACAAAGGTATTACCTGCAGTGCTGTTATATTCCAGAACTGAAACCTACATTGAGTGTCCACAAGAACATTGTATTCAGCACTCAGAGTCATGGCCAAGGTAAAACGGGATGAAACCTGAAGACCACTCAACAAGAAACTTAAGTCAAGACTGGGTCAAGAAATGTCTTTAGACAGTTTTTTTCAATGGTTTTATGAACTAGTGAAGGTGACTGTTAATGGACCAGGTAGATGAGTCTATGGCTAGATCAGCAATGTGCACACTTACATGAGTTCCTGAGTTCCACTCAAATGCCAGCAAAGTACAGCATAAATACCATGGTCTTCAAAAGATCCAAATGTCTTCCTCTCAATGATCCAGCCATGGGCTCATCCACCCTGTCTGTCAAGAGTCACTTTCCCAAGTCCATATAGGCCTAACTTTGAAAACTCTGTCCCCAGGTATTTTTGACCCAGTCTTGACTTAATTAACTTGTCTAGTGTCATCCCTTCTTACCTTGGCCATATCTCTGAGTGCTCAATGCCCTGTTCTTCTGGACACTTGGTGTAGGTTTCTGTTGTGTAATATTATAGGACTGCAGGGTAATACTTTTTTGTAGCTCCACCTTAAATTCTTCTCAATTTTTGGCAGTGACATTTCTTACGAGACTAATAACTTTGTAATGATGCATTTCATAATTCTGTGGTAAAGTGACCAACGTCTTGCCAATTTCACGACAGCCAAATCCCTCTAGAAGACTTCAAAATTGTTAATTGACTTTTCAGAGTTTGTTAGATCTATTTTGTGGCCCATTTTCCAAGAAGACAACAAAGTTGCCTAGTGATTATGCACACCTGACATAAGGTGTTGGGCACCTTCGACCACAGACCCATATTTTTATACAAATATGCATGGCCTGGGATGCTTAAATCCGATAGGTTTTCAAGTTCATATAGATTCCTGTTGGAAAATAAGCATAAAAAAGACAATATGATCAAAAAACATGTTTGCCTAATAATTCTGTATATAAAAAATGAATATGTATCATTTTTGACCCATGTGTGTAAATATCATATAATTGTATGAAAAGATGTCTATTTCAAAGAATAACCATAAAGTATTTGAATTAAGTATTAATGTTGGGAGTTAATACTCCATAAATGACAAAAAGTTGAATTTTTAGTAAAAGAATCAAAATCCTTTCTCAATATGGCTAAGAGACATTAAGCTTGTGATGAAATTACATAGGAAATGAATGCGGGTCTATTTAGACCCATGTGTCTAAATATCAAATAGTTATATAAAATGACTTCTATATCAAATAATAACCATCAAGAATTTAAAATAAGTATTTATGTTGGGAGTTAATACTCCATAAATGATAAAAAATTGGACTTTTAGTAAAAGAATCAAAATCCTTTTTCAATATGGCTAAGAGACATTAAGCTTGTGATGAAATTACATAGGAAATGAATGCGGGTCTATTTAGACCCATGTGTCTAAATATCATAAAGTTATATAAAATTACTTCTATATCAAAGAATAACCATCAAGTATTTAAAATAACTATTGATGTTGGGGATTAATACTCCATAAATGATAAAAAGTTGGACTTTTAGTAAAAGAATCAAAATCCTTTTTCAATATGGCTAAGAGACATTAAGCTTGTGATGAAATTACATAGGAAATGAATGCGGGTCTATTTAGACCCATGTTATGCGTTAAAGGGGTAGTAACCAAAAAAGTGTTTTCACGCAAAAAGTTATGATGCATAAAAATAAATTAAGTCATCTAAGGGACAAAAACAAGTCAATTGAGGAATTCATGGAGTGCTGAGTGAGAAAATTGTATTCATACAAAGATATAGAAATTTTAAACTGAGTCGGGTCTATTTAGACCCATGTTATGCGTTAAAGGGTTAAGCAGAGACGTTCTTTTGGGACTAAGAAATGTTTGGTTTAGACTTTAGCTCAGCCTGTTCTGCCCTCGACCAGTAGCAAAGTGAGGTGGGGTCAACCATGCAGTTTAAGAATGTTAGTTGTTATGCTCTTGGTCAGACCAACGGTGAATCCCATTACACCCCTTAGCCCTACTCCGTTCCCCTTTTCCTCCGTTTTGCGCGTCCATGTGTAGGCGTAGTGGCATCCCGGTTCACGTTCACACAGATGGATAAGGGTGCCGTGAAGGGCTTTCCACCCCTATGCGCGGAGATTTTCCGACACCAGACTCCACGACGGAGGGCTTCGACAGGTTTCCCTGAATGCATTGCGAATTAATTTAAAAATTGGCGGCATGCCGCGCCACCCACAACAGCACACAAGTTTAAGTATTTTCGCCGCAATGGACGGTTTTGAAGTGGTAGTAATTATTCCATTGTGTTAAATTTAACATTGTCCTAATGTGTGATGGCCCTTTTCTCCGTGACACGCACATGGAAAAAATCGCTATTAACATAAACCTAATGCATGGAATTAGTGACAGCTGTGAGTATCATTCCTTGATAGTTGAAGGGGTATATCCCAAATCGTAGCGTTTGCGCTTCAAGCCCTAAACCTTACAGCTTTGTTGGAAAGCACGAGGGGCATGGGGAAGGCGAAGGGATAGGGGTAGAGATTAGTAATGGGAAAGGCCCCAAGTCTCGAAGAGATTTGAACGTCATGGTAATCAGGCTAGGGATCGCCCATCCTATCGTACTTATGAAACTTCATGATTTTTTGTTTTGTTATGGTAGTATGGCAAACCGAGCTGGAAAGGGAGCCAATAAAAACCTAGCGTTTCTAAATGTCTCAGTCGAAGCCTGTTCAAGGCAGTGACACACCAGTTCAGTTGGTGAGTGAAGGAATGGTCGGTCTATTGGTCGGTTTCATACAGAGGCATTTCATGGACGTGAGCTAGACACACCCTGTATCTCCCTCGGAGAAATGAGTTGACCACTCTAGTTAGCCAGACCAAAGTCTCTAAGAAATGTGCAGTTGTGATAGCCAGGATATTTGGCCTTGCCGGCCATGACACTCACTCAGCTTAACACATTGAGTACCGACGACGTAATAATACGTTTTTCACGCCCATGCGTTGTATACCAACGACGTAAAAATATGTTTTCGCGTTTTTCGTCATATTTGGAATCTACACCCCTCAATACATAATATTTGTGATTTTGGGAGGTCTGTGACAAATACAAGTGACAAAAATGGCAGTCAAAAACTTGTCGTGATTTGGACATTTTAATTTTAATCACAACACTAGAGCAGCAACCGTAGGTTAAGCAGACGGTCTATTATGAATTACAAGAACCTTTGGGTAAAGTAACCCGCATTGACTACGTCACGTGCCTTGTGTATACACCATGCTGATCCAGCTGAGCTTGCAGCCCTGTTAGCCTTGTGAATTCACAATAGAGAATCACAACTTGTGATTCTCTATGGTGGTGGACTATAATGCTGTCGTCAAGAATCGTGCCAGTTGTGTACTTACGTTTATGATCGGCGTCCACTCTGTCGCTTTTTATAGTGTCCTTCACGCAATAAACACACAGGAAGATAATAGTAGTCGTGTCTGGCAGCCTGAGTAGGCTAACATCCTTACCCAGATCCTAGATCCTTACAAATGACCCCCAAACTGTGATCGGATCCAATACCCTGGTATTTTGAAGTTTGATCGCCGGCAAGATAAGTTGAATTGTAATCCTGTTTCTGGACTTTCTGGAGCTTGCCGTCAGCCAGATGCTAGCCTACTAGCTATGTGGCTATGTAAACACTGCATCCCATATGGATCACCAGTTATGGATCAGGCATTGCGTTATTGGATTTTGTTAACGAGCTTGGGTTAAATTACTTGCAGAACTTGTTCCTTGTTCATCTCTCTGCGTGTTACTGAAGACCGCGGTGCTTTCATGTATGCAAAGGCATTCGGCTCTAACTTGCAGAGCAAACGTTTTGAGCCTGTGAAGCCCTGGACGTAAATGCGTGTTTTGATTGGCCAAGGAAGTCAGACAGGAGGTGTGTCGAGACAGCTGAGCAGGACAACACGAAGCTGAGCTTTTGTGCCAGCTATACTTTCATATCAATACCAACTGATCCCCTTCTAAAAGCGTTTCATTCTGAAACAGCGCTTGGTTCACAAAACCTTATTATCTCAGAATCTTATCTTATCTTATTATCTGCAGAATTTTGCAGAATTCGGGAGGTACCCACATTGGTTTAACTTAGGTTTGCTTGGCAATAAAAGCTTGTAGAGACTAGTGGTGACGTCAACAATGATCGATTCGGCAATCCGAATCGATGCGGGGCATGGACGATCCAGAATCAATCCGGCAAGTTCCAGAATCGATCCGGCAATTTTTTTAAGTTTCAATTACTTCCATGGATATTTCGGGAGCAAATGAATGTTAAATTAAATAAAAGCACTTCAAAACAAAAACTGATACAGACTGATACAGAAAACAGCCAATAAATTGTTGCTCAGTATCTGACTACTTGTATTGCCTCATCATGGCTGATTAAACATTTGCTTTGCGTTCAGTAGAAATGTAATGCATTGCAATGCATTGTAGAATTGAATCGGATCGGATCGGATTGGAACTAATAGAATCGAATCGAATCGGATCTACTACCTCCCGAATCGTGATGGAATCGGATTGTGAGGGCAGTGCCGATCCACACCACTAGTAGGGACACACGGTTTTCACCCACGACAAGGGCAAAGTCTCCACTTTCAAACGAGCCATAACATGTTTCAGTGGCACCATCACATAATATTCTGTGACTCTACAAAAAACATCAAAAAAGGACTTAGAACCAGGGCCGGAGCTATAGGGAGGGCGAGCAGGGCACTTGCTCCTGGGCCCAGGGCCCTCCCGTGTAGGTGGTGGGGGCTCCTATTATGAGTTTGGCAAGCTGTATAGGAGGCCCTATAAGTGCCTTGCCCTGGGGCCCTGTGTGAAATTGTTCCGCCACTGCTTAGAACGCCTGTATTCTACAACATAATTCTGTAAGCACGGCCGGTATTCAATGTGTTAACTACACCACAACAACATTGCTATGGCAAGTCTTAAAATACATATTAAGAAGACATGGTCATTACTATTTTGGTAGCGATAAGCTTATAATAGTATAGACTGTTCATGAAAGGATTTCAATGGGCTTTAGTAGGACTTTGTGAGGGTGTGGAATTTTCAATAATTCGGTCCAGGTGACTGTATGCGGGTACTGTAAGTAGACAGAGCTTCCTGTACGTACTGCAATTGTATGTAAGCGATCCTTTTATCCTTATGATCGCTTGTGATTACTGTGATAGACAGAGGTGGCATTGAAGGAGAAATATAGTGGATGGGGCATAGGGAAATGAAAGTGCAAGTGAATTTCCATGCCACATTCAGTTAGTGTTAGCTACCAGTTCGCCATGTTTCATGAAGTGTACATGTTATTTTTTTCCCCCGCCGACACTGACAGCAGCACGTTGTGGTTTTGAACAACATTTCCTTTAATCTTAAGGTTCTGAATACCATACTGTCCTACTCCGCTATGGTCGTGTTCACATATAGTAACAACGATTGAAACGCAGTGGAGGAGGAGATTCAGCCTACTCTGTAGAGTTGTCTTCTGTGGGCAGGTAGGCTACAGGTGTTTGTGCAGACACAGGTGAACTGTGTTTTTTTTATGTTTCTATTTGACTCAACTCCCACACCGCAGCACCAGCAGGAGCAGCAGCCATCCCCTGATCCCCATATCCCCTCCCTATGCCTCCCTAATGAAAAAACCACAGAAGGATAAACACAAGCCTGTCTCCTCTGGAGCAGAGGCGGGGGGCGGAGTACCGGGTTGTTGGTGGAGGTGTAGAGGAGAAGGAGCTGCTTTTGGAGAGTGGTCTGCTTTGGCCTCCGACAGTCCTACCACCACCACCACCTCCACTAAGAACATTCCACAGCCTAGTAGAAGGAGAGCCGCAAAAAGAAAGCAGCGACTTGGTGAAGAAAAAGAAAAAAAAATTTGACTTACTGAACCTTTTCCCCCCTCCACACCAGAAAGTTTTTATTTTATTTTGAAGGATGTGACCCAGGTTGTGTGTGTAACGGCATGATGGCATGTTGGAGCGGTTTTGACAATCCCAGCACCCAACCACTCCACACCTCCTTCTTTCCATTTCCATTCCTTCCACCCTTTCCTTTCACTCTCTCTCTCTCTCTCTCTCTCTCTCTCTCTCTCTCTCTCTCTCTCTCTCTCTCTCTCTCTCTGCATCTTCGTTCTTTCCCCCTTCTCCCTTTTGCTTGTGTTTCTGTGGGCGGACCTGTGTCCCCGGGCCAGAGTAAGCAGTGGGATGATGGGAAGTTTCCCCCCCCACCCCCTTGCGACCCTCAGGCCTAGAGGATTGATTGTTAAGTGCTGACCGCAGGTAATTCTAGGCGCTGTGAGAAAATGCCGCAGGCGTGTGTTTAAACTGATCCCAGGCCAGTGCAGCGTGCCACCGGCAGCTCACTAGTTGTAGGGCAGCAGTAAATGCTTAAAGAGCAGCTAGACAGAGGTGCGGGCTCTGAAGTTAAAGCTAAAGTTCAACACCTGATCTTGTGTACATGCACGTACGCATATGTGTATGTCCTTTCAAACTCAAGTACCCTTAGTCTGCAAAAAACAATATCTGTGGTAGCAGGGAGCACAGAGACTTATATGGGTTAACAGGGAGTATCAATAGGTGAACACATTACCCTGAATTACCCTTAAAGATGGGCAAGGAGATGCTTTGCTAGACGAGTTATTTAGCCTGGCGAGCAAGACTAAAACATGAAAATATTGGCCTGGAACCGCTCAAGGGCTGTGGGTGGGACCAAACCATTGTCGTTATGGTTCAATTTGCCTCTGGATTGCCTTGGCCAACACTATGACCAACCAGCCATCTTGCTGTCTCCACTCTCCTGCCAAAGCCCCACCCCAAAGATTCAACAAGTCTGACAGGCGGACAAAGATTCGTCCGTCTATGCACTGCCGCCTTGTGGACACAGGAGGGAATGAAATTTTCAAGAATGCGTTTTAGACGGACAGACAGACCGACGGACGGACGGACGGACATACCCTCTTATAGAGAGGCTAGGACGCATCTAAATAGAGGGGAAACTTGCATTCTGATTGGTAGGCCTGGGTTGTTGCCTGTTGTTGCAATCTTACAAGGACCAGGACTAGAGTAACTTACCAGGCAAAAATGTTTTTTTGCCGCTTGGCCGGTTTGTCTAGTTTACGAGGTGTGCATTTCTTGACGGCTAATTAAGATAGCAACTTACCTACCAAGTTGCTAACTGGTTAGTAACAACACTTTTGCGCAACAGGGTCTAGGCTAGTAGTCATATATTTCTTTAAAATTCCTATGCATCCTCATTGCTGGCAATGGAATGGAGGCATGCCATAGCGACAGCAATAGCAATAGTATTTTTATAGCACATTATCATACACAATTGTATGTATGTAAGTGTGCTAGAGAGGAAAGAAAGAAGAAGACGATACTTAACTAACCCTAACTAAAGGCAGATGAAAAGAAAGCTGTTTTTTCGTTCCTTTTTAAAACATGACCCAGTTGGGGCAGTTCTAATTTCAATAGGAAGCTGGTTCTTGCATTGGGCAGCATCCAGTCATTTACTGTACCCCGCCTCTCCGTTCATTGATATCGAGGCATGAATCTCTGGGGGAGTCTGGAGAAGGGGGTTGAATTGTGTACTTTCAAAATAAAGATTGTTCAAACTGTTTTTTCCCCAAACATATCCTGCTCTACCCTTTTCAGCCAACAAGATAAAAGTGCAGAAGGATAAGATGTTAAGATCTTCTTTCTCCAAAAACACCAAATGTCACTCGCCAAGTTGTGACGTGCCACCTGTTTTGAAAGAAAATGTGTTTGGAAAAAAAAAGTTTTGGAAGAAATTGAACCTGCATTGTTTCAGAAACTAAAATACATTTTGTGAATCCCCAACCAAATTCAATCAGCTTACTTCCACGCTGTTTCAGCTCTGTTTCATCAAAACCAGGTCAGTGACACACATTCAGACAGAGAGACAGAAAGGTAATGATGGGTGGCTGTGTGTTGTACAGTGGACTAATACTATATTTGACTTGTATTAGATTTTTTTTAAGCAACATTGAAGTGTGAAGTGTACAATATATAGTTTTCGACACAATCCTTGTTTGTGCCTATTTTTTGTCGTTTTTTGTGTCGTTGTATGAATGAAGTACAGAAATGAAAGATCACATGATAGTTCCCCTCTTCAGTCTTCAATCCCAAACTCAGGTTCAGTTCTTGATTTTGTTCTGGGTTTTTTTTCCCACCTCGTCTTGTTTACTGTTGTTTTATTCTGGCCCGACTGACGCTTATGGTATTGGTGCCGCCGCTGCTGTGCCTAGTTATGTGTTTGGAGGGTGAGGAGGTCGGCCAGGGGGCCTGGTCCTTTCTCCTCCTCCGCAGTGGCGGCGTGCTGTGTCCCTGCAGGCTCCACTGTTGTGCTTCTCTCTGGCCTACTTTACTTTGCTTTGGTTCGCTTAAACCCAGCACTCAGATGCTTCACGGATTGAGGAGCTTCTCCCCAGAGCAGCCGGCGTTTCTTTGCCTGCCTCCCTCCCTCCCTCGCAGTCTCTACTGCTCACGCCACGGGTGCGGCATGCACGCACCCGCACATGCACGACGCACGCACACACACACACATACACACACACGCATGCACGCACGCACGCACGCACACACACACACACACAGCGCTCTGCCTTACATCCGCCTTGTCTCTTTCTGCCTTCTTCTTTTTCTCTCGGCCTCTATCGTTCTTCCTTTTTGTCTGTGTTTCTGCCTCCCTTTGTTTTTTTTGCGTCTGTCTCTGTCTGCTCTATCTACCTCTCTACCTCTCTGACTCACACTTGTATGTCGTTTCTCTGCCATTCAGCCTCTTTTTCTCTAGCGTTCTCTGCGTTACTCTTTCTATCTTATTCCTTTGTGCACTCTTGCTCTCTCTCTGTCTCTGTCTGTCTGTCTGTCTGTCTCTCTCTCTCTCTGTCTCTGTCTGTCTCTCTCTCTCTCTCTCTCTCTCTCTCTCTCTCTCTCTCTCTCTCTCTCTCTCTCTCTCTCTCTCTCTCTCTGGTGAGGAACAAAAGCACACTCTGACGCACACACACACAAGACAGAAACAGAGGCAGGGTAAACTCATCCAGTCCTCCACCCCCCTCATCACCAGTCACCCACCCCACCCCACCCCACCTCCCCCTGACTGGGATTAGGTGTCCCGGAGACACTGCTCCCGGAGCCACCTCCATGGCTCCCACCACACTGTGGCCTCCACACCTGACCTGACCACCTGATCCACAGGACACACTGGTGTACCACGCACGCACGCACGCACACACACACACACACACACGCGCATGCACTCAGGGACACGCAAAAAACACACACAGTCTTAGTTACTGTCATAGCGTGGCATCAAAACACACACAGTCATATGGGTCACAATAACAGATCTGCAGGTCTGTATCTACCTGCATATGTACTGTGTGTGTGTGCGTGCGTGCGTGCGCGCGTGCGCGTGCGTACACATGCACACGGTTTTGTTTGAGCTTGTTGTGCGTTGCTTGTCATCAATGGAAGTGTTGCGTAGTGCCGTTTCGTTGGTAATTCACATGTTATAAACACAGTTAGGACTAATGAATGTCATCTGCTTGTATATGAAAATGAGATCATGGTCTTCCTTTTTTCTGTGAGTATTTGCGTAAACAATACATTTCTATGAAGTGGAAGGTTACAAAATAACTGAATGCATTTGTATGGTGAATAGAGCTAGAGAGGTGTACTGTACATCTCCAATAACACTGTGTGGAACATGTGAAAACAGAAGGCACTAACCAGGCCCGTTTCTAGAATTTTGGGGCGGGGGGGGGGGGGCGGCTTTGAATAAAGCCCATTCAATTCAATAGTCTCATGATTTCATGAAGTAATATTCTGTTGGCCTACTGTAGGCTATGTAACCTGGCCTATCTTAACATCACATGAGAGCATATGGCCCAATTTTTGACCCGACCACCAAAATCATGATCTGCATTGCCAATCACAAATAAAGAATTAGGTTTAATCTTTCCAACCACTTTTAAAATCCAACATACGGTGCAACATTTGTGAAAAGAACTATTGACTCATAAAACAGCAGAACAGTCCAGAAACCCAAGGCTAAGAAACTAATGAACAACTGGTTTGAGCCAAACAAATGTAATGTAAACTGGCGTCTGTGCAACATCATCTGAGAGAGATATTTTCGCTTGCTTTTCAGTTTCTATTTGTGAATGATTTTACGCTGTCCCTGCCAACCAATTGGAAGGGGGCCCCCTCCAGCAGGGGGTACTTTGACTATACTGTCGTTGTTGCACTTTTCGGCACTTTACCTCACGCTGTCGCTGATGCACCAATTTGAAGGGGCCCCCCTCGAGCAGGGGGTATTAGGGAGGCGCTGTTGCTCTCCTCGCAGCAGAGCCGTTCATACAGATGACAGTGGCTCATTATAAAGCTATTTAAAATCCTCATTGCGGTTGAATACAAAACATGTCGTCCGTGGGGGCCCCTCCTACTCGGGGGCCCTAGGCAAATGCCTACTTTGCTTACCTTAACGCAGGGGTCAGGAACCTTTTTGGTGGAGAGAGCCATAAACGCCAAATTTTAGATAGCTAATTTTCATGAGAGCCATAGGCCATCAAAGAGACAATCAAAAGCATGTATTTCAATTAAGCCCAACAATTTTAGAGTGTACTGTCAAGTTATTGCTTTTATTGATAACAGGTAAGTATAGGGTTGCCAACTGCCAACTTCATTATGGTGAGGGTCTGAGAGAATTTTGTATTTCTTAGATGTAATTTCCTGCATTTTAACACTTTTTAACCTCCCTTGTCCCGTTTCAACTCAATATGGAACACATACTTTTATTTATAAATACAGGACGATTCCATATTTCAAGGGATGGTTGGCAACCCTAGATAAGTAAGAGCCATATACAGTTCCCAAAAGAGCCACATGTGGCTCTAGAGCCATAGGTTCCTGACCCCTGCCTTAACGCAACGGTCCTGGCACTAACATGCACTCTACAGAAAAAGGAAAGGAAAGAATGAAACTGCAGAGAGTTATTTGCACAATCCCTGGTGCTGAACAGAAAGATTACGTAGTTTTTGAAAAAAGGTTCGCACACTCCTTTGGATTTTTTTCTTCTTTAAGTTATTTTTTCTTCTTTTTATTCATTCATTCATTGGCAATGACGTTTCGACCTCTCTGTCTTCCTCAGATTCCGAATCTGAGGAAGACCGAGAGGTCGAAACGTCATTGCCAATGAATGAATGAATAAAAAGAAGAAAAAATAACTTAAAGAAGAAAAAAATCCAAAGGAGTGTGCGAACCTTTTTTCAAAATCTTTTCCTTTCTCTATCAGATCATCATCGCAAAGTCCCCAGTGGCCCCGTTTGCAGTGCTCAACTATACAATCCAGGCGGAGGGCATTCGACTAGCAGGTGAGTTCCCTATCCAACACTTGATTGTGTTACTTAGGTGTTACATTCTGTACAGTAGAGTGGAGGGTAACTTTTTCTTGATAAGAGTACCATCTTGGAAATACTTTCTATGTCAACGTAACAATAGAAACATGTGTCTGTTTAAATCATCCATCACATCCATTCAGGCTGAGTTCAGTTCAGTTCAGTTCCGGCCCATTTTGATTAGACACTGACACGCCAAGTCACACCACTAAGTCAATTGCGCAACACGGCGGGAAGAATTCAACTCTATGCCAAATCAATTGATTCTGTTGCTCCCACAGCCATGTGGAAATTTGGCCATTTTGAAAGAGTTGGCCAGCTCTGCTCATCTTCTAGTTATGGTAATTGTTGGCACATAAGATTGGGTTTAAATCCAACAAAAGAAATCTGTGTCCAACGTACTCGCACACGGCTGTAGAACAAGCAGAAGCATAATCACAGAAGAAGAGGGGGTTTAAAAACAAACACACTCACACTCAGACTGTGTGTGTGTGCGTGCGTGTGCGCCCCATCCATGGCCCACGAAGCATATCAAGGCCAGGCCTGGCTTTACCTCGCTTAGCGCTCATGGCCCTCACATGGAGCGCTGAGATAACATCAGCCTGAATCCCATGTTTGTTTTAAAGGGCCCGCTCGCTTTCCATCCCTCCCAGCTCCACTCCAGCTCTTGGGCTGTTTGTCTTAGTTCGCTGGGTGCCTGCTGGCTGAAGTCCTCTACAGCTGCTGTCCTTGCCACTTTCTCATTTACAGAGGCTGCTCTGCTGTTAAAATGCTGGACAGCTACGTTTTATATTTAACAATGCCCCCGCCCTGGTGTGAAAAATGCTAGTCATTTCATAATCGTGCACTGGTTTTGAAATGGGCTGTGTACATCTAGTACGGGAGATGAAAGCCTGTAGTAAAGGTGGGACGTCAGACGTTAAAAGAAGTATTTGCATCTTCACACCAAGTAGTTTAGATATTTGCCCAATGTCTGTAGATTGACTTTATAGATTGTGATGCAATGATTTGCGACTGTGAGCAGCTACGTATGTTATATGAATCCTAATTTTATCTTGATTTGAAGTATTTCATGTTTTGTTTAGGCATCCTCAACTTCTTTCCTGAATTTTCTTCGTGATCGATAAAGTTGCTCTACTCGTAACCATTCAGACAGTTTTGAAAATGTGCAAATGTTGAGTTTAGGCATCCTCAGCTTCGTAACTCAATTTTCTTCGTGATCGATAAAGTTGCTCTACTCGTAATCATTCAGACAGTTTTGAAGATCTGCAAATGTTGAGTGCATATCTGTTATGAGTAATACATGCTTGTCACTGTATTGACTTGCTAATGACTCGTTTTCAATGCTCGACCTGTCATGCTGAGTATTTAAATCACCACTTGGTATTCTTCTTCTTCAGTTGTCGTGGAGGATGGATAAGGAATTGGATTTTTTCCCTCATTGTTTATTCAAACTACAGGTAGATGGCCAGCTCCATCAAGTTGTATTGTTACATTAAAACCCATGGAGGCTGGCCAATTTGAATTTAGAAATGCCTTTCAACCCGTTATAAATCAACAAACTAAACCCTGAA
>NC_085874.1:20138691-20161191 GCF_034702125.1 Engraulis encrasicolus | reverse complement strand
CTCAGAGGGCACAGACATGCGTCGCACGTAATCTCCCAGCAAAACAACAGCGCTCCAAACCGGCCATTGAAGTCCGTAACGATGGTGACTCAGTGCGCGCAACATAAATGCGCATGCTAATATCCCAGTCTCCGCTGAAGGAGAAGAGGTGATAAATGATCCACCACCGCCAACGCTCCTGATTGGCTAATGCATTGTGCGCTTTCTTTCTTTAGTAAGCTAGGTGTTGTCTACACAAGGTCATTTACAATGAAAAGGCCAATAGCACACAATTGTAGACAACTGACTGACAACATTTCACATTACTGTGCTCCTTGAGAATTTATCCATGACACCATATAATGTATAGAGCGTTATAATGTGTAATATGCAGGGCTCTAAATTGACACCAGCCAAATGCTGGTGAAATGTAAGCTTGTCTGGTTGAAAATGTCAACTTAGTAGCCACTTTCACCCATTAGTGAGTGTGTGTTTTGCTGGTAAGATAATCATCTACTAGCCTTTTTGGCTGGTGATGAAAAAAAGTTAATTTCAAGCACTGGTGATATGTAAATTTTAAGCACTGGTGTAATATATGGAGCGTTCCAATCCACAGCATACAGTCTCTGACGCAACTCACACTGCAGTGTAGTGTAAATTACACAGTAGTGCTGCTAGGTGAAAATGAGTTGTCGTGATGAGTGTTCTTTTAGGCGTGTCAGGCCGGCGTTGTGATCATAGTCATAGTTTCTGGCCTCGGGAAGTCGATGTTCCCGTCTTTAGGGATGTGGCCATGGCTTGCGCTGACAGCACATGTGTGCGGCAGTTTGTGGTAATGCCGTGCTCACACAGTACTGCCGATGATGATGATGATCATGATGATGATGGTGGTAATGATGGCAATGACGACATCCAGCTTTTTGTGAGGACATTGGGGTTGCTTGGAGGAGTTGGTTGTGCCATGGGTTGGAAAACACACCCATTTTGTTACATATACTTAAGGCGATGTGTTTTCCCTCGCTCGCTCGGTGACTTCATGGGCTTCCAGAGAGCCAAGGGTTTTGAAGCGCATTAACAGCAGGATATCTTAACCAGATGTGCTCCACTACAGAAAAGCGCATATGATCCCGTGAGCTCATATAGTTGCCCTGTGCTCCACTCCACTTTACTCCTCGCCAAGATCCCACTGCAGGCAAAAAAAATGGGTCATTACAGTTACGTAATGATCGAGGACGTAATGCGTTTCTGCTTCCCTCCCCGTTGGAGCACAACTTTTTGACCTTTAGGTGTTTGTTTCTCCAGCCATGAGTCTTCATGAGTCTTCTCTTCTGCTGATTTGTTGTATGGGGAAAAGACTTCTTAATCGCGCTCGCCCCCTTTTATTTGTTGCAGCATGTCGCGCCCTCTCTTCTCTCTCCCTCTCTCAGTTTTGACTCTTCAATCGCTCCTTTCAATGACTATGTGTGTCTGCCTGCTTACCCTCTTGACTAAATGATCTCATTAGAATTCTATCCATCCACGGCACGTTGCTCTCATTATGTCTGTTGCTGATGTAGGCCCCGTTATATAACTTTATGACATGCAAAGGCCCACGGTGGATTTTTACTTGAACTTAAAATAAAAGGGTTTTTGTTTTTGTTTTGTTTTTGGTAATGTGGGTCCGTTTATTAAACCCCACATTATCTCATAAGCATCGCAGAGAGGCTGACGAATACTCTTTTTCAGGGGAAATTGTCTCTGTGCCTTATGAATACAATGAAGGCCTTCACAAATCAGCTTCGACATAGAGCACAAGTGTGAGTTGCAACATTCTGGTAACATTGGTTTCAGTATAACTCTTTGCACTGTAGCAAAGTCCTCTCCCATAAGTCATTTTGCTCCGCGGCCATCTTAGTGACATCTCAGGGCAGCTATTTCAGATTAGTAAGACCCTGGGCATCTCAGAATGAATAAGAGAAAAGTAGGAATGGGACAACTGAGCGATACACAAACCATATGGTTGGAATCACAATGAAAATCAGAGTATAATGGCTGTCTAGGATTGGTCATATATTGGAAAGTAAAGCTGTAAAACATGCTAATTTTGAACTGCACGTGCAGTTGACAACGTGTCAAGGTTACCGGTAGTCATCTTATCAAAGTCCTCTTTAGCTACAAAAGTGCTATGCTTCTCGCGGCTCTCACACAGTCTTGTGTGTCGTCAAGACAAATGGCGAAGCGTAATTTGACCTGGGGCAAGGTTTGTTAACATCACTATCAATTCGGCAGTTGCCGGGAACAGATTAGCTGTGTCATGTAGAGCGTTCTAAAAGGGGGGAATTCTAGTCCCAACTCCACCCAGGCTGATTTCCCCCGCGAGGAAAGGCGATATTGAGTTATATATGCGAGTGATGGGAGTGCAAAGCCAGGCCCGCCGACAGGGTGGGAGGCAAAGGTGTATGTTGTCCCGGGCCCAGGGAGATAGGGGGCCCAGAATTGGGTGCCCATTACATTGTATGTATTGGGTAGGGTGGAGGGCCCTTTTGAATGACTTTGTCCAGGGTCCAGAAAAAGCTGACAGCGGCCCTGTGCACAGCATCTTCAATGAGGTCCAGATGTTCCCTCTTCCAATTGGCCAGGTGTGCTGCCGCGCGCGTTTCCCTGGGAGCCTCATCTCATGTCACGTCACGTGGACGACAGTGGAGCCCTCTGGGGTCAGACGTGACAACGCTCGCCACGGGAGATGTGGCGGAGATGGAGGGAAACCTGAGCTGTCCTGCTCTCATTCACTTCCCTTTTTTATTCTTGTTTTTTTTTTTCCTTTTTGCGGGAGGTGGGGTGCTGCCGTCTATGTAATCAATGCTATGAAAGAAAGAAAGGGCTGTGTGTATATGTGTGTTTGAATGAGAGAGAGACTGTACAGTAGGCCTCTGTGCGCTATTGTGGCGGCCACTGTTGTGCTTTTGGTTCCACGTGTTCATGTGCCTTTTGTGTTTGTTGTCATCAGTTTGACGTCGGGATACTGGGACTAGGGTTCAACTTCCCTCTCTCCCGTCCCGTCCCGCCCACCAACCCCATTGACTAACACCCATCCCGACCCAACCCATGCTCTCCTTATGCAACTGTACGGTACTGTCTTTCGGTGTCAACCTCACGCGTCATTGAAACTACAGGGAGGGATGGGGGAGGGCGGAAAATTGTGAGATTGGCACTTTCCCATAGCGAGACCCGAGGTTTACCACTCTGCATCGAGTGTTGTGATTGGATCTATCAGGTGTTCAAATTCCCCCTCAGGCCAGGATTAATCTCTGCGCTTTGTCTCCAATACACACACACACACACACACACACACACACACACACACACACACACACACACACACACACACACACACACACACACACACACGACGCTCGCTGGCTTTTCTGCTGAGACACCGTCAGCCGTCTCTCATTGCACTTCTTTGTGGTGCTGAAACCTAATCGGCACGTCTCTGTGTAATCGCGTAATGTGGGGGTTTAGCGTACACTTGAGATGGCTGAGACTCAATTAGCTTCTTTCGTCTTACTCACGCCGTTGTGGTCGTCGAAGGACGATGCCCAAAGCCTAAGCGTCATTATTATGATTGGACGTGATTCTCTGCCTTTTACCATCGGCAAGTTGTACTTTACCCGCACTTTCGACTGGTGCTTGTTCTGTTTGTCGTAAATTGAATACGCATTTCAACACAATAGCGTGAAAGCTTTTCATGCTAACCTATGTAAAGTCAATAAAGAAAGTTCATTGATGAGACGATATAATCCCATGCCTTACACAACATGTGCATTACACCTCACATTGTGCATGTACCATCGAGCAGAATATAAGCGGAGTTTTGAACATTCCATGGGGGCTCGTTTATCAAGTCAAGTTGGTTTTATTGTCAATTTCTTTACATGCACTGGTCATACAAAGAATTTGAAATTACGTTTCTTGCTTTCCCATGCAGACATAGACTAATCTAGGTAAGGACATAGACAGTATAGACATAGACAATACTCATACATGGACATAAGACAGTATGGACATAGACAGTGCTCATACAGACATTTAAAGTGCAAGACTGGACAACAGAAGACTTGTAGAGAACATACATTAAGAGGAGGTATTTTGTTGTGCTTTTCTAAAAGTCCTTTGTAGCGTTCTGACATAGTAATAGTAGCATTTGAAGAAAAATAAATATTAAAAAGGGTCTATCAAGTACACCAGCAGCAGTGTGTGTGTGTGTGTGTGTGTGTGTGTGTGTGTGTGTGTGTGTTGTGTGTGTTGTGTGTGTTGTGTGTGTTGTGTGTGTGTGTGTGTGTGTGTGTGTGTGTGTTTTGTGTGTGTGTGTGTGTGTGTGTTTAGTGCAGGTAGAAAGTGCGGTGTGCGTCTGTGTGTGTGTGTGTGTGTGTATGAGTTGTGTGTCAGTGTGTGTATGTTTGGGTTTAGTGCAGAAAGTGCAGTGTGCTTGTGTGTGCGTGTGTGTGTGTGTGTGTGTGTGTGTGTGTGTGTGTGTGTGTGTGTGTGTGTGTGTGTGTGTGTGTGTGTGTGTGTGTGTGTTAGTGCAGGTTGAAAGTTCAGTCACAGATGTAGTAGTGCAGGTGGAATGTTCAGTCGCAGATATGGTGGTGGGGATGAGGGGGGGGCGGGGGGTTGTCAGTGGCCTGGCTGGCTAGAGGCTGACAGTGGAGGGAGAGTGGGTTGAGTGTTCAGTATCTTGATTGCTTGGTGCATCGAGCTGCTTGCAAGCCTGGTGGTACGGGAACGGAGGCGCCTGTACCTCTTTCCAGAGGGCAGGAGGCTGAACAGTTTGTTTGCTGGGTGGCTTGTGTCTTTGATGATTATCAGTGCTTTCCGGGTGAGGCGTGCAGTGTAAATGTCCTGCAGGGAGGGGAGTGGTACTCCAATGATCTTCTTCGCTGTGTTCACAACACGCTGGAGTATCTTCCTGTTTTTCTCCGTGCAGCTTCCTCCCCACACTGTGATGCAGCTGGACACGACGCTCTCTATGGTTCCTCTGTAGAATGTTGTCATGATGGCGGGTGTAGCACTTGCCTTCTTTAGTTTGCGCAAGAAGTAGAGACGCTGATGGGCCTTCTTCGCCAGTGATGTAGTGTTGGTGGTCCAAGAGAGGTCGTCGCTGATGTGCACTCCAAGGAACTTGGTGCTGCTCACTCTCTCCACAGCATCACCGTCGATGGTCAGTGGTGGCAGTTGTTTTTGGACCCTCTGGAAGTTGACAACAATCTCCTTGGTCTTGTTGACATTCAGCAGGAGGTTGTTGTCTTTGCACCATCTGGCCAGCAGGTCTACTTCTTCTCTGTAGTGAGTCTCATCGCCCTTAGTGATGAGACCCACCAGTGTTGTATCATCCGCAAACTTCACTAGATGGTTAGTGCTGTGGGTCGTTGTGCAGTCATGTGTCAGCAGCGTGAACAGCAGGGGGCTGAGAACACAACCTTGCGGAGCCACCGTGCTCAGGGTCAGGGTGCTTGAGGTGTTATTCCCTACCCGTACTGCTTTGTGGTCTCTGCATCATGCATTCTTAAAGGGGTATGCCACTATTTTGGGGCTTAATACAGTTAAAATTGTTGGCCAGAGTTTATAAAGGTGGTAAAGTGTCTTATTTTTCATGTAAGCCGTTGTCTTGTTTTAAGACAAGTTAAAAGAGGGAATATGTCGCTAAGCTAGTGAATGTCAATGGAGTCAATGTCAAGGGATCCGTGTAGCATTGTAACATGCTACACGGATCCATTGACTTTCACTAGCTTAGCGACATGCTCCCTCTTTTAACTTGTCTTAAAGATGGCCTCTCAACGTCATTTAATTAATATTGCCGTGTTCCCCATTGTTATTGAATGTGTTACGCGTTGGTCCTGTTTTAAAAAACGTTCTGGTTGCTTTGTTTCAAGACGTTTTTGCGAGCTGGCAAGGTGGCTTGTGGAGAAACGAGAGAGTGTTCTGTGTTTCTCGTGGAAATGCGTCTCTGATTGGCTCACTCCTCCTGCTCTCGAAGAAACGCGTCTCTGATTGGCTCAGTCCTCCAGTTCTTGGAGAGAATGTAATGGGAAACAGAGTCGCCACTTCCCCGGGTGGTACTGCACTATAGGGGCGCCAGCGAAGGCGTGTAGGCTCCATTCAGGGCTGTGCTCTTTCGACAGCGACCCCTAGGCTTGCTGCAGGCACGGAGCAACCAGAGTGAGCTGGCTTTATGTATGAGGCTTTGTGCTGTGTGTGTACCTGAGAGTAGCAACCAGCTGATAGCTAAGCTAAGCTATGTTTCGGGCCACCAGACGTTGCTTGTTTTGAAAACAAGCAGAAAAAAATTACTCGACATGTTTTTAGATAAATGGGTCGATATAAACCTTTGTGGGCAACGCCTTCTTTCGACGTGACGAAACACAGAAAGGCTTTCGTGATTCGCTCGTTTCTCTGCATTATTTATGTAAATTGGGAAACACCGGGAAACACAGCCAGGAGAGTTGACGCACCGCTATGAGAGCCTTGCAAGTGAGTTTAATTTGGGGTGACCGTCCGATCTTCGAAAGGAGTGAGTAAAACTGAGTTTTATCGGAAGTTGGCCTTTAAGTCAAGTCAAGTCAAGTAGGTTTTATTGTCAATTTCTTTACATGCACTGGTCATACAAAGAATTTGAAATTACATTTCTTGCTTTCCCATACAGACATAGACTAATCTAGGTAAGGACATAGACAGTATAGACATAGACAGTACTTATACATGGACTTAAGACAACGGCTTACATGAAAAATAAGACACTTTACCACCTTTATAAACCCCAGCCAACGATTTTAACTGTATTAAGCCCCAAAATAGTGGCATACCCGTTTAAGCACATACAGTATCTGCGTAAAAGGTGCATGCGATCATTCCTGTGCAAAGAGTGAGATTTACTGTATGAACATGTACTTAAACGTAGAAATGTGCCTAAATATATGCACATATCTGACCATGTGTTCAAGTGGACGAAACACGAAAGTGCAATCATATTGACTGCGCTCTACAGGTTACCTTCAATTGATTTCATTTGTATTTCAGTGGAGTGTGTCTGTATGTTATCTAAAAGGGTTTATGTCTGTGACTGTTTTCTTAGTTTTGTTAGTTTAAAGCCCTCCTCTTGTAACGAGGACGTCCACTTCTGCTGCGGAAAATGTTCTTATCTTTGTGTTTCCTGCCAATGCTTCATGTGATGTGGCAATCTGCATTTTTCCAAAGAGGGTGGTGCTTTCAAATTCAGATGGCAGATTTTTAATGTATGGTTGTATGGCAGTGGTGGCTGTTGACTTTTAAAACAGGGGAATCCCAGTTTACATGGTTGTAGTGCCAGAAGATACAAGTTAAAAAGAATTTGTTACATGTCTGTATAACATACAATAGCTGTGTCTATGCAGCTAAGCTGATGGCAATCTGGTTAGCACTGATAAGCCAACTAAAGCGGTGATGGCCTCTGACCACAGTTCATACCACTTAAAGTAAAGGTCAGTCCGAGACAGTCAAGGCACCACATAATACAATGCAGATGGGGAACAATTAAGTGAAGATGGTACTGGAGTAGTATTCATATAGATGACAAGCCATATACGTAGGTGTCAAGAGAAATGAAAAAAGCTTTTCTTCAAAGTTATATTTTTGCATGTTCTGCTGCAAGACCTCAAACACAGATTGAGCATCAGATTGAGCGAATTACCTTAAGTGTGCTCAAGCACAATGATTTAGAAGGTGTGGGATTTTTCATTGTAGATGACTTTGTGGCCACATGTTTGATAAATAAAGTAAGACTTTTTTTGCATTCGCGAACATTCTAAATTTCACTTGTAGGACACTTTATAAGGTACTCTTTGCACTGTAAGCCCACTGAAATGTATTGCACCTTTTAACTCTTTTACCTACTAATTGTGCACACGAGTCGTAGCCACCCCATATTATCCATATTGCTTCATGTTACTGTGGGCGTCTGTTTGGATGTGCTGCAGTGCTTAGCACAGCAGTCAAAGTCAGTGCATTCGCAGAGCCTTTAACGAGGTGACTGGAAAGTCTGATGGAGCTTCTGTTACAGGGCCTTTTACAGGCCTGCTGCTGCTGCTGCAGCAGGGTATAGCACCCTGGTGAAGAGCTGTGGAGGCAGCCCAGAGGAAGAAAGACAGAGAGAGAACCTGCCTTTTACAGCCTACTGCCTACAGTCTCTCCCTCTCCCTCTCCCTCTCTTTCTCTCTCTCTCTAAGCCAAATAACAGAGGCAGCAGCAAACATTAGCTTAATATGGACCTTATGCATCTAAGAATCCTGGTCCTAACCTACGTTGACCTTATGACTCTACAATCTCTATCTATCTCTTCTTCCTCTGCCTTCCTGCTATTTCTGCCTCTCCTCTATACCTCTCCTTTTAAATTAGGGATGCAAACGATTAATCGATTAATCGACTTTAATCGATCAATGCATTAACCGATTAAAAAACATTAATCGCAATTAATCGACAAATAAACTGACAAGAGACCCAGGTGAAATGGGCATGTCAAGAGTGTGTGTGGAAAGGGGTGTGAAGAGTGGGAATATTTAAATCACCTTTGGATTAAAGAATTGAAATAGAATTCATTTAAGTGTGGTATTTTATCTCAATTTCTAATTACATTTTTTAGATTTAGTAGGTTTTTTTTCGAGAAACATTTAGATTTCGGGGGGAGAACGCCACTTATCAATTAATCGTAAGTCGATCGATAAGGCTATCAACTAATGATTAATGAATTAATCGATAATTTGCATCCCTAATNTAAATCCATCTCTACCAATGATGTTTTTTTCCCATTTGTTAAGCACTTTGAGTTACATGCCTTGTATGATACAGTGCTATACAAATACAATTATTATTATTATTAGTAGCAAACATGAAATAAAAGGTGAGGGGGACTCAGAAAAGGGGCTTGATGTTCAAAATAGTGCAGTTGTCCTTTAACGTTAATGTATAAACATTAAGTTGGTTTGGGGCTTATGAGGTAGGTTATCTCACCACAAACAAACTATTTCTTGGTAAATGCTTTCTCAGAATAAATCCCATTCACAAAGCGGTCGTGACCAACTTTTTACTGTACTGAGGGAACGCGGGAACTCCTAAGCTGAGAGAGATTCTGGGCAAATCTCAAATCCCCCTGAAGTCCTTGGTCCCTCCCTCCTAATAAAGATGTGACTGAAAGAGCAAAGGAATGCACCAAGGCTGTACGCAACAAGGACAGGACACGCAAAAGTAAGATGGAACGGATGCATAAATGCAAGCAAGCATTTAGGGGACCTCATTTCCTGATGTTTCCGTGCCCTGGCATCTTTATGACATATTCCTACATGTTTGTGATAAACAGATACCACGAAGGAATCTCCTTATGAGTTGTAATCCTTAATTCATTCTACTGTTGGCAGAATAATGATTAGCCATTTCAACAATTGGTAAAGCATTAGTAAAAGCTTCATCAATTCATCCGTAAGTCATCATCATATTCTATCAATTGATCCGTAAGTCATTATAATTCTATGTGCGATGTCAAAATTACACTCTTTTAAGCTGTTTCAAGAAAACACATTTTGTTACATACTGTATCCTTATTGGGAAATGTCCTACTGAATTCATAGCAGGAGTGGATATATTAGTGTTTGTGATGCTAGCGTGCTACTCCTCCTCAGCAGGCAGTCTTCACGTGCCATGACTCATAACCATATCTTCAAAAGACCTGCGTCACATCGCCCCATCATTCTCTCAGTCCTCTGTCCTCCCTCCATCACTCCCTGCTCATTCCTCCTCTCCTCAGCTAGTTCTGCAAGTACACAAGACATCCTTCATGACGTAAAGCTCTGAACGATTACCGAGGCATGAGCTTGGAGGCCAGAGGTCAGAGAAAGAATGCAAGTAAGAGTTGAAAACGGACGTTCTGCTGTTGCTGCTAACGCCAGCTGTGTCACGCCATGCAATGACTGCTGTGATTGATGAATGACTGACATGTACGCATCGGTGTCATGCTACAGCTAATGCTCGGCAGTGTCGGAGAAACTCTAGAAGATAATGTGGAATGATGGACGTGTCAGACAATGCATCACATTCTCCTGTTAGTCATGCGTCTTCTTTGTTGCCCTTAAAGCAATCCAAAAAGCCCCGGAGTGCTAAAAGTAGAATCTTAGTCTGGAGGAACTTAGAGAAAATGTGAAGAGGTGACCCCCACCAACTCATTAGGGGTGAGTTGGAAAACAGCTGCTTCCATCGTTCCCCATTGCAAGACTGGAATGCAGATGCAAAATCTCTTGAAAGAGATGTGTGTCACAGGGCAGGAATGGCTGAGCCGTATACAGGCTGCAGTTACATTTCCCTCCAAATCAAACCCATACATTCTCAAGCTTGCGTCGTTCCAGCAAATGTGTTGTATTTTTGTTGTAAAAATTAAAATAACCTAGTTTCTACGTGTACATGCACAAATGATGTCGCCATACGTTTTGAAAACCTTTCTTTGTATTTTATTTCCATTGTGATTAAAGATCTTTTTTACAAGGAGAGGCTTTAAAAACATGAATAGTAAATAAATACTGTACATTAGAAATGATTAAAAGGAAATAAAAGAAAATAGAAAAAAAACATTACAAACAGGCATGAAAATGACATAAACTGTGACAGCTGATTCTTTCTTACTCATAATCGGTTGAGACTTTCCTCAATGAAAGTTGGTCACATTGGTTTCTGAATTGGTGCTGGATGCACTCTAAAATAAAATGTTGCCTAAAATCTGAATATATGACCACAAAGCAGTAATAATAAATTATTATTATAATTCCACATACCACTATTATTTCTGTGAACAAAGGCAATAATCATTTTACTTTGACTAACCACTATAGTGTTTTTTGTGCATATAAGCAATTTATATAAGCAAAGCTGACAATGTCCGTGTGTTTTATCGATTTTCAATACAAATCTGTCACATCATAAGATGGCCTTGAAGTTTCCCCCCCCCCCCCCCCCCCACACACACACACACACACACCTTTTTATTACTGAGGGAAGTCCTGATTGAATGCAATGTTGCTCATAGAAGCTGCAACTCAACCCCGACCTCAACAGTAGGGATGCACCAATACTGGTATCGGTATCGACCCCGATACTGCTCTTTATAATCAAACTCATACTCATCAAACACTTGCCGATGCCAGGCATTAATGTACTTGTAATGTATCATTTGTCGCCCCTACCATGGCGCTAACGGTAGGGCACGGGGCTGCTATGGTGGTGATCCGGGTTCGATTCCGGACCGGGTCCTATACCAATCCTTCTTCCCCATATCTCTCTCCCCATTCGTTTCCTGTCACACCTTCACTGTCTAATCTTAAAAATAAAGCCATAAAAGACCCAAAAATGTATATACTAAATAGTATAGTATATATAGTATTTTTTTCTACTATATTTTTAAAAAATTATAATTTGTCAAAAAAAGTGCAATTGTGCATCCCTACTCAGCAATATCTCTCTCTGCGCAGCACAGGGTGAGGCATGAGCGTGCAAGGCCTTGGCCTTGGCCAAACACAATCCAGTCCAGTGCAGTCCTGGGGAAATGGAAAAATACCTCATCTTTCAGAAGGAATTCTACTTCCTCCACCTCCCCTCCTCTCCCTCCTCTCCTATCTGTGTATTAGGAGGGAGCGAGAGTCGGCGTGGAGGAGGACTAGAGGCTTTGTTTTCAATCACCCCTGCTGATTTTCCTCACTGCTGATAGTGTTCAGGATCTTGGCCTTTTCCTCCATATGCTGATTAGGGCAGAATTTGTAAATGAGCACGTGTGTGTGTGTGTGTGTGGGGGGGGGGTGTTTGTGTGAGTGTGGGCATGTGTGTTGGTGTTTTTGCACGTGTGTGTCTGTTTTGTTTCTGTGAGTCAATGTGTTTGTGTGTGTGTGTGTTAATCCGTCCCCCCTCGCCTTCCCCTCTCCTCACCTATCCTCTTCTCTCACCTGTCTCTCCTGCCTCCCTCCTTCTCTTCTCTCCTCTCCTCTCTCCCCTCCCCTCTTCTCCTCACCTACCCCTCTCTCCTTTCCTCTCCTCTCCTCTCCTCACCTACCCCTTCCCTCTCTCCTCACTCCTCTCCCCTCTCTTTTCTATCTCTTCTCCTCACCTCCCCTTCTCCTCTCCTCTCTTCCCTCTCTCTCTCCTCTCCTCTCCTCTCCTCTCCTCCCTCTCCCCTGACTCCACTCCCCTTTCCTCTCCTTGGCTGCCCTGCCAGGCTCTGGTTTTCATTAGCACTGCTGGGAGACGGCAGAGCGGAGTGCATGTGGACACGCTGGAATGCAAGCTCGGAATGCCTGGCGTTTTTAATGTGGTTTTGATATCTGCGCATTCATGCACACTGATAAGGACCCGGGTGGGGAGGGGGTAGGGTAGAGGTTGGGGGGTGGATTACAACACAACTACGGACTCACTAAACTGAGAACCGATCCCTTAAAAAAAAAAAAAAAGAGCCCTGAGGTTTTCCAGACGTTTATGGCTACAGATGGTGTTAGCTGAGCATTTATAAGCTTGTTTACGTGAGGTTGTTGTATTGTTTGGGACGTTGTTTGAGTGGAGGGGCTGTGGAGGCCGGATGTGAGTGATCACTGTGGTATCTTGGGGAAGTGCGATGAATCATTCGCACTCAATCATCTCCCAAGCCTTGAACCTGGGTGGCTGGCTGGCTCGCTTTTGCTCTGGGAGTGTGTTTGGGTGTGGGTGTAGGGGGAGGGGGAGGGGGAGGAGGAGGGTAAGTGTGTGGGTTTCTGTGTGGGTGTCCTAGAGTGAAATACAAAAGGGGCGAAACATGATTCAGAGTTAGTCATATACTGATGGCTCCTCTGTTATGAAAGAAAGCGACAAGCGGATGGATGGATGGGTGGATCGATGGACGGACGTATGGATAGTCGGACAAATGGGCACATGGTGTTTAGGGAGGCACCGATTCTGATACTGGTATCTGTATCGGCCCAGATACTTGCTCATTATACTCGTACTCATACTCGTCAAACACTTGCCGATACCACGCACCGAGATTACAAGACACAATGCAACATCTCATGTTCCATTGACTTGAAAGCAGTTTGGGGAGAAAGCGCCACCTCATACATTTACACATTTAAATAAACGTTAAAATCTACATGGAAAATGGCTGTGCATTTATTTTCATTGTATTTTATGGGTAAAAGTATCCTTGTCTGTACCCGGTACAGACGTTAATGTATTCGTACTCGTATCGGTCTAAAAAAAAGTAGTATGGTGCATCCCCAATGGTGTTCCATAAGCACAGCGTGTTATAAAGGTCAGGGCCCTCTGCGTAAAGTAGCAGGCATTCTTATGGCCACTATTCCGATGGATTAGGTGTGCTCTCTTGCCGTTCCTCCCTATTCACCTCCCATCCCGCTATCATTTCCTCTCCTCCTCCTCCTCCTCCACCAATCCTCTCTGGCTTCTTCTCGTTCCTCCTGTTCCTTCTCCCTTCTCCCGTTCCTACCCCCCCACCCTTCACCCCTTACCCTTGCTGTTTGTAAATACTGTATGTTCTCTGTACCACCATAATAGCTGCCTGGATCCGGGCCTCTGTTTGAGGGTTGTTTTGGATACCGACGTCAGTGTTTGTCGATGAGGGGTTTGAGTACATGGTTCAAGGAATTGTTAGACCTATGTGATCTAGGGATCGGTGTGTGCGTGCGTGTGCCTGTGTGAGTGCGTGCGTGTGCCTGTGTGAGTGGGTGCGTGAGTGCGTACGTGTTTGTGCTCGTTCCTGTGCCTGTCCGTGTATGTGTGTCGATGAGTGAGCCTGTGTGATTTGTGTTAGTATTTATTTTAGTATACCTCTTCTACACATACGAAGAGGTACTGTGTGTGAGACGTTGGCAAGAGCCTGTGGTGTCTTCCCTGCTCCTACCCTGTGGCCTGTCTTCTGTACCTCAAAAAGTGGAGAAGACGCGCTCACACTATCGCCTAAATAGGCTACTTAACCATTCTTAACTGGGTGCTGAATCCCACAAAAACTTGAATGAATAAATGAAACGAAGGACAGCACTCTTCAGATTTCTTCTTTGTTTATTCGCCTGTCTTCTGTCCCCCCATCCTGCCTGCCTGCCTGCCTGCCTGCCTGCCTGCCTTGCCCCATGGTCTAGTATTTATTTTCCTTTGTTCCGTGGCCCCCAGTGGTCTGTTGCCCCTATGTTCCTTTGCCCCGATGTTCCGTATTCCGTGGTTTATTCCATGCCCACCGCGTTCCCACAGCCCTACTCGGCTGCCTACTCGCTGGTTTGGTCTGCTCTCTCACTCTCTCTCTCTCAGTCTCTCTCTCGCCCTCTCTCTCTCTCTCTCTCTCTCTCGCCCTCTCTCTCTCTCTCTCACTCTCTCGCCCTCTCGCTCACTATCCCTCAGGAGATCGGCGACCCCCTGGAAGCTTCCTGTTTCCTCCCTGGCAGCCCAGGCCACTCTGCAGATCTTCCTGCTTCTCTCTCTCTCTCTCTCTCTCTCTCTCTCTCTCGCTTGCTCGTCTGCTCTGGCCGCTTACTCTCATGCACTTCTGTCACATCAGCAAAATCAACTCTGACCAAGAAAACATCCCACATTGCGCCCCACCAGAGATTAATAATAGACTCATACTGTGTGTACCTGGCTGGGAGGTGAGGAAACCTGGATGGGAAAGGCCCCTTTTAAAAACATATCCGCACACATACGCACACACAGATACGCATACACACGTGCGCGCAGACGCACGCACACACGCACACACACACACACACACACAAATACACTCACACTCACTCACTCACTCACTTTTGAGTATGGGTTTGAGAAGGAAAAAAAAAAAACAAGGCAAAAAAAACACCCTCCTGAAATGACATCAGGCAGTTCAATGTGTGAAGTACAGAAAATAAAAGTTCTTTTTTATTCGCTTTGCTTGTTATGAAAGAGATGGTAATTATATAATGCATTGTATAATATCCCAGTGGGCCTTTTTAATGGTAAAATTCCAAAAGCAACAGTTTTTCATGCCAGGGGCAGCATTGGCTAATGAGTAGAAAGTATAGCTATCCAAACAAATAAGGTCATTTAGCTGTCAAAACAATTAGCCATCTCATGTTGTAATCACACTTCACTGTGGGCACGGTGAACTCTCTTTTTGCTGTTTTTACCCCTCTGTTGTTTATAATTATGTGTCAACTCACTGACAATCAACTCCTACGTCCAATTGCGTGGGTCTGAAATGCGGGAAAAAAAATAATAAACCAGGCAGTCAACCGTACTTCAGTGGTTAACTCTTGCTTGCAAGCAATGCCTTCTTTAACAGATATGAACACCATGTATAAAAGCCATAAAGTTACACTACTCTGCCTATGTGGTCGAGTCGCCTTGCATTCCCCAACCTGACAATAATAATACAAATACTATATAGATGAAAGCAACTGCAGAAACAGTAGTGCCAGTATTATCAGACTCAAGGTACTCAAGAGCACGCAATACTTAGCTTTGTTCATGTCTTGCCATTCATTCATTTTGAGCTTTGGCTCTCTGACAAATCCTGTTGGAAAAAAGAGAAAATGAGAAAATAAACTCAAGAAAAGATTATGAAAAGTGTGCAAACTTTTTTCCACAGAGGCTTTTACTTCTTTCATTCAGTTCCTGGAAAGTCTCCTTTCAAGGGCCCGTGAAAAAGCAGCCTAGCAGCATTCATCCATCTATCCATCCATCCAGCATTCATATCATCACAGTCCATCGTGTTGTAATGTGCGTGCCTTTCCAGGCTGTTGACATAAGCTGCCATCTTGGATTGTTTATAGTGCGGGAGATAGCGGTGAGTGGCTCAAGGAGCTGGTGCTGTAGATACTAAGGATAGACCAATATCGGCCGATATTTGGGTTTTTTAAGTGTATCGGCCGATACACGTGTGGTTTTGGCCGATACGCAATATTTATTACTATTTGATGTTATTCAGGTTTTTTAAAAGCACCAAGACACTTTATTTTTGTATTACTTGATTTTTAGACATTATGTGATCGTTAGAGTGGGTGTTTAAATGTTACACGTTCTACCTCAATTTGATAATGTTAAATAAAAGTTTATTTTTAACTTGAGACCTTGTCATTTTTTAAAAACTTTTTTTACCCATATCGGCCTCAAATATCGGGTATCGGAAATCGGGTATTGGCCAAGGGTGGTAAAAAAAAAAATCGGTATCGCATCAGCCTGTAACGGTCGACCCCTATTAGATACCGTACTCTAGCCTAGTGACGCCACACCTTCAGCCGTGCCTCTAGATTCTGAGCTTCCGAAAAAACGGGAACTCCTCCCTCTTTGTCAGGGAGCAAACAACCATTAGCAAACTAAGGGAGGTGGTTCAACCATACCGTTTGGGAAATGTTAATTGTAATGCTCTTGGTCAGACCAAGTCTCGAAGAGATTTGAAAGTCGATGATAATCAGGCTAACCGTACTCCTCCCTCCCCGTTCCCTATCCCATAATCCCCTCTGGCTGCAGGGGGGGCTGGGGAGAAATGCCTTCCTCCCTCCTGGTGTCGACTCAAGTAGACCAGGTGAGGAGAGCCATCTTTCCACTTCCTTCCCTCCTCCCTTCTCTCTGCGTGTTAATACAGTTCCTAAAGTTAAAGTGATTATTCAGAGTAGATTCACCCTAATGCCATTCGAACCGTGACATCCATCCAGTAGTCCACCCGAAGTGTTTTCTACCTTGGGCGAACATTAGCCGAGTTACCAAGTTATTCAGAATAGTTTAGTACAACGGGTAATGGACCCTGGCAGTATCTCAAAAATTACCACACTGAAATCACATGCCATGACACGACACCCAACTTCTTCAGTAGTACAAATATGGTCTGTACTCACAAAATGATGCATTTGGAAGTTTGTACCTAGTTTAGGAGTTTATTATTATCAACACAAGCCGAAACAAAAGGGCAGCATCATAATTCCAAGAAAGGAATTAAGAATAACCTATTTTGGCCTACCGGTAGGGCACTTGCCTGCCATGCGGTCCTCTGCCGACCCCTCCCCGTCTCTCTCCCAATTAGTTTCCTGTCCACCTCTCACACTGTCCTATGAAATAAAGTTGAAAAAGACCCCAAAAAATATCTTTAAAAAACAAAAGAGTAACCTATTTGCAGACGATTTTTCAATACTGCCTCTTGTCACAATTCTGCCGTTTGATACAGTATCACTAGTGGGAAGGAAGTGTAAGAATTGCTGCCGTTTTCCTGTTCACGGTGTGAACGTGAATGGATTGTGATGTGTGGATTTCCCTTCCTTTTAAGCCTTACCAGTGTTCCTGTGCCCCACTTCTGTGCTTTTACACACATAGACGTTCTCCCTACTAGTACTGTAGGTTTGGAGTCTCAGTCAAGGAACCTTGCAGCCATTAAAGGAACAGTTGATCATTTCTGGAAATAAACTCATTTTACCCCTCCACTTGATTTAAATGATTAAGTTTTACCTCTTTCATGCTCTTCCAGGCGTTCCCTGAGTCTGGGGATATTACTTCTTGGCATGTATCATTGAACTGGATGGTACCAAAAACTGAATAGTACCAACTGGTCACATTCAGTTCAATGATGCATGCAAAAGAAGTAATATTACTAGAATCGGAGAATGCCTGGAGGAACAGGACAAAGGTAAAACTCAATTGCTTAGTTATATAATTTGAATGGAGGTGAAAAAGGAGGATATTCCCCAAAATGTTGGACTGTTCCTTTAATCAGTGTTGGGGGTAACACGTTACTAAGTAACTAGGCCTAGGCCTACAACCAGGGGAGAAAGGTGTAGCCTATATGAGGGGTGCTAGTTCACTGGTTGAAAATACCTGCGAAAAGAAAAGCAAAGTAATGAGTTATTTTTAGATTTAGTTATGAGTAAGGTAATTCAATTACAAATGAGAGCAGTAGCTAAAGTACTGTAACCTGTTACTTTTTAAAAGTAACATACCCAACACTGCCTCTAACATAGGCAATTCGTCTCGAGACATGGCTGGCCTGTTGTAGTGTGCGTCTATCAGAAACTAGTAAGCCAGTCCAAGAAAGATAAGCAGACCAGAGACATGCATGCAGGGGAAAAAAGGGGACTGTTGTGGTCGGTGAAGAGTTAAGTCTCTGTGTGTTGGGATCTGAAAAGTGTGTGTGTGTGTGTGTGTGTGTGTGTGTGTGTGTGTGTGTGTGTGTGTGTGTGTGTGTGTGTGTGTGTGTGTGTGTGTGTGTGTGTGTGTGTGTGTGTGTGTGCGCGCCTGGGTAATCTGGCTGCAGGAATGCGGTGAGTGCAGACTGTTAAACACTCCCCTCCTCTCGCTCTGTGTGCGCTACACAAAGACGGCTTTGTTCGGCAGTCTCTCAACCCCTCCTCTCCTCCTCCTCCACCTCCTCCTCCTCCTTCTCCACCTCCTCTCCTCTCCTCTCTCCTTCTCTTCTCGTCTCTTCTCCAATCTGACTCGCTGACTCTCGCTCTGCTCTGTCTTGCTCTCTCTCCTTTTCACACATACTCTTTTTGTTTGTCTTTTTGTCTTTCTTTTTGTCTCATCGTCTTTCTTTCCCATACAAACACAGGCAGACGGGCACACACACACACACACACACACACACACACACACACACACACACACACACACACACACACACACACACACACACACACACACACACACACACACACTCCATTAATTACAAACTTCCCTCCATCGTACAGTGTTTCAAAGCCCCTATGATAAGCTGTTTGCTCTCTCTCTCTCTCTCTCTCTCTCTCTCTCTCTCTCTTTCTTTCTTTCTTTCTCTCTCTCACGCATACACATTCTCTCTCTCTCTCTCACGCATACACATTCTCTCTCTCTCTCTCTCTCTCTCTCTCTCTCTCTCTCTCTCTCTCTCTCTCTCTCTCTCTCTCTCTCTCTCTTTCTCTCTCTCTCTCCTTCCCCTCATAAGGCTTCTTCTAGCTCCATATTTCTCTGTCATGTCATTCTGTATTCCCCACCCCACCCTGGCCATTGGATAATAAACTGCTAAGGCTAAGACCAGCGGCGGGGAGAGAGGGCTGCTAAGGCTGAGACCAGCGGCGGGGAGAGAGGGCGGGAGGAAGGGAGGAGGCCCAGGAAGTCCGCTGAGACTCGCAGCAGCTTGCGAGGATGGATACTGTACAGTACAATACGGCACGCTAGAGCAGTGGTTCCCAACCTATGGGTCGGGACCCAACCTATGGGTCGCCAAAGATCCACAGGGGGTCGCGAAGCCCTCTTGATTTGAAGGGGTTTCATTTTAATACCATATGTAGCCCATGTTGAATAAATGCATAATAAAGCATTTAAACTAATATAGAAGCAACACAATGTAAGTGATACATTAAATAGTTATTCTATTTTTGACTGAAGACAAATTGAGGAATAAAATGGTAATTAATGAGTATCATGTGACTCCCTCTCGTGCGGCCATTCGCGCGATTGGGTCACCATTGCTTACAATGGTAAAAACATGGTCCCTGAAGAAAAAGGTTGGGAATCACTGCGCTAGAGTGTTTCTCCAGCAGGGCCCGGCACTTGTAGGCCGCAGTCGGGCTGCTCTGCCCCGCCATGGGAAGCACATGCTGTACTGTACAGGCAGGCATACTGTAGGTGGAATGTAAAGGGCATCTGTCCATGGGGCTACTACATCCACTCCAAAAAGTGTGTGTGTGTGTGTGTGTGTGTGTGTGTGTGTGTGTGTGTGTGTGTGTGTGTGTGTGTGTGTGTGTGTGTGTGTGTGTGTGTGTGTGTGTGTGTTCGTGAGAGAGATAGAGAGACGAATGGAGAGGTAGAGAGAGAGAGAGAGACGGATGGAGAGAGAGAGAGATAGAGAGAGAGACGGACGCACGGATGGAGAGAGAGAGGAAGGAGAGGTAGAAAGAGAATGGTGGACAGAGATCAGGGAAAAAGATGGACAGAAAGAAAGTCATGGAGGCTGTTTAACTTGCCTCTCACAAGGTGCACAGCACAATCCTTTCCTCAGCTGGAGTGGGAAAGGACTGAATCTGCTAAAGCAATCAGTCCAGCCTCCAAGGCTCCATTTTCTCCCCCTGCCCCTCTCTCTCTCTCTCTCTCTCTCTCTCTCTCTCTCTCTCTCTCTCTCTCTCTCTCTCTCTCTCTCTCTCTCTCTCTCTCTGAAAAGCTTTAAATGTCTGTGATCGGGGCTGCTGCAGCTGCTGCTTAGTATTCTGTGTGTGGACCAACCAACACACGCTAACACACATACACGCACACATACAAGCCTTTTTGCCTTTTGCCTGTTGCTCCACTGTGTGAAGGTGCTCTTGATGGATTTGGCTGCATCCCCCTTCAAGAACCCTCTCTCTCCCTCCCCCCTGGGGTTTCTTTCACACACACACACACACACACACACACACACACACACACACACACACACACACACACACACACACACACACTGGAGAACATTTAAGTACTCCTTCCATACTGTAGGAAGTAAAACATAGTCGTAGTGACCTAAAACAAAAAAAAGAAATGTAAATCTGCATCAAGAACGTTTTTGCAATTTGAACAATGCTGTGTGCGTCCATTGGTTGACAAAAGTAAAGGTCCTTGACACTTTTTACCTGACGGTTTAATGTTTTTTATTTTATTCTATTCTATTAAACTGTATTGCTAAATTTAAGAAACAATACATACATTGCCATTGTGCACAATGTTTTGGTTGTTAGAAGCTCTTTTTACAACGCCCAACAAACTGGACCACTGTCAACTGAGCTTTTTGACACAAACACTAGCTACCTACCTACCTACCACAACCCTACCTGCCGAAACACTAGGAGGTCATATGCCTGTCATAACGCACCCAAAACAAAACTCACTGATCCAGTTGCAAAACTACTGGTCCACTGGCCAATCACTCAAGGGGTTTCACTGTCTTATGCTGAAGGCCACTGGCCTTTGTCTGCAAGCTTGTAGACGGGACTTGGCTGTTTCATTTTTTTTGGCTGATTAGTAAGACACTTACTCGTTCTGTTTCCAAAATTGAATGATACACATGAGTATGTATATATACATGAATAAACCAAACCATATCAAAATACCTTGACCATGGCATACCTTGGCATTATCCTTTTGCTACGTAACACAACATGCCTTTCAACTTAAAGCTAGGGGAGTGTCAAAATCCTTCGAATTTTCATGGCATTGTTCTCTGCTGGAGTGTGTTTCTCGAAAGCGTACTTGTTAGCAGTTAGCAATTTGGGTAGTTGTCAATGGGAAATTGCATTGCAAACGACAAAGTAGCTAACAAAGTTAGCAACTCTGGTTTCCAGAAATGCACCCCTGGACTGTCCTGATTGAACATGACTAAAGCAGAGCACAAAAAAGTTTTTAAAACTTCTGCTGTTAAGCTGTCCATTTTTATTTTTAGAAAGTCATCGCTTTGACAATGATAGCGAATGGCGTCGCAATTGACATACATTATGTATAAAAAAAAAGTAGAATATACAAATTCAACGCATACATTCGCTTTTCAGATACTGTGTGAGTATACATGAGTTCTTCTCTCTCTGCTCGTGTAACATGGAAGTATATCAACTATAGGTCAATGATTAATTGATATACTGTACTGTATACAAGTTGATTTCCGTATCTGTTTGGCAGACCCTTGTGAATCTTGCCAAGCTATGGAAGGGGCGAGAGACCATTTCTATTATTATTTTTTGGGGGGGCTTTTATGCCTTTATTTTGACAGGAAAGTCGAAGATGGTGACAGGAAGCAAATGAGACAGAGAGACAGGGGAGGATTGGGAAATGACCCCGGCCGGACTCGAACCGGGGTCCCGTGGGTGGGCATGCAAGCCCCAATGTGGGGGTCTTAGCGCGCTGCGCACAGCACCCCCCAGAGAGACCAGTTCTAATAGTGGCACCCGTTTAACCAGCCAAATCTGTGTGGCATAATGGGCCAGCAGCTTGGCTTTATTCTGCCACAGCGTTCTCCACAGATCCATCCAAAACCTTGGAGCTGCATTATCCACCGCTTTGTAAAAGAGGGGTTTTGTGGGGGATTTGTATTTGGATTTTGTGGGAGGCTTTTCTCATCCTGCCCACCAGACCACATAAACCTTTGTTTATGCCAAACTGTTGCAGTTGTACAAGCGATCAACTCTAATCCTATGCGTCCTCTCAGCGGTGACCAGTTCGACTCTATGCCAATTTCCGGATATCACAACATCTGGTTGGAGAGCTGGCTCCTTTTTTTTAATTTTACTTAACTCCCAGTTAAAGACGTAGAACGCAAATCATTTCTCTCCCCCTGTCTCTCTCTCTCACTAACCCCCTCTTTTTGTCTTTGTATGAATCCGTGTGTGTTTAATTAGGGAGTGATGGAAAGTGTCTCTGTGCGTCAGGTTTGTTCAGGGCTGGTTTTGGAGAGGACGGGGGGGAGGGGGGTTAGATGAGGCAATGGACAGTTTTCTCCAAAGAGACAAGGATGGATTTACTGCACAGGCCTACCGGGCCCAG
>NC_085874.1:20096191-20128691 GCF_034702125.1 Engraulis encrasicolus | reverse complement strand
TCTGTTGAGGTCTACATTTTAATGTTAATAGTGCTCTGCCAACGCTTTAACATCTCAGTCTGTAGGCTACTCTTAGGGAAAGTATAGTCTACAGACGTGACTCGATCACTCACTGCGTTACAGCGTAGGCTACAGTCTTTAAAGCCACTGCCGTCACTCCCCTCGTCCGAGTCACTCAGCAGCGGCGCCCTCGGCGACTCGGTGAGACGAATCCTGACTGAGTTGTTGGTAGCAGCGAATCCCCTACGGATCGGATCAATCGCTTAAGTTTCGTTTTTGCCACGAGTGTGTGAGTCGCAAGGCAACTCGGCAGCGGAAGCGAGTGGTCATCTGCTGCTCGCCTCCTGACTGTCCCTGCTCAACTAGACTTCTGCTCCCAAATGTTTGACTTTTAGTCTTAAATACAAACACACACATTATTTATTGCAAAATCAGGAACATGCCGTTTCACTGCTGCCAAAGGCTGTTCGAGTTGTGGTTGCATGTTTAGTGAGGAGACCCAGGTGGGTCGGATCGCAGCATGAGTTTAGGAACTGTTTCATAAAGTGAGTTTTGTTGATCAAACTGTCTTACTCTTTGATTTATCAACGTGAATTGATAATTGGAATAACAAAGGCGAGGCGCATAGCTACTTAACGGCAGAAACGTTTTAAAAAATACATTATTTTTATTTATTTTTATTTATTTTAAATAAGTGATCCGTGTGATCCGATTGATCCGTCTAATCCGGATACCCTCCTTGGAATGATCCAATCAATCCGGACGCCTCAAAGATTCGAGTTAAGCACCTCTACTCTCGAGTGAGTCTCCAAATTCAAAATAGATCGCACGCTGTCACTCGTCCCGCCCCCTTTCTCAGAACTGTCTGTTTATTGGTTCACAGACTTCCCAGAGACAGTTGGAAGAGATATTACTATTGGCTGAGGGGCGCTTTGCCGTGAGGAGCGCTTTCGCCACTCTTTGTTGATTGCGACTTCATAAAAAAACTTCATATCGCAAAATTACGCATATAGTGTGAGAGCCTATGTATTTCTGTGGGATTTCAATGTTAATTTTTGGAGACTAGTTGAAATGTGTTCTAGAGTCATTGAACTTTGAGAAAAAATGTGTCTCCATTTTTTTCCCCCAGTTTCTTACCTTTCCCCCACCTGATTTTGATATTTTACTGCAATAGACGCACGAGAGGGCACACCTAGATAGGCAAAAAATTTAGATTACTTGAAAGGACTATGAAACTTCTCCAAGTTATTAAGGACATACAACTGAAGATTTTTTGTTTTGGAAGTTTTCTGAATTGTATTTATTTTTATGCATATGAGGCCAAAACTCATGAAATATGCGCATATTTAGGTTACATTTTAAAAGCTACTGTAGGCACATTGGATGGGGCCAGACTTCAACATGTGGGCTCATTGTGATAATACACTCAAAATACAACTTTCTACAGATGGGTTTGTGGCTATCTGTTTTTGTATGCCCAGAAATCATGAAATACTGTTCTAAGTCCCAAAAAAATGAAAAAACGCCATGTTCTTTTAGAAACCTTGTTCTAACTCAAGATGTGAATGAGATATCAACAAGCCCCTCTATAGAAAGTTGCAGTAGGTGGCTAAGAAGGTTTTCCCCAAGTTAGGTCTGTGTAAGATATCACCTTTTCCATGCAACAAAAAAGTCATAAAATCGCATTTAGAGAAAAATGTGTAATACGTTTTGGATTGGATTGGATGAATGACATACCCACAAACCCTTTGATACTCAGAAACGGGGTAGATATGAATAAGTCTACCAAGTTTGGTGTATCTGAGTATTAGAGAATTAGGTATTCCATGGATTGATGTTCAGGACGCCTGTGTGCATATTTCATGAACTAGGGCCTAATTTGCATAATAAATAAACAAAACAAAAAAACAATTCTGAAAACTTCGATTTTATGTCCTGATTTCCAGGTCTTATTTAGTGTTTTGTGGAAAAGTATGCCAATAACGTTCCATAATATCACCTTCTTTAGAGAACAATACTTTTGTTTACATGTGTTGAATGTGTGGGTTTGATGTAAAAATCAGTCTCTATTTTGCCAAATTCATGGTCGTGCTCATACAATTACACAAAATAAGCAACCAAAAGACTTTTAATGACATTTTTCTGTCATTATTTTGAAGACATGTAAATGGAACAAATTCTGAAACAATCTCAAAATCACCCAAATTTGAGGAAAAATGGCATTTGGGGAGTGCCCTCAGAGTGCCCTCACTGCACACAGTGTGTGTGTGTGTGTGTGTGTGTGTGTGTGTGTGTGTGTGTGTGTGTGTGTGTGTGTGTGTGTGTGTGTGTGTGTGTGTGTGTGTGTGTGTGTGTGTGTGTCTGTGTGTGTGTGTGTGTGTGTCTGTGTGTGTGTGTGTGTGTGTGTGTGTGTGTGTGTGTGTGTGTGTGTGTGTTTGTGTGTGTGTGTCTGTGTGTGTCTGTGTGTGTCTGTGTGTGTCTGTGTGTCTGTCTGTGTGTCTGTCTGTGTGTCTGTCTGTGTGTCTGTCTGTGTGTCTGTCTGTGTGTCTGTGTGTGTGTCTGTGTCAAAGCCAGTTACAAAGATTAGTCTCTCCCCAATTTCATTTGTCTTTAAAAGTTGCTCAAGTGGTGGAAAATCTAGAGCTATTCCTTTACGAAACATGTAATTTAAAATCACAATCCCTGATCTTTCATGAACGTTTTGTTTTTAAGGTGTAATCTGGATATGATCTGGATTAGTAGTGAACTATTGATCTTGCTGCATATCACTGTATAAACATATGTTGTGCATGCGTGCGTGTGTGTTTGTGTGTGCGTGTGTGTAAGATGTGTTGGTGGTCAGTGTTGCCAGGGGGGGGTGGGGTAGGTCAGCATCCTGATGGCTTGCTGTATACAAGTGTTTGTGAGTCTGGTGGATCTGGAACATAGGCTCCTTAGGACAGGAGGCTGATCAGGTTCTGTGCTGGGTGGCTCACGATTGTGAGGGCTTTGCGGGTAAGGCGGGTGGTGTAGATGTCTTGCAGGGAGGGGAGGGGTGCATTGATGATCTTCCCAGCTGAATTCCCTATACGCTGCAGGGCTTTCCTGTTGTAGTCAGTGCAGCTTCCGCCCCATACAGTGATGCAGCTGGTAAGGATGCTCTCAATGGTCCCCCTGTAGAAGGTGGTCCTGACGGCTGGTGGGGCACTGGCGTGCCTCGGTTTGCGCCGGAAGTAGAGGCGTTGCTGAACTTTTTTGGCCTGTGATACTGTGTTGGTGGTCCAGGAGAGGTCTTCACTAATGTGCACTCCAATGAATTTTGTGCTGCTGCTCACTCTCTCCACAGCAGCACCGTAGTAGCAGGTGTTGTCTGTGGCCTCTCTGGAAGTTGACCATGATCTCCTTTGACTTAATGATGTTCAGTAGGAGGTTGTTGTCGCTGCACCATCTGGCCAGGCTGTCCACCTCTGTCCTGTAGTGCGTCTCTTCTCCATGGGAGATGAGACCCACCAGGGTTGTACCGTCGGCAAACTTCACCAGGTGATTGGCATTGTGTGGGTTGTTTTGCAGTCCTGTGTTAGCAGGGTGAAGAGCAGAGGGCTGAGCACACACCCTTGTGAAGCTCCTGTACTCAGTGCGATGGTGTCCGAGGTGTTGTGGTTTCTGGCATAGGAAGTCCAGCAGCCAGTTGCAGAGGGAGGTGCTGAGGCCCAGTTTGTTCAGTTTGCATATCAGCTGTTGGGGGTACGATAGCATTGAATGCTGAGCTAAAGTCAATAAACAGCATTCTCAGATATGACTCTTTTTTTCCAGGTGAGGGCTGGGTGTAGAGGGGGGCGCCAGACTCTATATGCGAACTGGTAGGGGTCCAGGGTGGGTGGAAGGGTAGACTTGATGTGTGCCATGACCAGCCATTCGAAGCACTTCAAGGTGATGGGGGTCAGTGCTACAGGACAGTAGTCTTCGAAGCAGGATGGGGATGACTTCTTTGGCACTGATATAATGGTGGCGGCTTTGAAGGTGGCTTTAGTGAGGTGTTAAATATGTCAGTGAAGACGTGCTTCAGTTGCTCAGCCCAGTCTTTCAGCACTCATCCAGAGATGTTGTCTGGGCCTGCTGTTTTGTGCAGGTTGATCCTGGTGAGTGCCCTCTCCATGCTATCAACAGGTAGACACAGCGCCTGGTCATGAGGTGGGGGAGGTGTTTTCTGTGGGTGGGTCTTGTTGTTTTCCTCAAAATGTGTGAAAAAGCTGTTTGCTTTATCAGTATGTTAGTTTTCTACTGCATGTCTGTGTGTGTGTGTGTGTGTGTGTGTGTGTGTGTGTGTGTGTGTGTGTGTGTGTGTGTGTGTGTGTGTGTGTGTGTGTGTGTGTGTGTGTGTGTGCGCGCGCGTATGTGTGGTTATACTATCACTATGGTATGAGTGCATGTGTCAGAGACAGTATTTCAATACATTTAGAATGTTTTTTTTAACTGCAGTGTATGTCTGTGCGGGTGATTTTTGTCAATGTCTTATGTATGTTTAGTAACTGCACATTGTAGATTAGTCAAACACCATTTCAAACTTCTGTGCTAATAGATTTTTTATGCTTTTCCTGCTACATAGATTTTTGATATTAAAGTACACTTAACTTGACTTTACTTGACTCTTGTGGCTGTGTTGTGCTCCTTGAGACTGTCATGAGCTATATGCATATACAGTACAAGTCACTTACACTAATGACAGAAATGTGTACATCTTAAGTACAAAAATTGAGATTGCATGCACCCCCCCCCCCTTTTTTTTTTCTATTCATTCAGGGTTTTCAAACAATGAGGGTTTTGTGAGTATTCTAACAGTGTAATCCAATCCTCTAAAGTGTAGCCTTTCCAAAGATATATCACTTTTTGATCTGTGATGTTGCATTACAAGTAGTGGCATGTTTCCATTAGCATACCTATACATCTCCAAAAATGTCCATTTGGAGACTCCAAATGGTACTTTGAAAAACGCCTAGGCATACCCACATATAAAATCATGTAGAGAGCACAGATTTTGAGATATTGTAATGAAATTTGAAATGAAAGTTCTTACAGCATCTTGCCTTTGTTTCATTCTGTCTGTAAACCCTTTCCTTGCAGTAAAAGGTGTGTTTAAGAGATATACATTTTATTTTTTTAGGCGATGGACAAAAAAGTAAAAAAAATTACAATCATTTCTTAATCTACATATTTCACCAGAACAATTTACAGTGAATCTGACTAAATATAAAATAACTACAGAATGTCTGCTTTCCAAAAGTGGTCTTATTTTGTCCATAGCACAAAGGGCTGGGTTACAGTTACAATTTCAATTTGGATTGGTTTTTCAGGCGTTTTTCAGGCAAATCACGAGGAATGTTAAGGGGTTAAAGGCACTAAAAGTCAAAAGAAAAAATGGAGACATGTTTTTTTTCATTCCTTAGACCCTATAGAATGAAGATATAAATGTCTCCAAAAATTAACATCCAAATCCCACAGGCCCCCAAATCAGATACATAGGCTCTCACACTAAAAGGAGAGCGCCATTTCGGCGCTCCTTCTTCACATGGCGCTCTAGGCGACCGCCTAGCCGGCCTATGCTAAAAACCGGCCCTGCATACTAGGGATGTACAATTAATCGAAATTGGTAGTAAATCGTGATTTTTGCAGCAATGATTAAAAAAAAACCCATGATTTAATCATGCTCGTACAGGGGGCAATATAGTGACCTGGACCCCGTTTCTCGACAGTGTCGTTGCTAACTAAGTTAGCAACTTACTTGGTTGCAATGCAATTTCCCATTGGCAACTTACTAAGTTGCTAACTAGTTAGCAACGACACTGTCGAGAAACAGGGTCCAGCCTTTGGGTGTTCTTGAAGCCAGATCATGTTGAAAGGCTAGTGTTTCTGGCAAAAAAAATCTGTAGACCTACCTAAGCGTTATGATAGTATTGCCTTTTGCATTATTATTACAATTCTGTGTTATTTTGTTCATCCCTTATTTGATACATCCTTGGTTAAAAATGATTGTTTCTTTATCCTGAATTTTCCTGGTACCATTGACCTCTCATTGCCTGGTACTAATGGCAAATAGCATTATCATTGCTTGTCATGGTCACGGTTAGCCTCTCGTGCCCTCCATCATGCAGAATGAATGAGTGTAGGCCCATCTCTCTCTCTCTCTCTCTCTCTCTCTCTCTCCCTCTCTCTCTCTCGTGTCCATCGTGCAGAGTGAACGAGTGTAGCACAACATCTCTCTCCCTCTTTCTCTCTCGCTTGCTCGCTCTCTCTCTCTCTGCCAATTAATGGCTAACATTGTTAGCTTTTTCTAAGACCTTCACCTTGTGTCAGACGATAAGAAATGAGATTTATTTGAAATGTCAGCTGGTGCACTGTAGTACTTTGTAGCACAAGTCTCCTCTCCTCCCTGACAAAGATGTGTGTGCGTGCGTGCGTGCGTGTGTGTGTGTGCGTGCGTGTGTGTGTCTTTGGCATCTGTAGTGGAGCAGCTGTTTTCTCAGAAGTGTACTAACAGTGAGCCTGTTGTGTAGAAGGAGCACAAAGTTGTTTCATACCTCTACATTGTTTCCACAGTTTTTCCTTTTCCATCTTGTGAAAAATGGCTTAATTTTAGACCGTGGGCTCAAGGTTCTCTTGTTTTTGCACTGACATGGGTGTGTGTGTGTGTTTGTGTGTGTGTGTGTGTGTGTGTGTGTGTGTGTGTGTGTGTGTGTGTGTGTGTGTGTGTGTGTGCGTGTGCGTCTGTGTGCCATGTTAGCTGTGTTAGTGTCTGTTGTATCTCTTAAAGATGGTTTCACTCTCAGTTTTTTAGTGTGTGTTGTGTCTTGTGTTGTGTTTTCCTGTGTGTTGTTTGTGTTGGACCACCCAGCGCATGTGTTGTATTGTGTGTCCACAGCCTCCCCTACGCTTTGTGGGATTGCCTCTCAAGCATAATATTTGACCCACCAGACAAACGCTTGACTTGTTTTCTTATGTCTCTTTGGACTATGGTTATCTGGAAGATCTGGAAACATTGTATACACCTGTGTGTGTGTGTGTGTGTGTGTGTGTGTGTGTGTGTGTGTGTGTGTGTGTGTGTGTGTGTGTGTGTCTGTCTGTGTCTGTGAATACACCCCAGAGCGGACAATACAGTGTCTTGATTAGCCACCTTATCTCTGCTGGCACATCTTCCACCATTCTGTGTGTGTGGGTGTACGTGTGTGTGTGTGTGTGTGTGTGTGTGTGTGTGTGTGTGTGTGTGTGTGTGTGTGTGTGTGTGTACGTGTGTGTGTACGTGTGTGTGCGTGTGTAAGAGATTGTGCTTGTATAGGGGACAGACAAATGGATGACCTAACCCCCAGACTCCAAAAGTCTCTCTCAGGGGACATCACACACAGGTGTGGAGCCCACAGGTGTTGGAGTACACACACACACACACGCACGCACATGCACACACACACACACACACACACACACACACACACACACACACACACACACACACACACACACACACACACACACATACACACACACACACACACATACACACACAGAGACACATGCACAGAGGGCCTGTATCACTGGCAGTGTCTAGGGTAAGCAAGGGCCCTTGTTTATTCTTTGCCATATAATTGGCTGTGGGGCCACAGGCTGCTTGGCTAGCCGTCTGCCTCTGGCTGCACACATAAATACGTAAACACACACACACACACACACATAAAGACACACACAAATAAACACACACACACACACACACACACAAATACATAAAGACACACACAAATAAACACACACACACACACATACATACATACACACAAACACACAAATAAATAAACAGACACACACACAGAAAAATAAACACACACACACACACACACACAAATAAACACACACACATAAACATAAACATAAACATAAACACACACACATGCATAAAACATACACACACACACACACACACAAAGTTTTTTTGTTGCTACAGGAAACACACACAGGTGTTTGTCTGTTTTTTTATTCGATGGAGAAGTAGCAAAGTCTACTGCTTCATCTAAGATCTAAAACCACCCTCCTCCTGTCCTGTTATGTTTGTCTTCTAAAGGTAACTCAAGGAACGATGTGACATCATCTGCCCAAGGCACGGACCCGGGCCGGCAACCAATCAGAGTGCGGACGGGTTTCGACTACCGGCTGACCGGAGCCATGCCACTAGAGCCCTGACCTGAGCCATTGTCAACTCTCCTAGTGGAGGTATGTCAATACACCGTGTGTGTGTGTGTGTGTGTGTGTGTGTGTGTGTGTGTGTGTGTGTGTGCGCACGCGCGCGCGTGTGTGTGTGTGTGTGTGTGTGTGTGTGTGTGTGTGGTGTGATATAGTGTGTCTATGGTGTGTCTGGTTGCTTTCATAAGACACATATAATGTACACTACCGTTCAAAAGTTTGGGGTCAACTTCATTTTTCCAGTTATTTTTTACAATTCAAGTCGCAAACATCTTTTAAATAGCTTCAAATGGAATAATGGAAAGTACTGAACAGCCACAGACGAAAAAAGGTTTGATTACCCATAACAATGGTTAAACTGGACAGAAGACTGAAATCTAACCAAGCTTTTTCACCCATTTATTACATAGAAATATGTGTTTTAGTCCATTTTTCTACAGACATTTCTTTGGTTTATCAGAGAATGCATTGAACTATTGGAAAGCTCAGTGTCTGCCCTTTCCAATGGTAGGTGTATGACATTTGTTGAGTTGCCACCTCATCCACAAATTCAAGTCAAAGTAGCTGCATGATTTTCTAGCCATCAGAATGAACCTACTTATGAATGCACGATCCATTGTCTCAGCGATGTTTTAGTGTGCAAGCCAGTGCCATACATCGTTGGAAAGTGTAGATTCTCCTCTTTCAAATGATGTGTATATCATCCAGCATTGTATGGATTGACAGGAGCAGACATCAACTTTTGCATGCATGGGGCTCATAGAGCTCATGGGCAATTCTGGACCTCATCTCATCCCGGGAAGGAATCTGTAGAACCACAACTGGCTATTATTAATGCCAAAGGAGTCTACACTTTGATTAGTACACCAGACTAGACACTACCTTAGTAAAGGTACACTTTGATTAGTCAAAAGTTAGTGATACATTTTGGTCTGTTCTATGCATTATCTATACAAGTAAATCCATTCAACAGTTACTTTTTCCAATATCAAATTGCTTATTTGTTGCATGCATTCATTTCAGGGAACAATAACTCTACACACTGATTTTATACCAGAACAGAAATTGAAAAGGAATCAGCTTAACTGTCAGAAAGAAGCATTGTGGGAGGAAAGTGTGGTGACCCCAAACTTTTGACCGGTAGTGTACATACACATACACACACACCATTGCGCATATCTACACACTACGTATGGAATAGCGGCCGACGAGGTGTCCCGATATCAAGGGAAATAATGGACGAGGTGGAGCGTTCTAAACAGCCCGACGGCGCAGCCGAAGGGCTGTTCGCTTCGCCAAGTCCAGTTTCCCTTGATATCGGGACACCTCAAAGGCTGCTATTCCGCTTATCACCCGGTTACCAGCATTTAAGTATTAATTTATTAATTTATTAATAAGTTGATCTAAGGCTTCGTGAGAAAGTAGATTCACCACTGCGCTTGGTACGTTGCTATGGGCACCACTTCCTAATCTGGTGAGACGCGCCTCTATCGGAGGCATAGCCTAAGGACGCGCGCAGAATGTTGGGGTGACTTGACAACCAAATGCGATAGAATTGACGACTGGGTTTTTGACTTGACAACGAGATGCAATAGAATTAGTAACGGGGTCTTGACTAGACAACCAGATGCGATAGAACTAATGACGCGGTCTTGACTAGACAACCAGATGCGATAGAACTAGTAACGGCACTTCGCCAGAAAAAAAGCAACTTGGACGCCCGCACGCCCGCATAACATCATAGGTGTCCTGCTACCGGGGAATAAAGGACACCTGCTCAGCCAATCAGAAGACATTCCGTCTGCTCACTGGGTGATAAAGAGTTATAATGAAGGCAACGGTTCAGAGCAACACAGCAATGCATAACTTAAAAGGTCTTATTCAGGTGTACAGCAGAAAACATGCTTAACATTTCAATGTTACATATCTCCATCAGAGCCGTCAGAAATGAACCAGGATCTGTGACTCTCACCTGCGTCTCCAGCCAGACCATCAGCTGATGATGTTGGGTTTGGAGGGCCCTGCACTCAGATAACCTGCCGGTGACATGCGGAATAAATGAACCCTTTATTACACAGGTCATGGGGGAGGGGGTGGGGGGGTATAAAGAAAAGAGAAGCCCAGCCAAGGCTGTTTAGATTTCATTTATCTATCTAGCATGAATCAAGGGATGGGAAAGGAAAGAAAGGAAATGGAAAGAAGAGGGTGGGAGGTTGAAGGCGTGCCGTGAGAGAGTCTAGAGGTGGGTCACGGCCTCACTGGGTTTTACCGTCAGCCTAGACGGTGAGTCACTCCTTATTGTAAAGGGAGGGTCAACATTGCTTACGGTGATTTAGAGCAGAGATAAACGGGGGAGCGCGGCGGTGTGGAGGCTAATTCAGATTAAAAATTAATTTACACAAAGAGCACAAGGTCAGTGCATAGGATGGATGGGGTCTGGATGGGGTCAGTCGGTCGATGTAGGGCTTAGAATGGGTGCATCTACGGACGGAACATTAAGACGTTATACATTTAATTTACGTTATATTACTAATTACAATTATAACCGTTCAATGTACTGTGTATGTATGTTACTGTAAGTAGGTTTAAGTTTGAGCTTGTGTTTCATTTCATGAATGATATTGCTTCCATTACTAAAGGAATACAGTATTTAAAATCAAACAATTTGTGTTGTTAGTGCCTTTGTTCTTTTTGTTCCGGATTAATAAAATTATCATCAGCTTTTGTGTCTATATCTGCATGTTAATATGTAGACAGAGGGAGACGGGTGGAGGATGTAATGAAGTTGGCTGCTGTAAATGATTGAGCTTCAACATGGACGGGGGTGGGGGGTGGGTTGGGGTGCATGGGTCAGTTACTTTTCTTTAATGTAGAAATTGTTTTTGTGGAATTTATGTAAGTCAACGGGAAGATTAGCTTAGTGCGAGTCTGTAAGGGGCTTATTAATTGGGTGCAGGGTTTATCCCCAAAGAGTGTGTATATACATGTGTTATTTCAGTTTACATCAAACCCCGTTTTAGCCCTGTTTTTCTTGGCCTGCCACAGTTTGTTAGTTAATGATTTAGGGCTTCACCAAATGTCAACACAGTAAAACAAGACCACAGAAAGTGTGTGTGTGTGCGTGTGTGCGCGCGTTCGTGCGTGCGTGCGTGTGCGCGTGCGAGCGTGTGCGTACAGTCTTTCCAGGTACTCCTGTGGTTGAGACAACAAAGTAGTGGTTCCCACTTTGACTTTTACTACCTGGACGGACACCTGAGTACATCACAGTTAGTGGGTCAGTCTACCATACCACTCGTCCAGTAGGCCATCAAGTCAGTCAAGCATCAATCAAGAGCATAACCAAGATTAGCAGTGGAAGTAAAGCTTTTACTGTCTTTTGAACTCTTAATAATGTACTGCAGTATATGAGATGTGTTTGGTGTTTCACAGCCATGTTAATGTTCCGTTTTTCCCCCCAAATTACTACATACTTAAGATTAACGCTTAAAACATATCAAAGTTCACAACTGCAGTACGTAAAACCTTACTTTTCTGTCAAAGATTTTCTCTGTTCAAGAGGCCATACACTACATCCCCCCCCCCCTCCCCCCGATCGGCCACATAAGGCTGACAGCATTTGGCTGCGCTACAAGTCATGTTTGTGTCTCATTAAAACGTGTCAACACCTTAACAACAGCACTACCTTACACGCCTGCCTGCCCGCCCGCCCGCCGGCCTGTTGCCTGCAGGGTCACTCGAGCTGTTTAGGGCCGTCTGGTTAAATATTTTCTGGAACTGGCCTGCTGCAGATGAGAGAGGTTTAGAGGGCCCGGGGGGGGGTTGGTGGTGAGGGCGGAGGGCTGTGTAGAGGCCAGGCTAGACAGGTTTAATACCGTTGGAACATTACTCAAACACACTGCCTGACAGGGAGGGAAAAAAAAGAAAAAGAAAAGCTGCAACCTCAGTCGGCTTCTGATTCTAAGCTCAGCCGCTCTCAGATATGGCGTCTCGCACGGCGCGCCTCGCTGCCGAACAACAGTGGAACTCCAGCTCGGTTGCCATGACGCCTGCTCCCATGACTTCTGTTCTCATACCTCCCTCGCAGTCTCAAAGGGAAGTTTTGCTGATTAGCTGAACAATGGCGTTATTTTGGATGGTTCCTCCTTTATCCTCTTTGTTTCATAGCCAACCGTCCATACATGTTCTTATAATACTCAAAGAAACTATAAAGCTCTGCAAATGAAGTGGCATTTTGAACAACTGTGTTGTAGTCATGAAAAAAAAACAAGGGCTATCAAGGAATTGTAAGAATGCACACACAGAGCTCAATAGGCCTGTTGGTTTCAGTGGCTGTGTTTTTTTTTTTTCTATGTAAGCCTCCATCTTGCTGCGATAAGTAGGTCACTTAATTGCTGTTTCTCTCCAGCGATTACACAACGTGAACCCAGTCCACCCCGCTGTCACGCCTTGACCCTGATAAATGGCACATGTCTTTGACCTGTGACCTTTTCGACAAGTCCTGACGACACACCAAAACCCACACCACTCCGCACCGCACCACACCACACCACACACCTCAGCCTGAACACCCCCCCCTCACTGGTCCTTAGTGCAGAGGTTAAAGCCGAACAGAACAAGAGCTGAAAGGAGGGACAGTGAAGCAGGGGCAACGAGAAACGGCTGTTGAAGGACTTGTTGCTCAACTCCACTCACTCCCCAGCGCAGGCGCACTGCACCGCACCGCACCGCACCGCACGCCCTCCCCAACCCAAACCCCTACTCTAGCCTCCCAGCCTCGCAACCCCTTACTCTCGCCTCCCTGCCCCAACCAGACGCTCTGTTTGCTGTCAGTGACCTTAAAGGCACAGCTACCCCTTCACAAGTAATCCCACATCCATCCAGCACTCCTGTCTGCCTGGCCCGCCTCTGTTTGTACAGGACACACACACTCTCGCAGGGGCAGCACTGGTGTTTATTTACGAACGGCTCATTAGTCATCTGTGGTCTCGTCGCCGTACGTGATACGAGTCCAGTTGTCAGGGTTCTACCTAGATGACCGACCTGGCCAGCATCTGGTCTGGCGGCTGTAGTTCTGTGGTTCCATTGATGAGGTACCTTTTAGAATAATATACTTTGTACTGTATAATATTTCCAATTGCCAAATGGCTGATATATGGCCAAATGTCTGTTATACTGTATAGTCATTATGAATGAGCTATGTCATATGTACAGCTAGAAAATAAACATGTCAGTAATTTGTGGCAAGTTGGTGAGCTTTTCATTAGCAAAGCTGTTTAACCGTATAAATGTCTAATGAGCTGTGATTGACAAATGCCATACAACCGTACGACTGTGTGATGACTTGTATAGCATATGGTAAGTCTTGGGTGTGTGTGATCATCAGTGTGGTGTTTCTTGCGATTTTCCATGTGTCACACAAGAGCACTCTGAGTAAGCAACAACTGCTGCAGCACTGACTGTGCCCATTACAAAGCCAGCGTTGGCACTGTTGGCGCTAATGATGCATGTAGATGGCTGATGGTTTGTTGGTTTCATCATTAGCATCCTGAAGAGAAGGAGGGGGAGGGTAGGACACAGGAATGCATTCCAGTATGCACACTCCCGTCCTCCACTTGTGCTTGTAGCCTCGCCCCGCCTCCTGGCCCCTCTTCCGTGGAGAAAACAATTTCCCAGTTTCCCAGCGGTCAGCATAGCCGCAACAACTTTTGGGGGACTCTTTTTCATTCGCCATCCCAATTGCAAATGAGAACATTTCATTAGAATTGTGATTTTGCAAAGATATTGAATTAGTTTTTTGTCGTCAGTAACATCATCATGAGGTCACAAGCAGGCAAGTGAGCAAGGAAGGATGGAAGTCCGCATATTGGAATGTACCCAGTGGCTGCTAGTCAAACTAGCTTCCTCCCATCCTCCAATCTTGTGAAAAATAAATAAAAAATGAAAAATATATTTTTAAAGAAAGCGATATCTTGGACAATTCAAAGGCCATCCTCTGACTTGCAATTAAGATGGTGAATGAGGGGAAACCCCCCGTAAGTTGCTCTGGGGTGCATTTCTCAAAAGCATAGTTGTTAGCCAGTCAGCAACTTGGGTAGTTTCCAATGGGAAATTGCATTGCAAACAACAAAGTAGCTAACGTACTTAGCAATATGGTTTCAAGATACGCACCCCTGTACTGGCTAACTATTTTCTGAAAATGAGGATGGAGGACGAGGGAAGGACAGGAGACGGCCGTTGGACTTGCACCCTGTGTGCTCATCCAGCTCTCGCATCATGACCTGGGCACCTCTTAGCCTCTTAGTAAATGTTTACCAGACCCACCCACCCCCCACCCCACATCCAACCTGTGCACCCGCGTCCAATCAAACCTCCTCTTCAGGAGGGAGATTCCACTCCACACAACTGGGGAGGAGGAGGAGGAAGGGAAACGACCACCCTCTCCCCCCAGGCCCCCTCCTCCCATGCCCAGGGCTGGACTGGGGGAAAATATCAGGCCGGGCATTTTCAGCGAGTCAATGAAGCCTGTGACATCATTTAGTCTTCTATTACGAGCTATTTTGACCACAACAACCAAAATTAATATTTAAAGGGACACTGTGCAGGAAATGGTCAAAAAAGGTACTGCAATTGTGCTGCTTATTGAAATTGGGCTGCCTATTGCCAAATTTGATCTTGATATGAAAGTTTACCTAGTATTAAACAAATATTTTCTAGAATGGTCCAAGTACAGTAATTTTTGCAGCTAAAAATGACTATTTTTGGAAATTCAAAATGGCGGACCATGGAGAAGATCCCCCTTTTCATGTATGAAAAGTGCAATTTTTCCGGTCATAATGAATACTTAGAATTTGATGCTGGTGGTAGGTATTCATGAAAAAGGTAACATTAGTGAATGGGCAGCATGAATTCTGGAAATAAACAACTAAAAATCTCACACAGTGTCCCTTTAAGTCTGACTCGGAGAGGTCTGCTGAAGCAGCATGAGGACTAATACCACTAATATTGAGGGGAGGGCCAGGGCAAAATCATCAACAGTCCACCAGGCAAATGCCCTGCATGTCCTATGGCCAATCCAGCCGTGCCCGTGTCCATCCATCATTGGCCGCGCTGGACTGAATGAACCCAGCTCACCTGACCCGGTGCTGTGGCAACAGGCTGTCAGGACCCCGGCCTTTAGGATGCGTGTGAGTGGCTAGGGCAAACACAAGGCCAGGCTACTCAAACACTCCTGCCATGACCGCCACCGCGTAAAGAGCTTGAAGCTCTCAGCACTGACACTCGGTTCATTAGAGCAGCACAGGAGATGGGGATGGTGGTGGCGGGCTGGGGTGTACACTACTGTATGTTAATCTCTAAAGACATGGCCCCTGTTGTAAGTTTGCCGATACCCAGGATGGCGTTGACCAAGTATTGCATCAATACGAACATTGCATTAATGTATTACATAAGACTGTAATGTCATAGTGGTGAAGTATTTTCAATGACTGGTTCTGCTGGCACATTGAGACTACGGGGCCTAAAGCACGGCCCTGCCTGTTCACCACTCAACTAGTCACAGCAACAGAGCAGACCAAGCAAGATTTCCTGGTCCCGTTTTCCCTCCTCTCCTTTGGCTAGCAGACAGCCATGTGTGTGCTGGCTCTCTGCGTGTTTTACTGTGAGGAGGGGTGGGGGGGGGCTAACACCCCAGAACAGGCCTGGCGAGCCCACAGGCAGCAGACTCGTCTGAGAAGGCCAAGCGGCTGCCACAGAGCGGCTTGAAAATATGCGGTGGAACAACTGGCCCACTTGTTTGCCCATGATGTCAGCTGCACAGCTGCCCCTGCCTGCCACTACTCTGGGGTGGATTTCTCGAAACCAAAGTTGCTTACTACATTAGCTACTTTGTTGTTTTCAATGCATTTTCCCATTGAAAACTACAGAAGTTGCTAACAGGCCAACAACTTCTCTTTTGAGAAATGCACCCTGAGAAGGCCTTCCTTCGCCAATCCTCCAGTGAAACTACAAGTGCAGTGCAGTGCATCCACCCAGAATCGTGCCTCAAAGGTACACAGCAGGCAGATTTGCCTCACTAGGTTCTTAAAAACACACAAGTCATTCTTTTTTTTTTAGTTTAACAAGTCAGCATCGTAAACGTACCATGTGGTATGGATTGATAATGTCATGACTTCATCAGTGCATTAAGCTCTCGCATACAGACAAAACGAGGACCATTTATGGTATCTTTTTTAGAAATATGTATTTTTATTGGTCATCAAACCTGCCACTACAAAAATATGCAAGAGGAATTAATGTGGTGAACAGCAGCAACTTGCTGTAGAATGAATACATTTTTTTTAAACACTTGTAATGCCAATGTTGTAAACCAGACTAGAAATTATTAACCAGCTCTGAATTACAAACTTTTATAAAAAGGCACAATGATAAGTGGCCCTTGGAATGTGTGTTGGTAGGCACTTGAATAGCTACGGAAGGTGACCCAGATTTGCTACATCATAATTACAAAAGAATGTCATTAACTTGTTCTACCGTGTTTAAAAAAAAAACCTTTAAACTTAAAATAGTCAAAACTAAGTCCCATGTTTCAAGACCCGTTTGAGGGTTTTCAGGAAGAGGTTTGTCCTCCCGCTGATTAACAACTTCATGCTTATGTCAAGTAGAGGACGAATGCAGCTTACAGAAGCTTCAAGGTTAGCTAAATACAAGAGCACGCTACATTCAGTGTTCTGGTCAAAGTCCCTGGCAAAAAAAGACTATGACGAGAGGGACAGGAGAAGGGGTTATATCACAGATACATTCATAAATTCAACTAGTATGGGCGGAGTTGATTGTTACTCATGAAAAGGGGGGTGTTTTTTACAATCATGGATTTGATTGGTGGGCCCCACTCTAGGCAATTGCATTCATTCAGGAAGAGGACGAATTGTCAAAGCATGATAACGATGACAGCAAAGAACCTCAAACTGCAGTCCGCTTCAAGGGATGAAAAGAATAAATATTGCATTTTGTTTTTTCTTTAAATTAAGATTCACTTTAAAATAAAATCAAAGTGTAGTTACAAAAAAATGTCATTGCAGTATAATATATTAACTGTGAAAAAATAAAACCAAAGCAGGTCTCGCCATTGATACGGAAGATCATAATTTAACATAAAAGAAAATATATTCCATTGTCATGATCCAGATAAATACAAACAAAATAAAAATGCTTACAATCAGCAATAAATACATTTTGATAAGTTAAATAAGCAGTGACAAGCCAAACCTTGCGTTCAAAGGTTCTTTCGAACAAATAATAATAATAACAACAACAACAATAATAATAATAATAATAATAATAATAGTATAGTACTGATAGTATTAGAATAATATTATGTGGTGACAAAAGGAATGTCAGAGGAACTTTTTGTCATAGCATCTTAACTTGTGTTTTTCTAGGCCATTCAGACAGTGGAGGAGGGAGTAATGTCTTAGGGTCACTTTTGTTTTTTTTTTGTTTACTTCATGTCTCCGCTGCTGCACAGTGGTGAGAAGTCACGATTCCCCCAAAAAAATGTAAAGAAGGGGAAAAAAAAAAAAAAGGGCTACAGAGTTCAGGCCTGATTGGGCTTGTCAGATGACCTGCAAGTTCAACTTGGTTCACATCCAACTTTCCTTCCCACCAAAGTTAAATTAGGGAGCTTTCTTTTCAAAAAAATAATTAAAAAACCCCAAAGGAATAGTGTATAGCTTTTTTTTGTGTAAGGCATCACATACTTAAGGGATGATTGCCGGAAGGAGGCGCGGCAAATAGCACCGAAGACTCAATTCTTTTCTGAATCCTTCAGGTGGCTGAAGCTGAAGGATGACATAGGAGGATGGAGGATGAGTGTGTGTCTGCAGACATTTCCAAAATGGCCAAGAGAGAGAGTATGGTGTATGGCCACGATGTGTATGGGGGATCCATGCAATCCACACACGCACACACACACTTAGGCGGGATGTGTATTTCAAGGCACTTTCCCCCCCCACAAGATTCCTCTTGATCATTTATCAATCATCAGATCAAAGGAGCCATGAGAGGCAGTGGCACTAATGAAAAAAAAAACCACACACACACAAACACACACACGCGCGCGCACACATGCGCACGCACGCACAACACCTTGAGCCCACTGTCTAAAATTAAGCCATTTTTCACAAGATGGAAAAGGAGAAACTGTGGAAACAATGTAGAGGTATGAAACAACTTTGTGCTTCTTCTAGACAACAGGCTCACTGTTAGTACACTTCTGAGAAAACAGCTGCTCCACTACAGATGCCAGAGACACACATAAACACTCTCCAATACTCCTCCAAGTATTTGCTTTTTGCGTTTGGCACCAGGTGGGCATAGCCATTAGGCACAGTCTCTCTCACCAGTCACGTCCAATTGCCACCTCAGGTTGGCCATGGCAAAAGGTGGTGGGGTATCTTGTGGCCAATTCAGTCTTTAAAAAAAAATGAAACGGGCGTCTTCAGCAAGAGTAGAGTGTGGTGTCCGGGGCGATTGAGGGTGGGGGTGTGGGTGTGGGGGGGGTGGATGCTCTAGTCTAGGTGCTGGGGTTGCCTGATTGGACTCGACGGCTACAAAAGACAACAAAAACATCACGACTGCACCACTGTCCTTTTCTGCCATCTGTAAACAAGGACAGGAGTGGTTGGGGGTGTGGTGGGGTGGGGTGGGCACAAACAGGGAGGAAAGTGCTGTCTCTTTCTTTCTTTCTTTCTCTTGCTCATTCACTCACTCGCTCTTCCTTTTTCGCTCTTCTCTCGGTCTGTCTCTCTTTCACTCGTTTGCTTCCTTGCGGCTTTTCGCTCTGCTTGCCGTCAAGTTCCTCCTAGTCGTCGGAGATGGAGAGCCAGCTGAAGATGGGCAGGCGGCGCGCGGCGTCCATGACGGGCGACTCGGAGCCGCTGTGGCTGCCCAGGCTGCTCTGGTAGCCCTCCTGGTCCGACAGCGAGTCGGGGGGGCAGGGCACCACGGCGGGCGCGGGCCGGAGGAGGGCGGGGGAAGGCTCGGGCAGGCCGTTACCAAACAGCTGGGCCAGCTCCTGACTGGGCAGGGAGAAGGGGTCGCTGGGGGAGGGCCAGTCGGCCGCCAGGATGGGTGGAGGGGTGAGGGACGGGGCACTGGGGAAACCAGCAAAGCTCAGGCTGTGCTGCAGGCGAGGGCGCGCGGGGGTGGAGAGAGGGGGCATCTGGGTGCTGCGCCCCCCTGGACCTCCGTGGTGGTGATGGTGGTGGTGGTGGTGATGGTGGTGGGGGGGCATGGGCCCACAGCGCTCCTCTGCGTTGTGGATGAAGTGGCAGCGGGGGCCGTAGGGGCAGAAGCCGATGCTGTGGAAGGTGCGGCACAGCTCCGTCTTGTACTTGGGGTGGCGGCTCAGGCTGCGCAGCTCCTGGTGGCCGTGGGCAAACTGGCACTTCTCGCCGTACTTGCACGTGCCGTGCTCCTCGAACGGCCGGCACAGCTCCGTCTTGTAGCGGCTGGAGTTGACCTGCTGGCCGCCCAGGCCCGGGGAGGCCGGCAGGGGGCCCAGCGGGCTGTTGCCGCCGCCACCGCCACCGCCACCAGTGCCGTTCATGGCGCCCAGCGCCCGCAGACGGTCTCCGGTCTCAGAGTAGCAGCGATCGCGCATCCGCAGGTCCCGAGCGCCCGGAGGGGGCGGCAGGCTCAGGGAGTTGGCAGAGTGCCGCCGCTGGTGGAGTCCCCCAGTCGAGGAAGATGAGGAGGAGGAGGAGGAGGAGGAGGAAGAGGAGGGAGGGGAGCCAACGGCCCGTCTGTCCAGCAGGGGGCCGCCGGGAGGGGGGCTAGGGGGAGGAACACCTGCACCAGAGGGGGGGCTGCTGAAGGTACTGTTGAAGCTGAGCATTTTCATATTCTGTGGAACCAGAAAATGAAATAATATGTTAGATTTACTTAGAAGTTATCTAAAGCAAGCATTGTGTTGTCACAAAGAAAGTAAAGAAACATGCATGTTTCTAAACATGTTTCTAAAATCATTTCAGTTTAACATTCCAAGTGTCATATTCTCCACACAACCCATTTTTGTCATGTTATGGCACTGACATGTCTGCATACTTTTGCTTTTTATCATTATTTAATCTGCGCCAACTGTATTTTATTTGCTTACAAACTCTCCTAGTTTTGACACCGATAACTGGACTGTGATTGGGGCGGTTAAAGTCTATAGCCTAATTCACTGGATTACATAATGTGTCGTGAAGATATATCAGTCACCATATTGTTCAAACCGTGGTAGTCTTTCAAGTTTACGTTTCAAAACAACGCCATATTTTGACTGCCTACAGTGAAATTAAATATAAACATGTTTTGCTTAAAGGTTACTGCAAGGGTTCAAGAAGTGTCCAAAGCACTAGACTGGAGGAAAGGGTTCAAAGAATCCCAAAGCATTACATGAACTACTTCCCCGGCGTGCACCATGTCCATAACGCAAGTGATTGAAAGTAGGTTGCCAGTCCAGCACGTAACTAGCTAATATGTAGCCAAGACGCAGTTCAATAAAGCAGGTGTGGGTCACAGGTAACCAAGTCTATTGCAGCTCCCGTCTTGATAAAGATTACACGTCTGACAGCTACATTACTTTCGGAGGCAAGAAACTGTCGTGTTTTATAACGCAAATCCGTCGCGTTTTGCTTTTACGACGCACTGGCCTTGGGAATGAGCTCAGTAATCAGGCTGAAAAGCATTCAGTTCACGTCCCAAGATGACAAACGCGTGATATGCATGGAGTTACTTGTTGTTAGAACTTGTAAAGAAAGAAGAAACAAGATTTCAAGTCAATAATAATAGCCTTCACGCAATACCATCCATGAACATGGAGCTCCAACTTTGACAAGTCAAGTAGAAGAACTCGAGCAAAAAAATATTTTGTAGGCTACTGAGATTACATGCCTCGGCCAGAATCCGAATTTTTAAAACTCCTACCACTGTAGCGCCCTGAAGAGAAATGGTGTAAAAATAAACAACGTGGTGGAGTTTAAGTTGGGCATCATTTCGAAATAGTTGCATTCTTAGCGAAATCACATCATCCCAAAACCTAGGGCACGTTATTGAGTCAAGTCCTCATGAGATTTCCTTTTCAACCAACTGTTGAACTTCATAGCCTACTTCGACAAATCCGCGCAAAAATAAGTTTCCTTACTTTGTTCATCGGTTCGTCGAAGTCAAAGTACGTCGAGACGAGGGCTGCAGCCATGATGTAAGCTGGATGGGAGCGCGGACTTTGTGGAAAATTTATGAATTTCGAGGCCTTATGGGTGGATTTAGTCCTGGTTCGGTGTGTTCTTTCTGACCCGCAGAGCGCACCCCCTCTGTCGACTGGAGCGGTGCGCATTTCCTTTATAAAAAGCGGCATGATTCCCCATGCGAGGAGGAGCTTGGAGTTGACGACAGTTCCATGCTCTGAAAAGCACTGACAGATTTTTGCAGGCAAGCCTTCCTCGTAGTGAGCTTGGTATGTGTTAGATATTCAACTGGCTGGTGTGTCAGTGTTCATTTTTTCCTTCACAATTGCATACTGACAAAAGTTTATCCTCGGAAGAAAAGGCCAAAGCCTACCATTGCAAAAGTGATATTTGACCCCCAAAAAAGTGTTTTGTAGTGTTAGTTTTTATTGTTGTCAAACATGACTTCTGCAATGGCATAGGCCTATTACAGGGATCAAGCAGACTCAGCTATCAGCAGACCCAAATACGAAAAACCATACTGCAGGTGTTCTAAAGTTGTTGCTAAACTTAATTACAACGTATTGTAACTTTATTATAACACATTGCAGAATAGGTCTGCTACTACAGTACTACAGTACTAGTGAAGTGAACGCAGTTTTGGACAACAAAGACCTGCATACTTTGAAAACACTGCACAAATACTGTACTTTAAGTGGTTGGGACACAAAAACGCTGCAGACTTTAAAAAGCTGCAGTGCATTGTTGTAGTGGTTTATACATGGACATAGATGTAGATGTTGTAATAAATAACGTCAGCAGACTACACTTTTTTGTGTCAGTGAATACAAACAGAGTACACTATTCAATCGACCCTATGTTGACCTGTCGTGTAATGTGCACATTTATTAACATTGCCCTGGTTCATAGACACAACACAACATGTCATCAAACCAATCAGCAAAGACACAGTGCCTTGTTTGGCTGTGTTGTCATGTTCATGACAGGGTGTTATCTACGCTTTTTGGGGGAAGGATTTGCATATTTGTTTTTGTTTTTTTTCTTCTATTTATTTTTTTAAGACAATGTATTAAGGCATTATATTGATAGATCATTCTCAACCATCTTACAAGAGTTAAGAAAGGTGTCAGAAAGGTTTTTTTAGACCTATAATATGAGTTCAGAAAGTCAGAATGGTAATGCAACACTTTCAGGACAGCCAGGGGCCGTGCACAAAGCTTACACAAGCCCAGGAGGGAGCCTAGTGTGCACCAGCACAGCACTAAAGGGATGCTTAAAAAACTTTCCAGTTCAGATGGGGGGAGTGCGAGAAATAGTTTGTGTGTGTGAGTGTGAGTGTGTGTGTGTGTGTGTGTGAGAGAGAGAGAGAGAGAGAGAGAGAGAGAGAGAGAGAGAGAGAGAGAGAGAGAGAGAGCGAGAGAGAGAGAGAGAGAGAGAGAGAGAGAGAGAGAGAGAGAGAGAGACAGAGAGAGAGAGACAGAGAGAGAGAGAGAGAGAGAGAGAACAAGAGGGGGGGAGGTCTTACCACAGTGGGGGTTCTGTGGTCAGCAATTTTTTGGGTTGGATTGGGATTGGGTGTGGGTGGGGGCCCTGGGGTGGTGTGGTGTGGTGTTGGGTCTAGGGTTCCCATCTGTAGCTGGAGGGGGCTGTTGCACATAGCTCCCATTCTGCAGATAGTTCCATGGGACTGAGTTGTTTTGCTCAGGAGAGAGTGAGTGACCTACAGAAGGCAGGCAGAAGCATCTGCAAATATCATCTGCACATATTTACCTAACGGTTAGGTCCTAACCCCTCACAGACCTGCCCATCCTGTATCTCTTGCTCTCTCTCTCTCTATCTGTCTGTCTCTGTATGTCTCTCTCTCACTTTATGTCTCTATACCTTTATGTTCTTTCCAGTGGAGGTATCGCGCCTTTGGACTTGGTGCCTGGTGGGTTCCAATAGGTAAACTAGAAGAATACTATTGCATCAGCATTAAGGTGTGCACGTTCCCCTTGTTTGCTTCTCTCTCTACCTTCCCAGAACTATAAGCTGTAGGGCGGGGCAGGGCCTGATGCATCTGCCTGCTGATCCGCTCCAATGCCTCTCACCTATACAGTACACAAGAGGAGTCACTTTCTCGCCACGGCCAAAACCGCGACCGCACATGCTGTACAAGACCGTGTGCTATGCATAATATATGCATGGCTATTCGTCTCCGCATAACTGTGTATGTCCCATGTGAAAAAGAAAAACATTGTTCAAAGTCCCACAAATTTCAGCAGGGGGATGAAGAATGACTTCAGGGGGGAAGAGACAGAGAGAGGGAGAGAGACAAAACAATCTAATGCTGGAGAAAAACAAATTTCGCAAATTAAAAAACATGTCTAAACTAAATATAGACCAGAGTAAATAAGTCTTACATCAGGCATGCTGATTTAAGATAGATTAAGGTTCCTAAAAAACAAATATTTTTGCGGGGCTTAAACAGAGAGGGTTGCCGTGTCACAGAATCCAGACTTGAGCATCCAACAGGGCCCGTTCTGGGCCCTGGCGGGGCCAAGGCAGAGTAAATGGCCAAGCTAAACGAGCCGCATGTTTGTTTTTTGTGGCGGGTGACCCTTGCAAGGGGTCGCCGTTTTCCACCGTGCTCCTCAAAAAGAAATCCAATCGGGTGCACAACACTGCAAACATCTCTCTCTCTCTTTTTGCTGATGAAGTAAAATAATGAAAATAAAACAAAAACTCTCGTTTGAGACGAGAGTCTGGAGAGGAATTAAAAGGAGGAATGCCCATAAGTCTGCTGAAACTCAAGAGCGAAGGGTTGGACAGACAGATTAATCAGTCAACGCACAATGAAAGTTGCTTGCAGTATTGCCAGATAAAAATGCTAAATTATCGCACCAAAACCTCAAAATTAATGTTTATGGAAGAAATTACCGTACAAGACCTAAATTGTTGTTTCAAGGCATCTAAATGAACTGAATGACAACTTATGACAAATTATAGTACAAATACGATAGTTACCGTGCATCTGGCAACACTGGTTGCTTGTCTGAGGCCTGAGTTGATTCCCAGCCTCAGCTGGAGGGTGGGGGTGGATGGATCGGGCAGGCGGGGGTCCCCAATGTTATGCAGCTTGTCTTTATGTGTACGAAAGCTAAACAACTGTGTGCCGTTTTGACAGTGATTATGCAAACCCCATGGGTAAAAGGAACAGAGCAGATCTGTCTTTTGTCCCATCCCTTTCGGGCCCGCTGCGCTGTGCTTTATCGAGAGCACTTTTAACACTTCCTTGTGGAAAGTTCCACCAAGCAAGCAAGCACCTTTTTATTTAGCAGAGAATGGACAACAGTTCCATCAGCAGCAGCAGCAAAATCAACAACAACAAAAACGTCGACGATCAACCACAACGAGCGCTGTCATGTGAGTGAGCGGCAAGTGGGCCTTCCACAGGAAAGACTGGATGAGTCCCCCCGCAGAGCTCTGGGAGGACAGGAGATGGTATAGGAAGGACAGCCGTGGTGCCAGAGACAGGAGCTGCCTGGGAGATTTGAATAGACGGAAAGCACTGCTACAGACTGGCTTTATCTGCTGACTTCCACCCGGAAGAGCTCCAGCGCTGAGCACATGGAAACAAAAAGACAGGGGAAGGTTGCGAGCACAGATTTTGCAGTGTTGTTCTGGACATGGACATGGACATGGACACGGACACACACACACACACAGATGTGTTGTCAAGAAGTAGAGAGAGAGAGATGTAGATGACCCCGGTTGACCACTGTCACCCTGATGGAAAAAGAGAGTGGGAGGTTGTAAACAGATCTTTAGTGTGTGTGTGTGAGTGAGAGAGAGAGAGAGCGAGCGGACACATATTTGTGTGTGTATGTGTGTGTGTGTGTGGTGGAGAAGTAGAGGGGGGGAGATAAGAGATGCAGATGATGATGAGCCTGCCTGACCACGGTCAACCCTGCCTGGCCTGTTGCATTAATGTAGCCCCCCCCCCCCCCCCCCCCCCCCCTGCATTGCACCGCACCGGATATCAGGACAGGGGAGGGCATGTCACATCCTGCAGCCAGGGCTGAATGGGAACAGAAAAACAGCCCGGGCATTTTTGGTAATAAATCACGGTTCGTTCTTTTGAAACTCGGCTGTCGGTAGACCTGAGGTTGTTCTTCCGACAAAACGTTGTAGATGCGTTCTATTACGACAGGTGGGGAAAATGTCTGAAAACATGTCAAACATTAAATTTGTGTTTCGGAACGTCGATTTGAGTTCCCATTCTATTGCACTTTCTGAAGGGGGAGGTCGGGGTTTTTGACGACTGAGTTTCAAAAGAATGCACCATTTGTCCCTCACACAGCCCGCTGCTTTTCCATGACATTCTGATTATAGATCAGTCTACTGTCTATATTAAAGATAGACCAATGGGCCACCCCATCTAAATTGAGGGCTGGGGGTGTTATACATTAACCCTCTAGCTACCATAACGGCCGTGAACGTCCGGCTGGATCTGTACCAGAACGGCCGCGGCCGGCCGGAATATTTTCATATGAAAATACAGCTGAACGGCCATCATCATGCAGTTTTTCCAGCTTTCAAACACTTTAGCTCAATATTACAGACCCTCCTCGATATACTTTCAGTATAAAAACTATATGTTTATATTATATTATTTTTCAGTATTTTAGATTTTATTACGAGATGCGCCGCTTTATGCGATTTGGCAATCTAGCGTCAATTCAAATGACGGCCGTCCGAGATTGGATGGCTACAAACACAACCATTCTGTTTCTACAACCAATATACACTAAATATGAAAACTTCCAACCCTCTTCGATCTGTAGGTTTTGTATTTCAACCTCTTTGACCTCTTCATGGTCAACAGCACATGTGTATGACTATTAAGGCTATTTTTAGATCATGTTGTTTTATTAAGCTTACGAGATGGTGTTCAACTGTGATGAGTTCTGCCATGGTCCTAAATAGCAAACACAACTGTCCAGCCGATGTCTACACGCTACATAGGCCTATTAAACATGTAAACTGTCTTCGGTGTGTTTTCAGACTCAAACCATATGTTGGTATCCAACTATCTTATTTCCTGGAACAACTTACAGCGACAGCTCTGCGTAACAGCGCATCGTGAAGGAAGCGCAGCATGGAACAATTGGTTACTCATTTTGCGTGTCAGCTTTGGCAAAGCAGTCAAGGACTGTTACTACTCCACGTTGTCCTTCATAAAAATGTGCGCGAAGACGTTGAGTTGAATGCTAACTTCCAATAATAGCCTACCAATTGGTGTTTGTAGCACTTCAATTCCGGTCAAAGTCGGTGATGCCTGGCGCGTCTTACCTGTGCCAAATTGGGAGGGGAAACTTCCTAGAGCTCCATTCATGTCCTGTCTGCTATCGCGGACACTTCTCCGGTTATCCGTACACATCTTTGGCATGGTTTAGTTCAAACATTATTAGCTAGTGTAGTCCATTACAGTTATACCGCTTGAAACCGCTTGAAAACAGGACATTTGGGTGAACGACATTTGTTGTCGTCACATGATCATTGTTCAACTTTGACCCTGGATGGATGGATGGATAGACCAAGGATAGATAGATAGATGGATAGAGAGATCGATAGATAGATAGATAGGCCTAAATATATAGATATATAGATAGATAGGCCTAGATCATATCGGATTTTATCACATTTTTATCATTTAATCCACATCAAAGGCACTCTATGGGAATACTGAACAATTAATTATCCATAAATGATATACCATTTGAAAGTGTGTTTTCTCTACTTTAATATGAAAGTAACTTGTAATTGACACTTTTCATTTCTTTTCAAGTTATTTGACATTGTTTAGAATATGACAAAAATGTCAATTTTTCCTTAGAATTCCTGGTAGGATTCCGGCCTATTCAAAAAAAATTCTGGTAGCTAGAGGGTTAACGCAAAGTTTAGCAAAAGATTTACATCCTCTTTAAAGGTACACTGTGTGAGATTTTTAGCTGTTTATTTCCAGAATCCATGCTACCCATTCACTAATGTTACCTTTTTCATGAATACTTACCACCACCACCAAATTCAAAGTATTCATTAAGACTGGAAAAATTGCACTTTTCATACATGAAAAGGGGGATCTTCTCCATGGTCCGCCATTTAGAATTTCCAGAAATAGCCATTTTTAGCTGCAAAAATGACTGTACTTGGGCCATACTAGAAAATATTAGTTTATTACTCTGTAAACGTTCATGAAAGCATAACATTTGGCCGTAGGCAACCCAGTTTCAAGGAGCAGCATAGTTGCAACATAGAGGGTGGAGTTTATCTAGAGGGTTCATAACCATGTTAGCTTCCGGGAATCGGTTGTTCCAAAAAAAAATGGCGGCTGGTGTGAAAATCGCTCAAAATCGCTGGAAATACATAGAGATGAATGGGCGACATTTACTTGATTTTCACGTAAAATACCGAGAAATATACTTCCGAATCAACGGGAATCTCTTCACTGACTGAGCTTTATACCAAATCATGTATTCTTCTGTTGTAAGGTTAGCTGTAGAATTTTAAATTAATTTTAGAGTATGGCTCCAATATACCTATTGTCAGACACTGAACCACAATGGAATAGGCATTGGAGGCTTTCTGCACTGCTGTCCAATGCTAGTACTAGGCCTAGTTATTATATCGAGTGTATTACAGTGTATTGTAAAAAAAAAAAAAGAAGTTATTGACGGATTGTGGTGAAAATTTCGATTGGGGGGGGGGGGATGACAAAAGGGCAAGGGGTTTAAGTTCTTCTTCACCGCAAAAAAAACAATATAGGCCTAGGCATTAATCAGGCAGTGTGTGGAAAAAAACAGAAATAAAAAACGCATCAAAAGAACGAAGTTAACGACGCTGTGAATCTCGAGTCAGCCGATATCCTGTGCGATTTAAAGTAGGCCTAGGTAGCGTACATTATGCCATTATGCCGACCAGTTCGGTTAATAGTTAGGTTAATAACCTAATCTTAATGATAACAACTTGTAGGCCTAGGCTGCTAGGAGTGTTGTCCTGGAAGCCAATGAAGATTTAATGAAGATTTACTTAACAAATAATTAGGACCTATAGCCCTATATGGCATCCTATTTGTTTTTCAAGTCTATCCTTCCCTTGTTTTTGTGATGTCAAAATTAAATGGCAATGGCAATGGCAATTTAAAAAAAAAATCCTGGATCTAGACCACCACCAGAATTAACCAACTAGCCTATAGAAATGTTAATAAATACCCTTCAGAACGTTTTGAGTTATGCTGACAGATAGACCAACGACCGTAGCCTACCCCAAGCAAAACCTCCTTCGTGGAGGAAATAAGCATTCGACGTCTTCGAAAGGGCAGAATAGATAATAAAAATGCCCCCGGGATCGTCGTTCAGGACTGTAAAAACGTTAGGCCTTTAGGTTTAATGTTCTGATTAGTTCATTTAGCCAATATCGTAATTGAAGGAAATGTATACCCTTATGCGTCACTTATTTTAAGGTCTCTGACTGTAAATATGTTGTTTATTCTGTTGTCTGGCTGTTTAGGCCTACATTCCCATACAGAATGAGTAGGCCCTAGTCTACTCTGCATCTTTGGGTTAGGTTAAACATTGAGGGCCTATAACATAATTCACAAACTTACCGGATGTATAGGTAGTCGTTTGTCTTTGCATTAAAATAGGCCTACTTCATTTCATTATACAATGGTGTTCATGATCAGCCATACATCCTTCAATGGGCCTTTTGTTTTTATAGGCTATTATATGAAATCAACAAATCAGACAACGTGAAAAAAAAAAAGTTACAGACAGAGAGAAAAGAAAAAGAACTCAAGGAGATAGATGAGAATAAAAACAAAACAAAAAGACACAAGACGTGATAATGTTTTTTTTTATTATTCATACACAATGCTATAAATAGCCTATACATTTTAATGACCAATATGAAAACTTTAAAAAAAAAAAAAACAATGGCCTAGGCCTACAACACAATCAGTAAATCAGACAAATAATAGTAAAAAAAAAAAAAAAACATCCACGTGAAGGGGGGGGGGGGGCATTGTGGACGATATCATTAATTGCAGAACACTGCATTCGTAAGGTTAAATCTTTCGATTTCTTCGGAGAAGGCATTGCGAGACTCTTCCATGCATAGGAAATGAATGGATGGCTGAAACAAGATGGCCGCTTTTTCACACCAATGCTAAATTGCGACACCTACAGACCGATTCCCATAAAACACGCTTATGAACTCTCTAGATAAACTCCACCCTCTATGGTTGCAGTACCTTTTTTGACCATTTCCTGCACAGTGTACCTTTAAGTCTAGTTTACCACGCAGACGTAGGGTATGCAGACCGCCGTGAGATGCAGCAGCCAGTTGTGTTCTTCTAGTCCGCGTTGTTGCTAGGGAGCGGTGCTTTTTGTTGTTAGGTAACAGACATAGAAGTCGACTGCAGATGTTTAGATTGCTTACAGGTACTTGGGATTCCTAACTCAAGATAAGATAGGATTTCCAAACTTAAGATAAGAGATTCCTAAATTTAGTTAGGATATTCTTTCTGTCATACCAAACTGGAAAAAATCTTTTCACTTAACATAGGAAGTTTTCTGTAATACACCACCTTATCTCTGAGGGGGAAAAAGCTAGACAAAAAAGAAACCCAACAGCATTGGCCTCTGAGGACCGTCAGTCAACCAGGAAAATGCCCTGTATGCCAGACACCAGTCCAACTCTGCCTGCAGTGGTGGCCACCAGCGTCATGTTTCTGCTCCCGTTGCCAACTCGGCCGCACGTCCTCAAGGCACCGATCAGTTGCCATGGCAACCAGCGGCCCGCTGAACCCTTTCTTGGGACCAGTGATGTCCAGAGGCACACCTTATCACACCTGGCCATCAGGAACGCTGCACAGTAGCATATAGAGCAGCAGCGCACGCTGCACAGCTTCTCTCCCTTTCTCTCTGTCATTCACTCTCTTCTCTCAACTTCTCTGCCATCCTTTCTCTCTCTTCATTGTTCTCTTTCTATCTTTCAATATATCCACATCACTACAATATTTCCAAAATCACCAATCATCCCCTTTCTGTCATTCTTTTCAACTTCTCGGTCATCCTCTTTCTCTCACGCCATCTTTCTCTGTATGTGTGTTAAGATGTGTATGTCTTTTATTTTCTTATTTACTGTATTTATTATTTTTATTTTCTTTAGGTTTTGTATTTCTATATTTTTCAAACCTTTTTATTTATACTATTTATTGTTGATTGATGGCGACTGGGACTGCAAACTTAATTGCCCACTGATGGGATTAATAAAGTTTTCTGAATCTGAATCTATGTCACCAGCACGAAAACACAGTACAAAACAAATATTAGGTCGTCATTTCTTCAAGAGCGAGGCTTCTCCAACCATGTGTGTTGTGCTGGCCTATGAAGGTAGCACTGTTTGTTTAGGTTTGACATACCCCACTGCGAACTCCGAAACTTCAAACTAGAACTCTATATTTTCTATACTATACTATATATTTTCTATACAATTTTTTCTATATATTTTCAGCAGCAACATTTATGTGCACTTACTATACCGTAACACTTTGTACCTTATTATTACGGTACTCAACACAGTTTAAGCCACAGGTTCAAGCCAGGCCTGTGCATGCACAGTAAATCATTGCAGGCCAGTTAAAATAATGATAATAATAAAAAAAAGTTGCCCTGCTGCCTTAAGTTTATAGTCAACCTGAGACTTTGATTTCTGAGTTGACACAAATATAAGCCTCAAGTTGCGCTAACTTACAAACGTAAAGCAGGGAAACTTAGTTTTTAAAGTGTAACTGGCCTGCAATGTTTTACAGTGCACCCTTCTCTAAGGCCAGTGTGTCCGGCCAGCATGTGTGTTGGTGGGACGGTTGGTTGTGTGAGGGTGCCTGGGAGGAGAAGAAGGAGGGCCATTGTCATGTCGATATGTGCTACCCCGTCTAGCAGAGCTACTCTACCAGGCCTTTTTCAACTTTCTCAAACACCGCCCGGTTTGAAAGAGGGTTTGGGTTTACGTAGATATGTTAAAAGCCTATTGGTAGTTCATCGGGACGAAACAGCCTGCATCAACAGAGCACCGTGTTGTTGCCGAGGCGTCCTGCCTGTCTCAATGCCATGACCTTTGGCACAGTGGGACGGGCACTCGTCTTCATCTGGCCTCTCGAGACGCGGTAGCCAGGACTGCAGCAGGACACACTCGCTCACTCCCTCACACTTACCCGGACATCTGGTCGGTCAGCAGCCATTTCACAACCAAACTGGAAAGGGAATGAACGTTTCCTTTAATTTACTTCTTTTCTTTCTTTGTTTTTTTATTTCTTTCTATCGCTCTTCCTTTCTCCCGGTGTTTGTTTTGCCTTTTTTCGGTCTCTGTGATGGAGCAAGACACCCTCATATCTCTTCATTAAACTGTCTCTTGAGATTCAGATGGCAAGAGAATAGATTGTGGGGAATAGAGAGGGGGTAGGGAGGGAGAAGCATGATAGACAATGAGGGAAAGCCAGGGAGGGAAGGAGGGATGGAAGGATTAAGGGAGAAGTCAAAACAAGAAGGGCTTGTTCCAGTACATGAGCGAGTTTGCTGATTGTCCAAGGAGGGTCGTGGCCAGAGAGATGAGAATGTCATGTTCATTCGCCATGGGCCAAGTGCACAGGTGCATCGTGTTATTGTTTTCCTTTGGAGTTAGCAGACACAGCAAGTTATAAGCTGGCGATATGCTTGCTGCCGGACAGCCGTGCACGGACACATTTTAGCGTCAATTTTGCGTGCGGGAGAACTCGGTCACACACGGTTGCATGAGCAATTTAATTCACACAGCAAGCAAATTGCTGTCCTTTTTTTTTAGCATATTATCTAGCATACTAATTTCAGCAAATTTTGCATACTAATTTCAGCGTATTTAGCATACTAATTTAACATACTAACCATGCATCCACCACTCTGTTTGTGTTCACAGTTCATTCAAAACAACTCATATTGACAGATTACACTTAGACATGTTTCAGTTATGTGACCTTGACATTTAACCAA
>NC_085874.1:19876191-20088691 GCF_034702125.1 Engraulis encrasicolus | reverse complement strand
CAGGGGGCTGAAACTAGATGTGGCATCAAACTGTACGGGAGACGATTACCCATGATGCCACGGGAGGCCCGAGGAGGCGAACCTGCTGCTCTGCGGAGGGTGGGTGGTGAGAAGGGGATATCACCTTTCAGCTGACTTGAAAGAGCAAAAGGCCCCCTTTGTGTTTCTGGGACAGTATTCCAGAGCCCGGATTCAAAAGGGGCCTGAAATCAAACACCCACATGTGGTCTGCTGAAGAATCAGTTGTCTCTCGGAGCAATCTCTGCTTTTATCTTGTGCTATTTTTGTGTTATGGAGAGAGAGGGAGAGAAGGGGGGAGGGCTACGGGACTATACAGGATGGCTTCGGCATTGTTTTGTTTTTCTCCGGGCAGAATACTTAGCCGCTGCTTGCCTCTTTTCCTTGGGGTTAAGAAAACCGAGCCAAGCTCTCATCATTCAGAGAGAAATTCCCCTGTGATGCCCAGAGCTGAGCTCCGTGTCGCCCCAGGGGGACCTTTCCTTCCCCTGCCGCCTCACCCGGCTCGCTAGCTCCACTCTGGGCCGCTGGTGGCAGTCGGCGACCCTTGGACACGGAGGTGGATGCCAAGCCAAACACTCACACATGCACACACAAAATGTGTCCGATTGCCCCTGTGTCATAAACACACAGATGCGCACGCACACACACAGAAAACTACAAACACGCACTATATATCGAGGAACAACAACTATACGCACCCTCTTACTCATGCTCTCAATTCAGACAGTTCCTGTGCCCCTTTAACCTAGGCAGTGGCCCATGACAGGTCCCAAAAGGCAGATTCCTTCTTTGTTTTTTCTTTTTTTTTCTTTTAAAAACTGTGCACAAAGGCAAAGGAAAATATGTGTCCTCTCCGTGTGTGTGTGTGTGTGTGTGTGTGTGTGTGTGTGTGTGTGTGTGTGTGTGTGTGTGTGTGTGTGTGTGTGTCTTAAGTCCTCTGCAGTGTGTCAGCCCCTGGCTATGGGCTAGGGAGGCCAAGCAACTGGAGGTCAAAAGTCAACTCCAAGGTTACTGGTGGTGCCACTGACTTCACTCTTTGCCTGAGGCCTCTGTGTGTGTGTGTGTGTGTGTGTGCGTGTGTGTGCGTGAGCGCGCGCAAGTGTGTGTGGGTGTGAGCGCCAGCAAGTGTGCGTGTTACCTGAAACAAGAAATGAGGTCATGCCTGTCACACCTCTCACAGCACGAGTGCAGGGCTGGTAACCTGTTCTGCAGCTCAACACAAAAACACACTCCCACAATGCTCAGCACCACACACACACACACACACACACACACACACACACACACACACACAAACACACACACACGCTTTTATGATGGCCATTTGTAGGTGTCTGTGTGCATGTACGTACATACAGTGTAGTATGACCAAGCATGTGTGTGTATGTTTCTGTATGTTTATGTAAACATATGCAGGTGTATGCATAACATTTATACAGTATGAACATGCACATGTCTATATGTTTGTATAATGTATGTGTGCATACGCACGTGCACTTACACAGGGGTTAGACAATAAAACACCAATCATTTCAGTGTGGGAAGTTTCATGGCTTAAATGAACCAGTCTATTGGACAATCTTCATTAATTGCACATTGCACCAGTGCGGTGAAGTGTGAAGGTTAAATTATAAGGGTATAAGAGCACAGTTTTGCACATATGTCTGTCAGAGCACATGCACCGGTAAATGCACACATGGTCAGTGGTTGCAAGCGGCAAGTGCAGGGACGGATCATGACTCCATGGGCCCCTGGGCCAGACAACAAGAAAGGGCCCCCTCCAGATGTTAGAGACCCTATATTGTTGGGCATTCAGGTGTTTTTACCCTGGAAATATGTGAAAATAGAGTTGTTAAAAGTGTGATTTTACACAACTCGAGAATGGAAATTTAGAGGATTGGGCTTCAGGGCCCTCTGGACTATTGGGACCCTGGGCCTGGGCCCGGTAGGCCCTTGCAGTAATCCATCCTTGGGCAAGTGTACACAATGTGCATTCTTGAGCAAACACTGTCGGTCGGCTTGTCTGGGCTCAATGTCCCATGCCCCATGTCCCACTGCAGCTCTATCAGCACCGAGCACTCATGTAAGGTTGACAGGCTAAAGATAGCATGCAGTGTGTGTGCCCATGCTCAAACGACAGCGATGTAGGTCACCTGCATTGTAATCAGTGCCCGAGTGGACCCTGCACACAGGTCAGACTGTTTGCCAGTAGCCTAGCCAGACTCAACATGTTGTTCAGCTAAGAGCGACACTATTAAACATTGCATAACCCAAACATTGATTAAGCCATGCACTTCAGGATTGTTTATATGAGAACCATAAATGTTGAGGTAAGAGTTTTACACGCATACAGTATGCACAATGCAGGCATCTTTCAAGTCAGCGAGACGGTGCTTACTTGACTTTTATTATTGTCACTGTTTGCCTAACTTGTCTTACTTAGAGCATAAACATGTCGCTTAACCCAGTAGTTCCCAAGGTGAGGGTCATGTTTGCGAATAAAAAACCTTGAACATATGTTTATATAACCATTCCATAAATTACTAATTCACCTGTGTGGTAAATATATGTATTCACTCCTGAATTCTAAATTCCAAATAAAAATATATACAGCACCAGGCCACTTTATTAGAATAGCATGAAAAAGTTGATTTATTTCCATAATTCCATCAATAATGTTAAACTGTCATGGATTGTAGATTTATGGCCCAGTGTTTTAAACCATTCCAATCATTCTTTTTTTTTTTTTTTTTTTTATTACATATTTTGGCCTTCCAGCTAAAAAAAAAAACATGAATTGGGGAATTAGAATAATATAATAAAATCACAATTTTCTTCATCAAAATTCGGGTCACATCAAATCAGTTGAAATTTGGTACTTTCTACATAACATGCAATGTTCAATACTTGGTTAGGACTCTCTCTGTCTTAATAACGGCCATGATGCGTTTAACATTGAAGTCAATGGCAGAAACTGTGCATGGGAGTTATGGAAGCCCAGATATCCTTGATGCTTTGCTGTCAGCCGTTCTTGTTTGTTGACCTGGTGACCCACACTTCACTCTTCAAAATACCCTGTAGATTTCCATGCCACATTTTGGTGTTAACTCACCAGTTTAATTCTAACTCACCTGAAATAAAACCCCATTCATTTTCAATGGGGTTTCATTTCTGGTGATTTAGAATTGGGCCATGAATCTGTAATCCATGACAGTTTAACATTATTGATGGAATTATGGAAATAAATGAACTTGTTCACGCTATTCCAATAAATTGGCCTGGAGCTGTATTTACTTTTTGCCAAGAATAAATAAATAAATCGTACCTATTATATCACCACACCACCAATACACATAGAGTAAATGACCTTGGTACTTTGCTATGATGCCCGAAGGTAAACCCTCACATAGCCCCATAATGCACGCCAAGATATTGCACCAGTGGAATGCTGTAATAGTCATTGAAAAGTTAACCACTACAGTATTACACTAATATGACATAACACAGGGCCTTAAAGGGACACTGTGCAGGAAATGGACAAAAAAAGGTACTGCGACTATGCTGCTCATTGAAACTGGACAGCCAATTGCCAAATTTGATCTTTACATGAAAGTTTACTAAATAATAAACAAATATTTTCTAGTATGGTCGAAGTACAGTCATTTTTGCAGCTAAAAATGGCTATTTTTGGAAATTCAAAATGGCGGACCATGGGGAAGATCCCCCTTTTCATGTATGAAAAGTGCAATTTTCCCAGTCATAATGAATACTTAGAATTTGATGCTGGTGGTAAGTATTCATGAAAAAGGTAACATTAGTGAATGGGCAGCATGAATTCTTGAAATAAACAACTAAAACTCTCACACAGTGTCCCTTTAAGTAATATACATTGCAAAGCGGTCATTGCCATTCTGGTATCAGCAAATGTATAATGCCATGTCTTAATGGGTTAAACCCCAAGTCTCTCAACCTGAGCACAATAATGCTTTTTGGCTGAGTCAACCTCCCCTGGGAACTGAATGGACCACCGCAGTGGTTAATGTGTCATTCCCCCCAGGAGAGATAATGCTCTTGATGTGCATAACCGGAGTAGACCTTAAGTCATTAACCCCATACATACAGTACATACGTACACCATGTTATCGTTGCTTCAAGAAGGGTAAAAAAAAAACTACCATATATTGTATTGATTCAGTTTCAATTAGCTGACCAAATGTAATGATCAAACACAATCATCAGACAATGTTGGTCCACTCCAGAAGTAGTCACGCTCAACCTTCACAAAGAAAACTCTTAGGAGCAAAGCATTTCATTGTGTAGGACAAGAACTGCAGTCACCAGATTATTGTCATGCATATGCAGTGTTTCCCACAGAAATTTTGGAAACTATGGGGGCAGCCGGGATTTTTTTCGTNGGGGGGGGGGGGGGGTGTATTCACGCAGTGTAAATGCAAAATGTCACAACAATGAGTACAGTATGACACTGGCGCATGGAGAAACTATAGGCCTAGGCCTAGGCCTGCATTTCAGCCATTTATATTTTGAGAAAGAAGGCTACATAACATTTTACACATGATATTAGTAGTACATTGTCATTTATATATATTTTTTTAAATGCAGTACCGTGAATCATTTCTGTTTACAACACAGTTTCATTCGTCCCTCATGCAGGGGTCTATGTAATGAATAAAATAATAAAACAAAATAGGAGCAGAGATAAGAATTTAAGAGTAGTATACTGTGAAATTGTTAACGCATAGACAAAAAGGGTCTAAGAGGGTAGGCTGTGCCTTTTCCCCACACACATATAGGCGTAGGCCTAGGCGTACACATTCTACATGAGGGGTGCTGGTCACAGGGCCAGTTTTTCAAAATTCCTCCCATTAAAAGGGCTGAACAACATATTACACATTTATGTCTATATTCACATTCATTACACATTCTTTGCTATATGCAGCCCGATGTCTCCTCTGCCATGTCAGTGAAGGTCTGTCACCTAACTCATTACAACTGTAAAACAAAGCCTGGGGAGTGTTAGTAAACTCATCCCAACTGTCCCTTAACAACTTGACTAGGCTTTTGATCCCTCTGTCTTTCAAGCACTTGTGGTTTTCTCTATGGGATGTATTTACTCCAGGAGGAAAATGCGAAGGAAATCGTAATTCAAATCGTTTTTAACAAAAACGGAAATCGTGAAAAAAAAAAAGAGTAAAAAAAAATAAAGACATTTTTTTTTTTTTTTACATTTTCGGAAACTATGGCGGCCAAATTTAAACTATGGCGGGCCGCCATAGTTTCCTCAATGTATGGGAAACACTGATATGTGAAGGGGCAACATAGAATTTGGAAACGAAAATGACACAATGAACCTTTTCCAGTAGGACAACAACCTAGTGATTGTGATCAATGAATTACCAAATCGCTGGTGTCAACTACACCATCAGAAGGAGAACATGGGTTCTAAATTTTAGTATTCTCCTGACTGCGCGAAACTAGCTGTGTACAACAACTCTGATTGTTGGAAACCGCTGTCAGTCAAAAAATTAGCTCACGTGGTTGGCTGCCAGTGTCTTGCCCCTCCTCACAACATCGTGTTTATAAACAAAAAAAATTCCATCATAAATGGTGGCAGGGTTGTGTTTTTAAAATGTCCTGACACGGCGATGTCCACGTCTGTGTACAGGGGCTGCCATGCTGACATGTGCCTAATGGGCAGAGACGCTGAGGGCTAAGGGCCAAGGGCCAGAGCTTTTAAACTAGTGTTGCACCAATACCGAAACCAGTATCGGACAAGGCCCGGATTGGCACTAAAATGGTAGTATCAGTATCTGCGAGTACCAACAAATAGGGCACCGATACCATTTACTGATAATTGTATGACACGTGAATGCAGTCTTGAACTTAGTTATTTTAGATCAGAGGTATTTAAAAGGTATAAAAATTTCTACGGGATTCACTTTGCGCTAGTTTTTTTCCTGTTTCACAAAGGTAGGCAGCAGCCTGACAAAGCCATGATAGCAATGATTTTACATCCAAGTAATATGCAGGTCTTCAAATTTCAAATAGAGTGGTATCGGTAAGGTATCGGCCGATACTGCACAGCCGGGTATCGCATATCGTATCGGGGCCTAAAAAAGGTATCGGTGCAACACTATTTTAAACCCAAAGTGTGACATTAGGCGCGAAAACATTAGGGAAGCGTGACAACAGGGGCCCGTTTGTTGACATCGCCATGCATGACAGACGAGCCACTGACACCCTCTCTACAAGACAAAAGGAACTCTTTCCGAGGGGGGAAAAGACACTGGTGTTTTGCAACACACCCTCATGCAGTCCAAACCCCATCCCCCACCCCCTTGTCGCTGGCCGTCACATCAAAGGGCTCTGCTCCTCTGTCTTGCTGAGGGTTGAATGTGGAAGACTTGCTGTGTCAGCTATAGCCTAGTGCTGGGTTCACGTGAGCCAGAGCAGGTCAATGCTGAACCCTCTTCTGCAGTGAATTTTTCTCTCTCAGTCTCTCTGTCAGTCCTCCAGAGTACGATGTTAGGCAGCACAGTCTTCCTCAATTCCACTATTTCGTTGCCTTCAATGTAGGGATGCACCGATACCACTTTTTTGAAAACCGATAAAAGTACGAATACATTAATGTGTGTACTTGCCGATACCGAGTACCGATACCGATACCTTTTACCACCAAAATGTAATGAAAATAAATGCATGGCCTTTTTTTTTCCGCCTGTGATATTTTCATTGTCCATTTCCATGTAGATTTAAATGTTAGTAAATGTATGAGGTGGCACTTTTTTCCATGCTGATTTCAAGTCCACAGAACATGACAAGATTTTGCATTGTTTTGAGTAATAGTAGTACTCGTAGCTGGTATCGGCAAGTGCTTGACGAGTACGAGTATAATGAGCAGTATCGGGAGCCGATGGTATCGGTGCATCCCTACTTCAATGACAATGACAATGAACTTCTTGAATCTCTCTGCTCATTTTCCAGTGAGATGATGAGAGACTGTTGCCTGGATAGGACTGTGGCTGTTGTAACCCAGTTGGTTTCCTTTCAGCTTCCCCGTAGGAGGGTGGGGGAGGCGGCAGGGGCCAGGAAGTACCTGAGAAAATGAGCTGCGTCCCTGGGTGGGCTCGAACCACCAACCTTTCGGTTAACAGCCGAACGCGCTAACCGATTGCGCCACAGAGACAGCTATCTCTCTCCCTCTCAGTACCTCAGAGTACCATGTTAAACACAGAACATAGGAGATGATGATGCACCGTGACAGTCTAGGCCAGGGGTGGGGAACTTAGTATGTCTTAAGAGCCGTTAACAGCCCTTGAGGCCGTCTTATCCAGCCCCAGACATAATTTTAATGTTACGCAGTTGCACATGAAATAGGACATGTTTTGTTAAGAAATGTTAGAAATTATATTTGCAATACGATTAAGTTATATTTTCAGGGGACCTAGTAAAAGCGGGGTCTTTTGTAAAGGTGGCCGCCTTCAATATAGGCTAAAGTGCAGGAGGAAATTCTGGTTTGTGCTCATAACACACCCTTGGAGGACTTTATAAAATTTGAAGTGACCCCTCGAATGAAAAAGGTTTCCCACCCCTGGTCTACGCATTCACATCATCAGCATGTTGTTATGTGACAGAACAGCTCCTTCTCTTCTGGTACAGCGTCAGTGTGGGCAGGAGGGGGGTGTTATTGGTTTCCTTTCAGCTTACCCGTGGGGGGTGCGGGAGGGGGCAAGCAGTATCTGAGAAAAGGAGCTGCGTCCCTGGGTGGGCTCGAACCACCAACCTTTCGGTTAACAGCCGAACGCGCTAACCGATTGCGCCACAGAGACAGCTGCAGGGCATTCATGCATATGCGGTTACACCTCCTCCCTCTGTCTGGCTTCCTGCCGAGCGAGCAGCAGCAGCAGCGACACCAGCACAGTTATTGCTCAATGGGTTGTCTGCATTAGTCAGCAGGGAGGCTCCATGCCCGGCTAGCTCAGTCGGTAGAGCATGAGACTCTTAATCTCAGGGTCGTGGGTTCGAGCCCCACGTTGGGCGAAAGCTTTTCCTTGGCCGTTGTATGATTATACAACTCTTCGAAACAGCCATACAAGCAAACAGCCTGTGTTGCAATCAGGGAAGCCATAAATAAAATGCCTGTGTGTGTGTCTAGCTAGCGCAAACTTAACGTTACGGCTCGTTCTACACGTGCATGCACTGGTTTCATTTTTGAGACATGAAAAAATGCCTTTGCTTCTTCTTTTAACAGCGAAGACCAGTGACTTTGAGTTAGGATGGAGAGACGAGTTTGAAGGGGAGCAGAGAGTAGAGGATTTGTAGGCTCTTGAAGTGATTATCTCCCATTCTCTAACTTTGAACCTCGAATGTGAGGAAGGGAGAGCGGAAGGGTGCCTTTCATATGCATATGTGCATGACCTTCTGCAACATCCCCCCGCTCGGTTGCTATGCTCCCTCGCCTGTACCAATACACTACAATTTCATCCTAGCTAAAACTCTGATCTTTTTCATTTTGCAAATAAGCTAATTTCAGTCTGTAGTCCCAATGCCAGGTATACAACAGGTACAGTATATACATTTCATATAGTAAGCTTACAGTATACAACATGTATTTACAAAAGTGCAAAACATTAACAGTCTTAATATGCATCTGTCAATGCATTAGGGGGAAACTCAAAAATCGGTTACCTAAAATACCGGCAAAATGGTTCTTTAATAGAAAGGAACAGTATTTTTTCTTCTTGTGTCTCAAGAGAGTCTAGAGTTGCCTTAGTGTACTCCATGGCGTTCAGCCACAGATTCCTCGCCATTCCCTGCAAGACTGACAGGCTGCGTAAGTCCTTTGTCCCCAGGGCCATCCACCTATTTAACTCAACAACTCAGAACAACACAATGAAAGAGATTGTTATTGGTGACTGGACTGCATACCCCCCCCCCACCCCCCCCCACCCCCCGGCCATGCCCCCATTCCATCCCCTCCCACCCCTCCTTCAACAATCAGTAATAACTATTGCAATGAGAGACTTTTTTATATCTGAATGTTTAATGTGAAATAATCTATTTATTTATTTTTGTATGTATGCTACTAGACACCTAAATTTCCTTCGGGATCAATAAATGTTACTCTACTCTACTCTACTCTACTCTACTCTACAGTTTCACTATTTTGCAGGGCAGCTATAGCTTGTGTAGCCAACAACAGCGCCTATAGCCAGGGTTAGGGCTGCTGACAGCTTTGGACGGGCACAGGACAAATTCGTCTGAAAGGGCCTCCTAACCCAATACATACACAGTAATGAGGACCTAATTCTGGGTCTCCTCTCTCCCTGGGCCCGGGACAACTGTCCCCTTTGTAACCCTCTGTCAGCACCCCTAGCCAGGGTCGCAGTCCATTCATAGATCTGTCATCTGCATGCGGGCTGCGCTGGGGATAAAATGGACAAATATGTATGAAAACATCCTGTGCCCCTATGCCCGTGTGTTGCTAATATCCTTCCTGCTCTCGGGGTCGATGTGAGATGAGAGAGACAATGGTGCTGTTATATGAAACGCTTGGCCATTCCGGATGTAATACACCCATAAGGCTTTGTTTGGAGTTGATCAGCTCCAGTATGTTTTTGTGGAACAGTGTGCAATGCATGCAATGTGTGTATGTGAGTGTATATGCATGTTTTTTTGTGATCAGCCATTTTATCATTCGTCTTACATTTCCGTCTGGGGAATGCATCAGGCCAGAGACATGACACGTGAAATTAAATCATTCAACCTATCGGCCGGCTTTTGGCAGCACACAAGATTTGTGTTTCTGCTCGTTTTTTTTTCTTCCACTCATTTTTTTTTTCAGTGAAGGTTTTCTATGCCCTTAGGACCTGCTCTCTATACAGATAAATCAGCAGGGCCTGTTGCGCACGCAGACATTTGACAAGGGAAAAGAGAGGGGAGGAAATTGAAGGAAGAAGGGGAGTGTGTGTGTGTGTGTGTGTGTGTGTGTGTGTGTGTGTGTGTGCACGCGCAGAGCACAAGAGAGGTGAGAGATAGAAGGAATGCTGAATGGCTTTGGCAGTCTGCTGCGTCACTGGTTATCTGCTCATTATACAAAGAGTCGATGACGGCTTCAACCAGGCCTGGGGCAAACTCAACTAAAATGCATACAACGTCACGGGGTCCCAATTTTAGGCCCCCTCTTATCCTGGGCCTGTGGCAAATTACCCTTTTAACTACTCCTGTCGGCAGGCCGGATTCTACATCATATGCTGCCTAGCATTAGCCTGGGCCCGCCCATAATTCATAACTACCTGGTCTGACAAGCCACAGTATGAGATGAAATGTATAGTCTCGGGTCGCACCATAGGCAAGTTGAAGCCTGTGGGTGGAACCATTGGCTGGCATCCAAACTGCTTCTGCATGCAACGGGTCAGCCCTGCTGCATTGCCATTGCGCTTACCTCAAACGACTCACTACACAGATCAAAAAAATATTACATGCCACAGATTTTTTTGTGTGCAAACCCTCAAAAAACATCCAATGATGGACTGACAAATTCTATCTTCAGGCCACACCAAAAAGTGCTCAACTGCGATCCTTCCGCGTTCATACCGGGCTCAGAACTTTTCCCATTGATTATCCGGATGAACCTGCTAACGTCCACATTGTCATCATCACAGTTCGCATCGAAAAGTATTTCTCGGTTTGCATTGTGAACCAACTTTCCGGTTCCTGAGCGCTCAGACTCGCGGCATGATGTTGCATGTGAATGCGTGCGATGAGTGTGCCAAATACAAAATTGTGCGCGTGTGTGTTGGGGGTATGGAAAGCCAAAAACAAATGAACAGTATCGAGTGCTGTCTGGAAATCATCAGAGTGCATTCGCTCACTGTTGCCGTTTCCCAGAAACAGACAGCATTCCCGCTATTCCCGATCGCCAAACTCGTAGCAGGATAATCAGGAACGTTTCCTGTCAGTTCCCCTCTTCCCAAAAGCCATTGCTTAACAGTACAGCACGGGCACATGCATACACACACACACACACACACACACACACACACACACCACACACACACACACACACACACACACACACACATTTCAGGATCTGCTGATTCACACAAGTCACTTACATTTGTGCTTTAGTTTCATTCTCTGCAGGCCCACAATAGTTTCCACATGCTTGAGTCAACACACACACACACACACACACACGCACGCACGCACGCACGCACGCACGCACGCACACACACGCACGCACGCACACACCAGTGCTTTACACTAACTTTTTCGCTTACCAGCCATTTTGGCTAGTGGTTTTCCTGACTCACTAGCCATTGGGCCTTTTCACTAGCCATAATTTTCTTAACCATCATAGCAGCTTCAATGAATTATATAATAGGCTGTAATAATGTAATGTAGGATAATATAACATAAAATAAATAATATAATATAATATAGGGACGAATATAATATAATATAATATAATATAATATAATATAATATAATATATAATAAAATATAGGGCCTAATAACTAGAATTGTTGTTAACTGGTCCATGCATGCATGCATGCTATAAGAACAGATTAACTTATCTGAGGAATGGCATAGCCGTGCAGAAACACCAAGCACAGTGTTGTGGAAGGGCACAAATGTAAGCTAGGCCTTGGCCTACATGAGAGCAAAATATTTCCGTCTTTGATCTGAAGGGCACTTTCGATGCGCAAAGTAGAAGTCATTGCCAAGCTTCGCATGTCCTCGGTCATGGATGTGGAATAACACCTCTTCTGGAATATTTTCTCATAAAAGTAGGCTATCTAATAGAAGGCACACACATATGCGGCCGGTAACTACAGAAGGAGCTACGACTTCCTTTCATTCCGTTTAATATTGAGTTGTTTGAAATATAAACGGACGCAAGGCAAGATGGGCACATGCGAAGGGACATGGGACATGATTTTGTGAAGGCTACTACTGCGCGTTGTTTAAGCCACGTTTGATAGTCGGGAACAACGGCACAAGAAACATGGAGGAATATTAAGGTATGAAGACATACAGGCAAATCAGAAAATGATTTAAAACGAACATTATTAATGCCGCATGTGTCCTTGTCTTATCACTGCGCTAATTAGTCTCAAGACTTTCACAAGACTGAGGTGTTCTCCTCTCGCCTTGGTCATTTTAATGTCCACTACTACTATGCATTGTACTAATGACAGATCCCAAAACAGGTCAGTTGAGATGAACTTCGCTACTTTATTTTCACGTGAAGGTTTTCAGTGACATTTCCAAACACATGCTGATGTGCCGGTAGGCAGCTCGCTGCTGCCACTCATATTCGCAAGACTAGCTCTATCAGATTCCTCTTGTGCGTGAGACACAGGTGACACGTGACACAGGTGCTTCATGGGTATTGTAGGCTCGCGAAATCGCATTGCATTGCGTTTGTAGCAAAGACGGTCCGAGGGGAAAAAAAACTACAAAATGCGGTGCCTCATCATTTAGAATAGTGACGGACCCGCCAGAATGGCTAGTGAACCTTCGGTATCTACTAGCCAACGCCGACTTTCACCCGCATTTGGCTACCTGGCGTGTGTTAGTGTTAAGCCCTGGCACACACACACACACACACACACACACACACACACACACACACAGGCAGTTTGTGAGAGGAAAGGGCGAGCTCCTAAAATCCCATCTCGACGCATGAATGAAAACTATCTGCAAAAGGCTAGCTGTTGCGAGAGCATACAAAGCCCGTAATTCTTCTGACCAATAACTGGAAGGTACACTCATTCAAAGGTGAACTGAACTGAATGGAATTATTTTTGATGAACATCAGTAATGATGTGTGGATGTAAAAGTCAAAGCACTCACTCAGCAAAAGTGAAAACAGAATTGAAATCCTGCGTGTGCGTGTGCGTGTGCGTGTGCCTGCGTGCGTGCCCATCTATGCGTGTCTCTATCAGATTCGCTCACATGCTCTCCTCTCAGAGCGTCCTCAACTAAACAAAAAGCGTACCATTGGTTCTGGCTGTACTGTGTGTGTGTGTGTGTGTGTGTGTGTGTGTATGTGTGCGTGCGTGCGCACGTGTGTGCGTGTGGCACCCAAAATTGAAAGCAGGACCCCGTTTGACACAGAGGAGGCCCTCTAATGCGGTCACTTGCGATTCGGTTCCAATTAGTAGTGACGCGGTGACTCAGTGGTGACTGGGGCCTGGGCCAGGAGATGACCCAGGGAATGAATGGCCCCCTTCACAGCAGGCCATCCATGCTCAACCGCTCCACTGACTAACATGCCCGCCTGCCTGCCCGCCCCTGGTCGTTGCTTATTATGTGCGTTTGTGGCTGTCCGTGGCACCTGCTTCACTCATCCATGCCTCTCGCAGGGTTGCCAGATGAGGCTGCTCAAAAAAAGGCTCAAAACCCGCCTGGAATCACTACATTTATTGATTTCTATTACCAAAAATTGGGCTTTTTTTCTGCTAAATGCCATTTTTACCCGCAGACGGCCATGCTAAGCAGCCCAATTGGGCGGGAAACAGCCCAACCTGGCAACACTGGCCTCTCGCCTTATTCTAATGACTTACGTCATTCATTTTAAGTCATTCAACAACACACTGGCGGTACACATACTACAAGGACAGCACAAAAATGTAGTGGCTTTGACATGTTCTCTCTCTTTTTGTGGTCTGTTCTGTTGTAAGGTGTCTGCTGATGTTGCATAACGTTTGGAATGAAATTTGGAGAATAACACATTCCAAAGTTAGACGATAACAAACAAACAAAGCATTAGCTGACCAGGGGAGTTTTCCAAGAACCTTTTAGCAGGTTTAGCCCTTCCTGTAGGTCAACTTTAGCCAGGTGTATCGCTTAACCACGTTCATGGAATACCCCCCAGAATCTCGGAAATGGCTTACGTAAAGGGACACTGTGCAGAAAATGGTCAAAAAAGGTCCTGCAACTATGCTGCTCATTGAAACTGGGCTGCCTATTGCCAAATTTGATCTTAACATGAAAGTTTACTAAGTAATAAACAAATATTTTCTACTATGGTCCAAGTACAGTCATTTTTGCAGCTAAAATGGGCTATTTTTGGAAATTCAAAATGGCGGACCATGGAGAAGATCCCCCTTTTTATGTAAGAAAAGTGCAATTTTTCCAGTCATAATGAATACTTAGAATTTGATGGTGGAGGTAAGTATTCATGAAAAAGGTAACATTAGTGAATGGGCAGCATGAATTCTGGAAATAAACAACTAAAAATCTCACACAGTGTCCCTTTAAAAAAAAAGAAAAAAAAGATGTGCCTTCTGGTACTGACAAGTAAAGGGTAGAGTAATACAACTGGAAATTAGCCTTTAACGTACATATATGGGTCTCAGATAACTACAGTACATCTTCTATTGTCCTGGAGATATGACAGAAATATGTCTCCGCCAATATATGTGTGTGCTGGATGTTTTGCTTGAGACAGGGTAGTGTACACTAGGATTAAGACTGTGAAAGGGAGGCGGACGTCTGAGACTGCTTTCTCTGATTGTCTTTGAAATGAGAAGTGAATTTACGAGAACGACAACTGCTTGTGTGTGTGTGTGTGTGTGTGTGTGTGTGTGTGTGTGTGTGTGTGTGTGTGTGTGTGTGTGTGTGTGTGCGTGTGAGAGAGCTGTGATAGGGAGCATGTTCATCTGGAGGAGAAGATGTTTCCTGTACCCTTAATGATGCTCCCATAGCAAGATGTTAATTGGTCAAATAGTTGTTGGATTATTCATCACATTTGGTTCCTATTGATATTAACTTGTAATGCGGAATCAAATAAAGTACATAAAATGTGTATGTGTATGAGTATGAGTATGAGTATGAGTATGAGAGAGAGAGAGAGAGAGAGAGAGGAGAGAGAGAGAGTGAGAGAGAGAGAGAGAGAATCTAGAGGAGAGTGTGAATGAATACACATACGTTTGACCCAGTTTTACAAGGCGAGGATCCAGCTGCACTTTCGGATACACATATCAGTAGGGACCATAAACATGCCCGTTTAACGGTGTGACTCACCCAGCAGTTTAAAGTTTAATCACAGGCGCTTGGCAGCATTGTGTGTGTGTGTGTGTGTGTGTGTGTGTGTTGGTCTGTGCAAGGGCATCTATCTGTGTATACACTAGAAAACGAGGGATGATCACCCCTCCATTACCCAAAAGGACTGTAATGCTTCAATGGCAAACACAGCGCCACCTCCAGTTTCATGTGGTAGTCAAGCCCCTCCTCCCCAAGACATGGTCATCACACTCCTCCAATCAAACACAGAAGGAACTGAGGATGCAACTCAGAGCCGCCAACCCCCGACCAGAATGTTTTCATTCAAATACTTCTCTCTCTCTCTCTCCCTCTCTCTCTCTCACACATACACACACACGCACAACTGAGCGAATGCACGTGTTTGAGATGTCTCGGTTTACATTCACCAAGGCTGTTTGGATATCCGTACCCATTTAAATGAGTGACTGGGAAACGTTGCGTGAAGAGCAGCACTGAGCTAGAGGCCTAAAAAAAGTGTGCTTTCACTTTCACTCAAAAATATATGAAGGTAATTCCATATTATGGATGTGACAGAACATCAGCAAATATTATTTTAATGTGAAGTTATATGTGTGTATTGTATATAGAATGCTCTTTTCCTTATGGTCTGGTGACCTACTTTTCCTGAGGGGAACCTAACCTAAACCTAAACTCCTGAGGCCCTGATCTGGCCTGCTCTGCTGAGGGGGTCAGTTGTGTTCACCAGCATGTCTCTCTCAGGTCAGGTCTTGACCTTTGGCCTTTGGCCTTTGTATTGTTGGTACACCTTTAAGGTCATGATCACACTACTGAGACCTCTGGAATGTTAGTGGGTGTGGGGGGGGGGTGTCAAAGCAAAGTGTGTGTGTGGGGAGAGAGAGAGAGAGAGAGAGAGAGAGAGAGAGAGAGAGAGAGAGAGAGAGAGAGAGAGACAGAGAGAGACAGAGTGTGTGTGTGTGTGTGTGTGTGTGTGTGTGTGTGTGTGTGTGTGTGTGTGAAAATGTGTGTGTGATGGTGCTTAACTAGGGCTGGTCAGGAGGGAGACGAGGGCAAAGAAACATGTCACCATGGAGACCAGAAATATTTGAGACCATTAGAGAGAGAGAGAGAGAGAGAGAGAGAGAGAGAGAGAGAGAGAGAGAGAGAGAGAGAGAGAGAGAGAGCACACACACACACAAGAAAGAGTACAGATATGTTTTGGTCGTAGATACCCCTTTTCTCCTTCCCCCTAATCCCACCACCACCCCCAACCCCCACCATACCACAGCAGCTTCCTCTCATGTGGTTCAGCTCAGGGGAGGGGCAGCTCAACTGAGGACCCAGATCCAGTCGGGACTCCTCCTGGGGGCATCTGGTTGTAGGTTTCTGGTTCCCCCCGCGTGTCAGACTGAAGATTACGGCACAACTGAGGGAGGGTTGGGGCCATGAGATGGCTGGGGATGGGGCTGAGGATGAGGGGGTTGGGGTGGGCTGTGGGGGTGGTTGTAGTGTGTGGACAAAAAGTCAGCGCTGGAGCAGAGCTGAGCAAAGCACCCACGCCTGGTTTCACTAACACCCCCAGAAGACACTCCCACTCCCACCCCGTACACATCACATCCTCCCACGCCTTCCTTCCTTCATGCTCATCTCAGACTTTTCTCATCCCTCTTTTTTCCTCTATTATCCTACTCTTTCTCCAGCTCCAATCAATCATCGCTCTGCTCAGTCACCCACAAGTACGCGGTTTCAAATAAAAACATCCACACACACACTAGGGCTGTAACGATATTGTATCGAACCGAGAAATCGTGATACACAGAGTCACGATACTGTATCGTGATACAAGGAGGCAGTATCGTGATACGCCCTTTCAAAGTTTTGTTTCCCATCAGTCCAGAAAAAAAATCTAATGATATTAAGTGATACTGCTTCCAAGCTTCAAATCATCATCATTATCACATGTAAACTTTAAAAAATATATTATAGCGTCTTGTAACATATTGTTCCTATAAACTATCAAAGTTTTTATTCATAATTTTATTTTATAATATTGGAAAATGTGAAATCGTGTGGTGTATCGAACCGTAGGTCAAAAATCGTGATACGAATCGAATTGTGAGTCGAGTGTATCGTTACAGCCCTAACACACACACATGGCATCATCTCGCGCAGTTCTCATCCCTGCATTTTCCATCTGATGTTCTCTCTAAATCTTACTCTTGTGCACACTTCTACCAATTATCAACGAGGCTGATTACAACACACACATACACACACACACACACACACACACACACACACACACACACACACACACACACACACACACACACACACACACACATACACACACACACCTGCTATATTGCAAATGAACTGTAGCGTTATTAAGCTCTTAACAGTAGTGATGTGTCAATACAAAATTCACAGCACCCTCTGTGACCTAATCAATGTATGTCACTAATAATAATAACAGGTCCTAAAGCTTTCTTTTCCTCCTCCTGATAGCATCTTATTACAATTTCAAGTCTTTTTGCATGCGAATACAAAGCTCAGTGGTAATTTGTTATGATGAACAATGCCACCTTTAGTTAACGGTGGATTTAACATTGATGACATACAATTTGACAGTACCGGTACATTACATACAGTAAAGTACAGTACGTACAGTACAACTTCTGGCCCGCTCACATAAACCGTTTACTCTTGCTGTTGTGACGATGAATCACTACAGTATGGTACAATTCCAAAATGACTAGGCTGTAGCCCATCTGTCTCACGGTTCGACGTGTTGCACGATCAGAGAGGCTCTTCTGCACACCTCTGATGTAACGAATGGTTATTTGAGTTACTAGTGCATTTCTATCAGCTCCAACCAGTCTGGCCATTGTCCTCTAAACCTCTGGGAACGACAAGGCATTTTCGCCCACAGAAACTGCCAATCACTGGACATTGGCTCTTTTTTGGACAGTTCTCTGTAAACCCAAGAGATGTTTAAACGTGAATATCCCAGTAGATCAAAAATTTCCGAAATACTCAGAACAGCCCGTCTGACACCAACCACCATGCCATGTTCGAAGTCACGTAAATCACCTTTCTTCCACATTGTGACGCTCGGTTTAAACTGCAGAGCTGTTTCCACGTAGCAGGACATTTTTATATGTGGATATTTTTTCTGCTGGTTACATTGGTTTTGGCCTTCCGTTTCCACATAGCAGATATTTTAAAATCCAGATATAAAAAAGCAGGCTTCAAAAATATCCTATTTATTTTGATCCACGTGTTGCATTTACACCTAAACAGGAGAAAAAAAATACCCTGCTAAAAAAATATCCTGCTACGTGGAAACAGAACCTTCAGCAACCTCCTGTCTACATGCCTAAATGCACTGAGTTGCCACCATGCGATTTGCTGATTAGAAATGTGCGTCAATGAACAGTTGGGCAGGTGTGCCTAATATAGTGTCCGGTGTGAGTGTATGTCATTAAAATCACAGTAACGCATTTTCAGCAACAATTCAGCTACTGCATTTTTGCTTTGAATTTCTGAGGTGTATGGTGACTGGTTAAATTCAGCTAGCTTTAGGTTTTTTTTTATCTCACTGAGACACACGAAAAAACATCCTAGACACCATGTACATCTTTAGTCCTGGGTGCTGCTGGGCGTGGACGTGTGTTTTTTTGGTTTTGCCAAAAGCTTTTTTTTTTTCTTATTCTCTCTATTTTATACTATTCTCAACTAAACAGTGCCCTTGTCGTAAGAAACATAATGTGTGGAATAGTAAGCTTATAGTAGTTGTAAGTCATTGGGCTTCACTTGTTTATGCATTGTGTTTGTGTAACATCTGTTGTTGTGTTTGCATGTGTATGTCTGTAGGGGCCAGCTGGGAGGGCACTATAGGCGCTTCAAACCCATCACAGCTCCTGAGACTGGCTCATCTCCTCATCCCCCAGCCTCAACCTCAAGCCACACAAACCACACATTATGCAACGCCCCCACCACATACAGCAAGGGAACACACACACATGCACACATACACAAGAATGGACACACACACACGTACACAGAGAAACACAAACACACAGAAACTCACCAGGCTGCTGTATACACTCAGGAACGCACACACATTTCTCTCTCTCTCACACGCACACGCACACACACACACACACACACACACACACACACACACACACACACACACACACACACACACACACTAGGGCTGGGCGATATGGAAAAAAAACTATATCACGATATGGATTACTTTATATCACGATAACGATATATATCACGATATAGCACAATTACATACGTTTTCAGTTATTCTCTTTATTTTTTCATGTCGCAAAACAACCTTTCTTTAAAATGGATCTTTTTATTGTTATTTTTTCAGTTACATGAACTTATAGTGTGTATTGTGACGACATGAAATGTAATTAAATGATATTCAATTGTATACAACTGATAAAATTACTATCACGATATAAACGATATAGGAGAAAGGTCACGATATACACTTTTATATCACGATAACGATATATATCGTTATATTGCCCAGCCCTAACACACACACACACACACACACACACACACACACACACACACACACACACACACACACACACACACACACCTCATTCACACACAACTACACATTAGAATGCATTAAAACAAACACCTGGTTATACAGGAAACATACCCAGAATGTTCTTGAAAGGGCGGTTAAGTGGATCGCCGTGCAGAGTGGGAAGTGCAGCAAAGGCAATGTCAACAAGTGCACTCAAAGTGTAGTCAAACAACACAGACCACTGGTGGGGCCCCATGGAAAAAAAGAAGCAAATGACCCCACTGGGTGCGAGTAGGCATGTTCACAAACCTGCTCTAAATCGGATGTCTGTCTGTCTGTCTGTCTGTCTATCTAATGCCTGTGTCTCCCTTTTGGTCCCAGTACAGCCCTGGACGAAGGTTACACATTGACAAGTAATAGATTACAAGATACAATGCAGGTCTTTCGTCAGCTCCACTCCCAAAACATAATCCTTCAGCTACTAATGCTGCTGTGATGAGACATTTCGCCAAGAGGCAAAGCACATGTGTGTACTGCTATTTTAGCCACATTTGTAACAAAGGGGTTGTTCAGGCATCTCGCACGTATTTGATTTATTTCCATCAAGGCTGGAAACGTCATGCCGTGGTATTTTGCTGCTGTTCACCGTCTACCTGTGTAAGAACCGTTTTGATTTTAGATGTTTTCACTCCTCTTTAGCCAAAATCTCCTTAGAGGTCATGCAGTGAGTGGTAGATGTGACCGTGAAGGCCTTGCAGAATGTGTAATGGACTGGCTCATGTGCAGAGAGCTATGTGGGGTCAGGGGACACTGAGAAAAGGCCTTTTCTGGAGAATGCGGGCATCGATCCCGCTACCTCTCGCATGCTAAGCGAGCGCTCTACCATTTGAGCTAATTCCCCTACGAGAAGAGCAACAACAACAATTTACGACAGATCTTTGCACTGGTCTAGTCAAACTCTCATTTCATCTCCTGCAATGACAGACAGTTGTGCATGTGAGAGAGGTTCTGCAGAGTGTGATATGGTCTAGCTTCTTTGCAAAGACTGTTGTGGGGTCTGTGAGCGACACTGGAGGCACTGAAAAAGCCTTTTCTGGAGAATGCGGGCATCGATCCCGCTACCTCTCGCATGCTAAGCGAGCGCTCTACCATTTGAGCTAATTCCCCTTAAGAGCAGGGTGACAACAGCAATTTACGACAGGCTGACAGGTGACAGCTGATAGTCACTGAGACGGTTGGTGACAGCGTGGCTGCATAGTCACACTGCTCTACTTTGACAGGATGTCTGCTGCCACCTACTGGACGGATTAGGTAAACTGACAGCTACTCACTAAAGCACGTGCTGTTTTTGCAGAAAACAACCATATTCAACCAGTCACTACAAAGCTGTGATGGGACTTGTCCTGTAAAATGCTTCGTAAAATTGTGACGGCAAGAGACGATGGACATGTGAATATTGATATTTTTTGGCTTCTTTTAACAGAAGGGTTGGTCAGGCACCCAACACACATCTGAATATACAAGTCTGTGTAGGGAGATAATTATTTTACAGTCTCGTTTGCTAATAAACAACTCCCTTGCAGAAAACAGTGCAGGATAGAATAGAATAGAATAGAATAGAATAGAATAGAATAGAATAGAACAGAATAGAACAGAACAGAGTACAACACAAAGTAGAACAGAATAGAATAGATTAAGTCATGTTAGGTGTATCTATCACGTGTCTAGTCAAATGCTCCTAGAGTGAGTGGCATCTGCATGCGAGATCTGTTACGGTCTTGCTTCTTTGTAAAGAGTGTTGAGGGGTCACAGAACGACACTGGAGGCACTTAAAAAGCTTTCACTGGAGAATGCGGGCATCGATCCCGCTACCTCTCGCATGCTAAGCGAGCGCTCTACCATTTGAGCTAATTCCCCTGCCGAGCCAGGCAACAATGGGGATTTACGACAGAATGACGAGCACGGTTGGTGGCAGTGCTGCATAGTCACACTGCTCTGCTTTGTCAGGATGTCTGCTGCCACCTACTGGACAGTCTAGGTAAAGAGACTGCTCATTGCCACACAGTGCTGTTTTTGCCATTACAGTGTCAGACATCTACAGTACAGGCCAAAAGTATGGACTCACCTTCTCATTCATGCATTCTCTTTATTTTCGTGGATTTTCGTTGTTTTTTCATGCAGGGCATCAAAACTGTGCTTGAACACATGATGAATTACGTGCTAACCAAAAAATATCATTCTAACTGTTGTCCAACAGCAATGTCAGCTGTCTATCCACCTGACGTCAACACGGCACAACTGATGGCCCCACACATTTCAATAAGCTTATTTTTGTCTATTTTCAAATAAAAATGCCCAGTCAGTCATGTCAATCCAAATTGAACATTAAAGTCCTTCAATAACTCAATGGAATTGTAGAACTAGCATTTTGAGTACCTGCCACTACAAGCATTTTACAGATATTTTCTTGATCTGATATTGAGACACAGCCAGTTACTTGCAGAGGTCAAACATGTTTTGGAGGGAATCTGTGGCAGGGTTTTTCACTTTTACTTTTACTTTACTTTACTTTGTCACTGTTTCACCTAGATAACCAGCTATGCTGACCAAGTGACTCATTATCAGATCAAGAAAATCTCTCTTGCATTGCTTGTATCAATTAAAATTGACTCGACTGACTGGGTATTTTTACTTGAAAATAGACAGAAATATAAGCTTGTTGAAACATGTGAGGCCCTCAGTTTTGCTGTGTTGACGTCACTGTTTGGCATTTTTTAAATAATTGTTTTTATTTTTTATATTTTTTCATTTTTTTGTTAGGCGAAACATTATACATGTGTTCATTCACAGTTTTGATGCCCTCCCTGAAAATGTACTAAGTTCTGTAAATAGCCACAAAAATCAGAATTAATTAAATGAGAAGGTGAGTCCACACTTTTGGCCTGTACTGTATATTCCACCAGTCAACCATGTTGTAAAGACATTTTCAGGTAAAATGTTTGGTAGATATGTGCAGGTAAGAGGCTATTAAGACTATTTATACTGTTAAATATTAATATTTTTGTTTTCTTTTTCAATCTAAGGTGCTGGTCGGACATCCAGAATGCATCTGACTATTTTAAGATTTTATTGACAGAGGCCATACCACATAACTTACAACTCTGTGTAAGGGACGGCGGTTAAACATTTCACTCTGTCTCTTTTTTGCTGTAACAAATAAACAACTCCCTAAGAGAAGAACAGCACAGAATAGAATGGAACAGAGTAGTAGAACAGAGCAGAGCAGAAGTCATGTTTGATGAACAGATGTCATGTTTGATGAACAGATATTTGCACTGGTCTAGTCAAACTCTCATTTCATCTCCTGCAATGACAGACAGTTGTGCATGTGAGAGAGGTTCTGCAGAGTGTGATATGTTCTAGCTTCTTTGCAAAGAGTGTTGTGGGGTCTGTGAGCGACACTGGAGGCACTGAAAAAGCCTTTTCTGGAGAATGCGGGCATCGATCCCGCTACCTCTCGCATGCTAAGCGAGCGCTCTACCATTTGAGCTAATTCCCCTTAAGAGCTGGGTGACAACATCTATTTACGACAGGTCACAGCTGATAGTCACTGAGACGGTTGATGACAGCGGGGCTGCATAGTCACACTGCTCTACTTTGACAGGACGTCTGCTGCCACCTACTGGACGGATTAGGTAATGTGACTGCTCCTCACTACAGCATGTGCTGCTTTTGCAGAAAACAACCTATTCCATATACCTGTGGAAGAGACTATTTGATTTTAGATTATTTAGATATTTTAGATCTTTTCACTCTTGTTTAGTCAAAATCTCCTTAGAGGTCATGCAGTGAGCAGTAGATGTGAACGTGAAGGCCTTGCAGAATGTGTAATGGACTGGCTCATGTGCAGAGAGCTATGTGGGGTCAGGGGACACTGAGAAAAGGCCTTTTCTGGAGAATGCGGGCATCGATCCCGCTACCTCTCGCATGCTAAGCGAGCGCTCTACCATTTGAGCTAATTCCCCTAACGATCAAGGTGACAACAGCGATTAATGACAGGCGGACAGCTGACAGTGACTGAGACGAATGGTCGTAGTGCTGCATAGATACACTGCTCTGCTTTGACAAGATGTCTGCTGCCACCTACTGGACAGTCTAGGTAAAGAGACTGCTCATTGCCACACAGTGCTGTTTTTGCCATTACAGTGTCAGACATCTACAGTACAGGCCAAAAGTATGGACTCACCTTCTCATTCATGCATTCTCTTTATTTTCGTGGATTTTCGTTGTTTTTTCATGCAGGGCATCAAAACTGTGCTTGAACACATGATGAATTACGTGCTTACCAAAAAATATCATTCTAACTGTTGTCCAACAGCAATGTCAGCTGTCTATCCACCTGACGTCAACACGGCACAACTGATGGCCCCACACATTTCAATAAGCTTATTTTTGTCAATTTTCAAATAAAAATGCCCAGTCAGTCATGTCAATCCTAATTGAACATTAAAGTCCTCCAATAACTCAATGGAATTGTAGAACTAGCATTTTGAGACCTAAAACCTAGTTTGAAACACTTACCAGTACAAGCATTTTACAGACATTTTCTTGATCTGATATTGAGTCACAGCCAGTTACTTGCAGTGGTCAAACATGTGTTGGAGGGAATCTGTGGCAGGGTTTTTCACTTTTATTTTACTTTGTCACTGTTTCACCTAGATAACCAGCTATGCTGACCAAGTGACTCATTATCAGATCAAGAAAATCTCTCTTGTATTGCTTGTATCAATTAAAATTGACTCGACTGACTGGGTATTTTTACTTGAAAATAGACAGAAATATAAGCTTGTTGAAAACATGTGAGGCCCTCAGTTTTGCTGTGTTGACGTCACCGTTTGACATTTTTTGATATTTTTTAAAAAATTGTTGTTATTTTTAAATATATTTTCATTTTTTTGTGACACGAAACATTATACATGTGTTCATTCAGTTTTGATGCCCTCCCTGAAAATGCACTAAGTTCTGTAAATAGCCACAAAAATCAGGAGAATTCATTAAATGAGAAGGTGAGTCCATACTTTTGGCCTGTACTGTATATTCCACCAGTCAACCATGTTGTAAAGACATTTTCAGGTAAAATGTTTGGTAGATATGTGCAGGTAAGAGACTATTAAGACTATTTATACTGTTAAATATTAATATTTTTGTTTTCTTTTTCAATCTAAGGGGATGGTCGGACATCCAGAATGCATCTGACTATTTTAAGATTTTATTGACAGAGGCCATACCACATACAACTCTGTGTAAGGAACGGAGGTTAAACTTTTCACACTGTATCTTTTTCTGCTGTAGCAAATAAATAACTCCCTGAGAGAAGAACAGAACAGAAGAACAGAATAGAATAGAACAGAGTAGTAGAACAGAACAGAGCAGAGCAGAAGTCATGTTTGATGAACAGATGTCATGTTTGATTAACCCCTTAGCGCAGCACTATGGCTCTCTGTAATGTCACAGCAATGTTGTTATGATGTAGTTAAGCATTTTAAGCAAGTGAATAGGGTCGCCGGCGACCCCTGCTGCAGTAAGAGGCTACTAGATCTTTGCACTGGTCTAGTCAAACTCTCATTTCATCTCCTGCTGCGACAGACAGTTGTCCATGTGAGAGAGGTTCTGCAGAGTGTGATATGGTCTAGCTTCTTTGCAAAGAGTGTTGTGGGGTCTGTGAGCGACACTGGAGGCACTGAAAAAGCCTGGAGAATGCGGGCATCGATCCCGCTACCTCTCGCATGCTAAGCGAGCGCTCTACCATTTGAGCTAATTCCCCTTAAGAACAGGGTGACAACAGTGATTAACGACACGCTGACAGCTGACAGTGACTGAGACGAATGGTGGTAGTGCTGCAGAGATACACTGCTCTGCTCTGACAGGATGTCTGCTGCCACCTACTGGACGGACTGAAAACTTGCAGCTGCCACAGTGTTTTCCAAGTAGGCTACTGTAAAGCTAGATTTATGCTTCGGACGCATAGCCTCTGCGTCCGTCCGTTTTCTGTCTATGCGAGTACAGGCTCTGCGCCCGTCGTCGAGCGCCTCGAAAAAATTCTAACTATCCGTCAGACGAACGCGGAGTACGCAGACAAAAAGGCGCTATGATTGGTCGTCTCGCTACTTCCTTGTTCTGTTCTTGTGGCAGCGCAATGCCAGTAGTTTGCGAGAGCAGAGCTGTATTCTGTTAAAAACTTTATTAATACCTTGTGTGTAAATGTGTGTAAATACACAAAGCTACAACCTAAGTAACAAACAATGCATCAGTTGAACAGTCGTGGCACAATGCCTGCGGTTTTACTACCGTTCCTCCACCGAATGTAAACACACATTGGCAGAATCAACTGTCTTTACATGCTTGCATTTTCTGCTCGTGAAAACAGACTGGGTATGTCAAATAATACCAGTGCATTGCCTTTGCAATTTGTTTGAAAATACCTAGCTAACCAGGATAGAAAGCAATATTGCTTAATAATGACCGCAGTGCTTACAATGTAGTAAAAGTAGCCTAATCGCGCAATTTCAAATGTGGCTCGCGACGAGACCTCGGACCTCGCAGAACTCGCAGATGCATGAATACAATGTTGGTTCGTGGCCACTCCCACGCGAGTTTTGACGAGCGCAGTTGCAGAAGTCTAATATGACCTTAACTGTGCATGTGGGTCAAAGACGTCCAACATGAAATTGTCCTTCAGTGCAGCGTATACTTTTGCTTACTGTTACTGCAAAAAACATGTTTTTTTTTTCAATTATTTTTTTGGCTTGGCTGTCATGCATTCACTTGAAAAAAACCTTTAAAATCATGTTTTTTTACAGTTACAGTATTCAAACGTATCCGTTGGCACTGAAGGACAATTTCATGTTGGACGTCTTTGACCCATGTACACCAAACACGACTGAAGCCACCAGTGCAACAGAAGTCATTATTTCTCTATGGTGGGACGGCGAATTGAGCTAATTTGCGGGGGGGGGGGGGGCATGCAACTACAATTACGGCCATGCAACTATTTGACACAAAAGGAGATTGGTCCACAAAGGAGATTGCCGAGTGCGTCGCACCATCAGCTGTGGTTACTCGCTATGGAAATAATCATAGCTGATGGTGCGACGCACTCGGCAATCTTCTTGGTGGGCTTTAGTGTCAAATAGTTGTCTTGACCATAATTTAGATATTCTCAAGGTAGTAGCTTCACAAAACACATTCTGCAGACCTTTCAAGAATACATGAAGGACTTTGGACACTTCGGTTTATGTGTGGATACCCTCAACACATTACGAGGTAAGTGTGACGTTGTTTTGAGCTGTGCAATACTTTAAAATGTTGTGTTTTTGAAATGTGTGTAACCGCCGAAAAACGATGCCCGCATCTTTCATATTGCATAGCTGATATGGCTAACGAGGCTAACGTGATATTATCAAACTTTCTCAAAACGCATTCTTTTGCCTTGATTTTGCTCTAGAGTGACTGTATTTCATCCCAAACATGAAAAAATGAGGCAAACTTGTTCCAACTCCGGATAATTCCTTTAATGTCTTCAAACGTTCCAGGCAGACAAGCTAAATCAAACATGCTCATATCGCATCCAGAATTTAGTGAATTCCTGGCGAATCTTCTTCAATGACCTCGGCTACTTGGTCACTTTCGGTGTTTCTGGTGTACACATACAGTAACACACTGGTCTCTGGTGGACACTGGTGTTGCTTTCTCTCTTGAGCTCTTAATACATAGTTGTTGTAAATACACATGATCAAAATGTGATTATTTGAACATGACAATGAGGTGAAAAGACGCCATACCACTTTTCCCTCATGCTGATTTGTACTGTATCTCGTCCTTTGACTCGGACATGAAGGGTTACCTTGTCATGTTGTATCCCAGTGGTGCTCACAATGATGACTAGTGCTCCATTCTCGACTCAAAGGATTGCCTCAGTCTGTGGACAAAGGAAACAAAATCATGTGTGTCAGATAAGTGAGGACAAGGATGGCATAACTATGTAACCCATATGGAAAAGATAAACATGAAAGCTAATGAAATGGCTCCATGGCAATGCAAGGCTTGTGAGGAAAATAAGGCATGCCACTTCTATTAAATGAGTAGGTAGAGTAGGTACAGTACACATATACTTTCCATCTACAAAGTTTATATGCTGCAATAGTGTGTGTGTGCTTGCTCACGAAAATGAGAAATGGGGAACTTATACTGTAGTAAGCTATGCTATAAAACGTGTCAAAACCATGAATAAACCTGCTTGGGAAATTAATTAATGTGTACTGTATTTGTAAAATTTGTTCAGTTTAGTGCTGCTTATTGTGCTCATGGGAAAAGGGTATTCCCTCTCAATTTCCGTGCAGGCGTGATAAACACAAAAATAGGTCTGCGCACAAAAATGCCTAATCGAACTTTGACCCTGCCATTTTAGTTTAAACCTGGGTGTCTTACCATAAAACGTGATTCTAGGGTTCATCGTCACACACATCAGAGCTGCAGACAGCTAATGTTGACTGAACAATTGCATACAAGAGTATTATGTTCTACCTCTATGATTGTATTATTATTCTATCATCATTGGCAATACTTCGCAAATACTTACAAGCATCACGGGCGTGTTTGCTTTGCATAGAAAACACCCCCACAGCAATACATCGTTCTTCTTGAGGAAATAAACATGCTTAATATAATTCAAAACTTTAAGCCATTTTAGTCTGACGCTGACCTCTCCTCACAAAAGTGGAAATCACACATGCATGCATGGCTGTCTGATGTCGGTGTGGCTACCATGTTAGCACTCGGAACATGCTAACTTTACTGCTAACAGAATTGCAGCAAACATACGGGATTACAGGCATTCTGTGCATCGTTATAATGCAATATAACTAGATATTTTTCGGCAACATGAACGCAACACATTGTCAATGTTGCTTAAGTCAGTTGGAGTTTAGCTCTCGGCAACACAAAATTCGCGTGTATATCTTGAAACGGCTTGCCACATCCCATCAGCCCCTTCGATAGCTCAGTTGGTAGAGCGGAGGACTGTAGAATTGCAGCTGAAATCCTTAGGTCACTGGTTCGAATCCGGTTCGAAGGAGGTCTCCTTTTCTCAGTCAGACAACATTGTTATCGACAATACATTTATTTGGCATTATTTAGTTTCCGTTTAGATGTCTCAGCGGCGTATCTACTTTTCAGCCATAGCCTGTTGACTCCACAGTCTTTGGATTGAGTACATAGGATGGCGTCGCCAGGCTAAATTAGCCACACCAGACTCCTCACGTGAGCCCAGGCCAGTGTAAATAAATGTCAGACATCCCAAGTTTCAAAAACTCATATCAGGGGCATTCGTATCGACCCTTGACACCCCCGACAAAAAACAGCATTGGTGTTGAAACATTTATGTTCATGTCCTTTCTGTCCAGTCTGCATGGAACACATGCCTACTATTTTTCCTGGGACTGCAGGGCGTTCTACTGCGAATTGTGCTCGCGCAATCTATTTGAAGTATTCCACGCATGTCGCACGAGTCATTATCTTTCTCTGTCCAGCATTGTCAATTTAAAAAAATCCTAGCAACTAGCATAGTCTAAAATCAGAGTTATTTTATCTGACCCAACCCGAGGCATCAGGGAGACTCCCTGAACTTCAGGGAGACTTGGGATGTCTGAAATGTGCCATCTCACACGGCGAAACCACGGCTGAACAGTCATAATGGTGGTGGCATAATACACGGGTGGTGGCAACATGCCCATTTATCTGAAAAACCCTTCAGTCAGGGATAATTACAATGACCACAACCTCAACTTGGTACTACTTGCCGTTAGCAGCAGCTAACTGCTGGTAAAGCTCCCTGCTGCTACCGCAATACATTGTCCTCACTGCATTTAAGGCTTAGCTCTGCCAAGAGGTCAACGGTTTTCAGTAGATGATGTTCAGATGTTCAGTTTGGCAAAACAAATATTAGGTATTGCATATAGCATATCACATGCATCATTTACATATGGACGATTTCATATAATTAATAACTGAACCTCGTCATGTGCATTGCTAGAGCTAATCAGGTTACGCAAAGTAGCAGCATGGTGGGTTGAGAGGCAGCAGTGAACCGTCTATGATTGTACTACGGATGAACTACGGATGCCAACTTCTTTTTTTTTTAGCATTACGGTGCCGAGTAACGAGAAGATTTACCTGTGCACTGGGCTTTGTGGCTTTATTTTATTCGTGTTCCTCCATTTGCATTCTCTTCCAGTTTCAGGGTCCATGTCCACCAGCAAGTCAGCCCTCGCCTCGGCTCGATCTTTGACGTCGAGTTGTTCGAAATCAAGGGCAGGCAGTGACTGACTACGCACTGCAATGACCAGCAGAGGGCGAGCATGCGCCTAGCTCTACACACCTTACTGACAACATTCACCTTTGAAAACCTTCTTACTATTCGTTTGATGCCATGCTCCATTTTAACCCTATACTGCACGGTGTTGCCATATGGCAACATACCCTTCTTTTGGCATTTCCTGGTATTTAAATATAAATAATAGACACTGATTGGTTTTCATATTGAAACTGCGGCCTTGTTTTATCCATTTATGTGGTTTCTTGACATCACCTGACACCACACACTGCCCCAGGCTCGATCTTTCCCTCACTGTACATGAGCGTGTGTCCTTGACAGATTACTCTGGCATTGGCCAAGATTTTTCACACTTTTTGCAATATTTACAAAATTAAAAAAAATATTGGGATGATCTATAGTTAGTCATGATCTGTTTTCACCATTTTGTTTTGTTTTCAACTAAAATTATTTCCTTTTTATGTTGAAAAATAGGTATGTTGCCATACGGCAACATTGTGCGGTAATGGAACAAGACGGTCAATAGGGAAACTGTATTGATACAAATACCCAATTCTAATTGATTGATTAATTGATTTATTTATTGATTGAATGATTGTTAACTGATAATATTATAATTAGTGGAAATGGCAGTCTGTAATGAACATTAAAAATGTTATAATAGGTGTAGAGAACTGTTTTATGAGCTTTCACTCTGAGTACATGCAGAAAAGCGAACAAGGCCTATGCAGCCTCCCCAGACTGCCAGAGGTATACCACAAAAATCCCCAAACCCCAGATTAGAGCATAAAACTACTGTCATCTTGACCATTTCAAGCCTCCAAAATGTTTTGACTTCATGTGTATGTTATAATTAGGCTAATTAGCACACAACGTTTGTGCAAATCTGTCAACCCGATCAAAAATTATTGTACAAAGTCAACCATTTTGAAAGTCAGCCATTTCAAAAGCATAATCTCGAAATTTCAAACAGCTCATAAACCAATTATATTATTAACACAAAAAATTTACTGCAAATCCAAGCACCCATTGAAAAGTTGTGGCGTAAACAAAAGGTAGGCCGTCTCGAAAGATTGCCAACTTCAAAGTCAGCCATCTTGAAATTCAGCTATCTTGAAAGCACTGGCCTCACATTTTACATAACTTATTTACTCATTATAGAGTGTTATCACACAAGGTTTAGTGTAAATCCAAGCATCCTTTCAAAAGTTATGACAAATAAACTGTCGGTTATGTTGAAAGATGCCTGGCCCGCAAATCGGCCATCTTAAATGCCGGCCATCTTGAAAGTGTTGGCTTCCAAAATTAAATCAGTTCATGTACATATTATAGATAGTTACCATACACATTTTTGTGCAAATCTATGCACAGATATTGTGTTAATACCTAATATATTCATTGGTGGTTGGTCAAAGTAATACCACTGAAATACTGTTTTTCGGGGATATAATAAACAGTATTCACTTGTTCTCTCAGTGGCAAAAATGTCTTAAATAACTCCCTTGAACTTGTGGGTAAACTTTCAATGTTTTTCTGAGATAAAAACAATTATATTTCTATAAAATAATCCATAATGTTGTATGACACAGACACACGAACACACACACAAGACGCACACCGCACCTTCTACCTGCACTAAACACATACACACACATACACACACACACACACACACACACACACACACACACACACACTGCTGCTGGTGTACTTGACAGACCTTTTTTAATATTTATTTTCTTCAAAATGCTACTATTACCATGTCAGAACGCTATAAAGGACTTTTTTTAGGAAAAGCACAAAAGCACAACAGATACCTCTTAATGTATGTCCTCTACAAGTCTTCTGTTGTCCAGTCTTGCACTTTAAATGTCTGTATGAGCACTGTCTATGTCCATACTGTCTTAAGTCCATGTATAAGTACTGTCTATGTCTATACTGTCTATGTCCTTACCTAGATTAGTCTATGTCTAAATGGGAAAGCAAGAAATGTAATTTCAAATTCTTTGTATGACCAGTGCATGTAAAGAAATTGACAATAAAACCTACTTGACTTGACTTGACTTGACTTGACTTGACCCTTGTTTGGTCTTGGTGGGAAAATGTACACTGGATCCTTTCCGTAACTGCACAATGTTGCCATATGGCAACAAACCTAAAAGTACCCCCCCAAAAAACTTTTTTTTGAAAAAAATAGCAAAAATGTCTTAAGAAGTTCATTTTATGTGACAAAAACCACAGTAAGATTTTTCCATGATGGGATAATAATGTGTGCAGTATAGGGTTAAAACTTCTGCCGTGTTTCCCGCAGGAATTCGCTTAGGCGCGGTGGTGAGTTTTCTAGTGGGGTTGTATTAGGGTCAGTCACTTCAAATTGGTGTTAAAGTTTGGTTTTCACTTCCTAGTTGAAGTTTATGGTCTATAGAACAATTTGAGTTCGAGTGTCAAACACACATAACAAAATGGCCTGCGGGGGCCGGGGCGCTGTAAAATATATAAACGGCTATAACTTTTGATTATTTAAACTAAATTTAACATGAGGTATGTGTGGATTCAGCATGAAGAGGAAAAACCAGTGAGCTAAGTATTCGGTTACCAGATTAAAGACACACTATGTAATAAACACACTTTTAGCCAATGGACAGCAAAGTCCGGGCTTTTTTAAGATAAAGGGTGGAAATGCCCTCAAGTTGCAATGAAACATCATTTATTGTTACAAGCTATTATAAATAAAGCCTGGGTTATCACTTAACTTGATTTGTTCAGAATATCCCTGAAGCACACAGATACTTACCTATACACAAATATGGCTGCATAAAGCCATAAGGCACCCAACTTGCAACTTTGAGTTTATGAATTTAGGATCATGAGTAGGCCTACCAGCTTTTTTTTCAATCAAGCCATCATTTTATTCACAAAAAAACTTTATATCTGAAAGAAAGTAAATCAATAATAATAATGATGATAAGGATAATGATGATGATCATAAATACTATGAGGAACAACAGTTTTTCCGGCATTCAAAAAACAAAAAGAAGACCAGTCAGTGGTCAGTCTTAGAAATTGCATGTGCACTTGCACAGACATGTGCACTTTAACTCTGCCTTCATGCACCAAGATCTGGCAGGTCTATTTGTACAAATACTAGTACACTTCACCTCTAGTTGGAATACATCTTTGGCAACGGCATCTTTGGTAGTGTAGTCCAAATCTGGGAACTGTCCAATTGTTAACAGATTGGCAGGCATTTCTGCAGATAATAAGACAGGACGTTTTTTATTCCTGTCAAGTGAGCTGGTACAAATGGACAGTTCCCAGATGACAGAGATGTCTTCATAACAGCAGATGATTGTGTCTTCCATGTATGAAGTAGTCCTATAGTATTATTCATTATGCTTGCCAAAGGCCTCTGCTTGCCCCCAGCAATTGTTGTCCGACAGTTTATTATTTAGTATGCTTGCGGGAAAGCTAATTGTTCATCGACAGTTTATTATTATTCTTCATTTTTCCATTCACCTCCATTCATTAGTACGGTGGCTTTGAATCGTTGCAGCGTTAGAGATAGAGACACGGTTTGAGTGCCAAAACGAACAACTCGAAAAGGGCTCAGGTGGTGTATTTTTCGCTGGCCTACCCCCCCTTTCATTCGTTCACCAGACTCGTTTTCCTCAGTTTTCTCTCTGTTTACCCCCTCATTGAAATTAATGGTAGAATGGTCAAGATGATGATGTCACAAACTGTGGCAGTTAGAGTGAGAGGTGACCTGTCCTGGGGTTTTTAATAGAATAAAATAAACCGCTTCACCTTTCGACTAAGTAAAGGCATTGTCAGAGAGGTCTAGGCTCTTAATACAAACTGTGTTAAGATCATTAACATTGAGAGAGCACATCTCTCCTGTCTTGGCAGACCTGCACTGGTTACCTGTCTCACACAGAATCGACTTTAAGATTCTGCTCACAGTATTTAAAGCATTAAATGGACTTGCCCCTAGCTATATCTCTTTTTATGCCCCTGCTCGAGCTCTCAGGTCCACTGACGCCAAGCTGCTAAGGACCCCCACCCCCCCGCAGAAGAAGATCGGCGACGCCGCGTTTGCCTGCTATGCGCCCAAGAGATGGAACGCCCTCCCCATCGAGATCCGATCAGCCACCTCCGTCGACTCCTTCAAGAAGCAGCTGAAGACCCACCTCTTCATCTTTGCCAACTCCTAGATGCCAAGGCGTCATAGTGTCCCTGCTGCCGCAGCGCCCTTACTACTCACAACCAGCCCTGGCAGGGGGCTCCCCTTGGTGGCCGCTGGTCTCTGCCTGAGGTTTCTTCCTGACTATAGGGGGTCTTTTTTTCTCAGACCTCACTGAGCTTTTTTTCCCCCTTACAAACTATGAATCAAGCGAAAGGGAGTTTTTCCTCACCCCTGATGCCACCAGGGGCCGCACCTGAGCGCCCAATCTCTGTGTGACTATCTATGACTTATGATAGGCCCAGCCACTATGGACCTTACACATCTAAGAATCCTGGTCCTAACCTACGTTGACCTTATGACTCTACATTCTCTGTCTATCTCTTCTTCCTCTGCCTTCCTGCTTTTTCTGCCTCTCCTCTATACCTCTCCTTTTAAATCTATCTCTAACAATGTTTTTTTTTTTCCCATTTGTTAAGCACTTTGAGTTACATGCCTTGTATGACACAGTGCTATACAAATACAATTATTATTATTATTATTATTATTATTATTATTATTATTATTATTAGCCAACTCTTAAACATGTTTGAGAGAGAGCAGTTTTAAAATCCCTATGATGTGACCCCATTCACTTAGAAACAGCTCAGCGCATAGGCCTGAATATGTCCACTTTTTGACTGAACCATTTGGCCTAGAAAAGTGATCTCAGCTTTGATATGAAGAACAGGGTTATGTCATTTGTGTGTCAATATCATTTGACAACTTGCAAAACTTTTGGAGATAAGGCTGCATATTACTCAGCTATTGACTGCCAAACTGTCACCTTTAGAATCTTCATTCATACACACACATGCAGCTTGTAGAACCTGGACAACCGTGGCCTAATATGCTGCTGTGGCCACTCTATACAGTAAGTGGCAGTGGCCTACTAGGTATCGGGTGTTGGTCTGTCAGAGGGTTGCAGGTTCGAGTCCCACCCTTACCTCTCCCTACCCACCCATTGCTGAAAGGCGACTGAAGCATCTCCATACATGCACGTGCCAACACACACACACACACACACACACACACACACACACACACACACACACACACACACACACACACACACACACACACACACACAGCTCTATCTCTTTCCCTCGTGTTTCTGTGTGTGTATACGACAGCTCTGTATGTGTGTGCAGAAGCCGCAAGCATACTAATAGCATTGTCTCTCCGGAAATGCAGTCTTAATAATAATAATAATAATAATAATAATAATATATTATTATTATTGATTTATTTTCTTCCAGATATATATTTTTTGTGATTTTATGTGTTAATAGAATATGGCTTGATTGAAAAAAGCTGGTACTCATGATCCTAAATTCATAAACTCAAAGTTGCAAGCTGGGTCCTAAATATCACATAGACTTTATGCAGCCATACGTATTTGCGTATAGGTAGGCTATCCTCGGTATCTTTGTGCTTCAGGGATATTCTGAACAAATCAAGTTGAATGATATCCCACGCTTAATTTACAATAGCTTGTAACAATAAATTATGTTTCATTGCAACTTTGAGGGCATTTCCACACTTTATCTAAAAAAAAACCCTGAATTTTGCTGTCCATTGGCTAACAGTGTGTTTATTACATAGTGTCTTTAATCTGGTGACCAAATACTTAGCTCACCAGTTTCTCCTCTCAATGCTGAATCCATACATACATCATTTGTTAAATTTGGTTAAACTAATCAAAGTGATAGCAGTTTATACATTTTAGAGCGCCCCCCGCAGGCCATTTTGTTATCTGTGTGTTTGACACTCGAACTCAAATTGTTCTATAGACCCTAAACTTCAACTTGGAAGTGAAAACCAAACTTTAACACCAATTTGAAATGACTGAGAAAAAATGCACATGCCTACGACCCCACTATTCGGGCCCATGGTGGCACGCACGCGGGGGGATGTGGATAGTTTTGGAGCAGGGTGCACGTAGTATGGGGGTGGGGTGGGGAGGGGAGGGGAATAGATAGATAGATAGATAGATAGATAGATAGATAGATAGATAGATAGATAGATAGATAGATAGATAGATAGATTAAGTCAATCAATCAATTAAGGATTTTTTTGGTCTGTGGGACCATTAGGCCTAAAAATTTAAATAAAAAAGCAATGTGGGACCAATGGGCTGTGGGATCAATGGACCGTGGGGGTCTTCCCTATGTCCCCCTCAACCGGGGAACTTTGGACCCTTTTTTCAAAAAAGGGTGCCATGTTCCCCGCTGCCTCCAAGTAGACTGCTGCCACATGGCAAAGTGCAGGTTGTTGCACTTGTGACAGGTTAGGTTTAGGGATAGTTTTGGTTAGGGCACAAATTTACAACTCAGAAACATTGCGTTACTGTCAGGTTAGGTTTAGGGATGGTTTTGGGAAGGGCACAATTTGAAAACTTGGAAACATACAATGTGGGGAACTTAGGACCCTTTTTTCAAAAAAGGGTTCTATGTTCCCCACTGCTTCCAAGTAGACTCCGCATGGCAAAACGCAGCTTGTTGTTGCACCTGTGACAGGTTATGTTTAGGGATAGTTTTAGCCTAGAAATCTAGACGCCCCTAGTGACCGCAAATTGAATTTGCTCCTTGGGGCAGTCTAGCGGACCCCGGTCGTTTTGCGAGGCTGTGTGGTGATTGGTTGAAAGTTATCCGATGACAGGGCCAATCAAATCGCGAGGAGCGAGATGGGGGGCCGGGCTACCTAGTAAACACAGAAAACTTTCTAAGAAGAAACATGGCGGCCGTCCGTGCTACTTACAGCACGAAAGTTTTTACTTAATTTAAAAAGCCTGGATTATAATACATTTCTTGGCTGACATGGATTGACGTAAAGATACACCATGAACTTATCAGACACAAATAGATCACTACACATTACCATTTTTGATCATTCGATGTTTTAAGCTAGCTCGGTAAGCTAATTTGAGCATTTTACAGAACCAGATAGTCACACGCTATTATCAGACCACTATAGTAGGTGTACAATGAAATTGGTGCCCCAATTTCTAATAAGACACATGCCATTGAAAACGAGACATTTGGGGGCGCTGAAAGTCTTTGAGTAGCTTACTAAATAGATGAGAATGACACATAGTCTACCGAGCTAGTGGCTAGCCAACCTGTCGTCAATAACACACAGAGCTAGGTATCCAGCCGTGTGATATATGCCTGCCCCAATTTCTAATAAGATCCATGTAATTAAAAACGAGACATTTGCGAGCTTTGAAAGTCTTTAAGTAGCTTACTAAATAGATGGGAATGACACCTAGTCTATCGAGCTAGCGACTAGCCAACCTGTCGTCGATAACACAGAGCTAGCCAGGTATCCAGCCGTGTTCTATGGGTATACACCTAGCTAGCTAACATCGAACATGACATGTTGACAACAATCATAAATATAACCATTTAACAAGCCCCGAATTGCTCAACATTTCGCTGGTTGATCAAGGTGGGCCATGTGGTTGAAAACGAGGCATTTTTAAACTGTGTAAGTGAAAACACGATTTATTAGGAAACTTGTTTGTGGCTGCGGTGATCACATGCATTCATTCCTATGAAGGCACGAAGTTGCCGCTTCACCTACAAAGGGGCGTGTACGTTCTGAAAGATAGCTGTGACCAGAGCCATACAGACAACAGAGTTACGCGATTGGAGGACCAGGAATTAAATTGCAGCCCCGCCTTTCAACGAGATAAGGCTGTGCCTAAAGCAGCTGTCTTCCCATAGACTCAACATAGAACCACCACATTAACAGCCAAAAATAAGGACTAACGAACTATACTGCGGGGTAATCAACACAAATATGTAAACTATCAACTGTCTCGGTGGTGATAACCACAACAGTTTTACCACCTGTGATGTTTATCTGAAGTTATTACTACGAACAGCAAGTCTTGTCATATTCCCTGCATTGCATCGCATTGCATTTGCTGTGTGCTACGCCCACTACTAGGAACTAACATTCGCAACGCTGAGCAGTACCAGGGGGTGTTCACTCACGGAACTAGCTACTAGCCACAACTGGCTAACCCTAACCACGGGCCAGTGCAAAATGAATGGGTGTCAATGGAGTTTTCTACCATTATAATTTTTGTGATTTTTAAAAAAAATTTGTCCTGAAATATTAATATTAAGTTCGAAGCTAGAAATAATAAGACCCCATTTGAGTAGCGTTTCGATTATTTTGCGCCACTAGATTATTATATACTGGGTCACAAAGCTCAATTTTTATGGGGCCAAACCCATAAACATTAGCGCAATGCTAGCGAGTACAGGTTGAAATCTTCTAACCTGCTGTAAAACTACACACCTGAACGATTTGTCAATACAGCCTATTGTTAAACAACCAGTCCCTCCAGTTTTTCGCGATTCAGCGATCGCGTGGATTCATGCAAATTCAATGATATTCCGCATAATTTCACGATGCCGCGTAATTCCTGTAAAGCCGCATTTTTCCCGCAAAATTTCAACATTCTGTGGAGTTCATTGATTTATATTTTCGTCAAAAAAATAAAAATGTGACTACAATACCACCGGAGACGAAAACCAATACGAAGCATTTTTGTTAATATGTCACTGAAACATTGAAAACGAATTGCCTGCTATTTCGGAAGTCGCGACCCTCATCTCAGCTGTTCCGCGTCTCTCCTCCCCTCCCTCACACATACACGCAGGCGTCGGTGCTGCACACTCATGACCTTTTTTTAACAGCAGTAGCCTACTTTTCAGTGCAATCCTGGGTGGAAAAAGTATTGTTGCCCATTTATCCATGACGAAGAAGTGTATGCAGTCATGAAATAGTGGCGATACTGTCGCACAGTAGCAAACATCTTACGTTAGGCGTTTGCGGAACTTCTCCACTCTCCCCTGTCGCTTTCATGAGCATGCTACCCGACGGTCGTTGTCTGATCTTTTTTCAATGTTCGCTAATGTTTGTAATTTAAGGGTCTATGTCTATGCGTAGGCACAAGCCTTCTGATAACAATCACTGTAGTGCCGATCGCAAAGGTTTCGGAAGTGTGGAGTTTTGCAACTTGTTTCAGTTCAGTTCAGTTTCAGGACACCGAGATAGGAAGTGAACGGCCCTTCCACGCTTTCACTGTGTTAGGCCTATTGCAATAAAGTCTTGCGAATCCATGCAACCATGCACACAACCATGTCAACGAGAGCGTGTATGCCATCACAACTTTGCATCAAGCAAATAATAGGCCTATGCAACAGCTTGCAATACGAGCACGAGAGAGAGAGAGAGAGAGAGAGAGAGACGCGTCTTCCAACAGGTGACATTGTAACGATTGCATACAGCCTGGCTACTGTACCCCGCGACGCTCTTCATTAGGACTAGTGGTAGGCTATACCCACAAGTATTTTTTCATAACGCGCTGTTCCGTTTTCCCCCGAAGTCGTTCTAAAATATCGACAGAGGTTTATGAGTGTCGCGGCCATGATTTTTTTTTACACATTGGACGCACTGGCTAATAAGACGCTCTGACAGCTTTTGACAATATTTTATTATTCTATTATATAGGAAGTGTGTTTCTGAATCTCTCTCTTTTGTCTTAAGCCTGCTTAGACTGATTGTGGTTTTCAGTTACCAAAAAACCCAGAAAGGGATGCAAAATCTTTGCAAAAAATGAGAAAATGCAGCAAAATCTTTGCAAAAAATGAGAAAATGCCGCCACAAAATCAGGCATTTTGACCGCAAAAATCACAAAATCCCAGTGCAAAATCCTGGAGGGACTGAACAACAGTCATAGTGCTTACCAGGAATGTTTTGTTGATACTATTTGTGACTGGAAATCGCAGTAGCAACTATGATTCAAGCGAAAGGGAGTTTTTCCTCACCCCTGATGCCACCAGGGGCCGCACCTGAGCGCCCAATCTCTGTGTGACTATCTATGACTTATGATAGGCCCAGCCACTATGGACCTTACGCATCTAAGAATCCTGGTCCTAACCTACGCTGACCTTATGACTCTACAATCTCTGTCTATCTCTTCTTCCTCTGCCCTCCTGCTATTTCTGCCTCTCCTCTATACCTCTCCTTTTAAATCCATCTCTAAAAATGTTTTTTTTTTCCCATTTGTTAAGCACTTTGAGTTACATGCCTTGTATGACACAGTGCTATACAAATACAATTATTATTATTATTTAGCATATGGGTTCCCCTTTCCATTCCATACATTTTCCCACATGAAGGACTGAACTACGCTCGCCAACTAGTGGACACTCCATAGTTACTGCAGTATGCATGCAAAGCTAACAAATGGGAGCTACAATGGGAACCAATGAGACTGAACCTTCTCCCTGTTAGAGATTCTCTGGCAGTACTGAGAAGCTAAAACAGCTAATTTTGCTAATGAGGAAGTCGGCCCTAGCATACAGCGGAGATCGCCTGACTCTGTTGTCTGTATGGCTCTGGCTGTGACGTTACACAGAACTGTGTGGTGATTGGTTGTTTCATCATCCTATTGCGTGGCGTTGAGTGCCAAGACATTTTGATAGACAACTGTTTATCCCGCCCACAATCTCTCCGAGCTCGCCCAGACCCTGGTACAGCTTTTTGCTGTACGGGTCTGGCTCGCCAGGCTATGCACATGCACGAGTTCCAATAAATCACAAAAGTGGAGAAGTTGCAATTAAAAGTATTGACGTAGCGTGGCTACAACATAATACAAGTTGTGAAGATTGATTTTGAATAGGCCTAAATAGGATGGCTGTCCAGACGATTGGAACAGCATTATACTCTGTGGTCTGACATGCCTTGTCCACTTACGCATGGTGCAACGAGGTTGATGGTTTGGTTGCAGTACGTGGGCACAAAATGATATGATCCTCATACTAATTAAGTAATTGCTTGCTTTTGTTTGTAATTTCACCGATATGAGAACATGCTCTGGGGCCAAAGGTAATGTGGAACTGTGTAGTTTAGAAATAGGACTACTGAGAATTGAATTTCGATTTGGACTCACGCTGGCGGTACTAACGGAACATCAACAAAGCATATCGGGTAAAATGTTCTAAATGTGAGCCAAGCGTACATCAAATGCAATATTACATTTTGCCTCATAGTGGCGCTTGATCTTACTACAACCCTTTGATGTGCATAAAGGGAAAAGCGCGTAAGTGCACGGGAGAATGCGCTTAACATTCATTTACATGCGAAACTCCCAGATTTTGGCCTGGCCCCACCCAAAGTGCGCAACTGGTGAAATCCCGCGTAAACCCAGCTTAGTCACAGTAAGCGCGGAGGCGCTGTTACGCACTTTATTAAACTTCAGCGGGTGGGAGAATACAGCCCTTACTTAGTGCATTAATTGCTTACGGGGCCTCAGAGGAGAGAGAAGGTTGCGCTCATCAGCCAATCCTTCTGGCATGGGCAGCTACAGGATTGCGATGTTGGGCAGGCAGCAGCAAGACCAGCGGAGGGAGGAGGCGGCAGCGGCGGCTTTGGGCAGGAGTTCATCGTGGGCAGGAGCTCTGGTTCTGATCTTGGTGGAGGAAAGGAGCGACGTGAGTGGGTCCATGGAGAATGGTCAACGGCGCCTTAACCTGAGATTGGTCCGCTTACCAGAAAGAACTGAGAACTGCTGTGACCTGGCTTTATTCCTTGCCGAGCTGCTACCAAGTATCCTTGGCTCAGAAAAGTTTCCAGATGCCCTATCCATCGATGAAGCCTTCAGACTTCCACTTTCTACAAAGATAACAAGAAGACGCACCCCTCCTCCCTGCACAATCCTCATCCATTTCTGTTGGCTGACCGATAAAGAGCGAGTGATGACGGTAGCATGTCATTTCTCCGACGCCCTTTTGGTCTGATGCGTCAATATTCCGAACATTTCCCATTGATCCTACGGCCCAATAACTCGAAATGATTAAATTAAACCCTTTGCTCCGACAGCTCAATGTTCCGACCAATGGCTGTTTGGGGTCGGCCATCATAATTCCCCAGGTCTTATGTCCTGCTCCTATTTTCCCCGGTGCCAAGTACACTTCAGCCAGAGAATCGTATATGAGAGTGAGATAAAGCAGGCGGGTTCTTTTCCGGTATCCACTTTATACCGGGTGAATGCCCCTTTAGGAGACCTTCGATTAGGAGACCTTCGGAGTCTTGAGGTAGAGAATAAATGGAGTCCCCTTAGCGCTGTAGATGGCGGTAGCGCACGTCTTGTGCAAACACCACGAAAAGAGAAGAAGGAGGGACAACGCCCCCTTAGGAGACCAAATTTTGAGCACACGCTTTTGCATTGAGTGGCCGTGTTTCGATTCCTCTTATTATATATCCAACCTCTTTGCTTCAGCTGCATTGAGGCAGTCGGTTCATATGCAAAATAGGGAGGCGGAGCACTCGGAGGGTCACAGGCAGCCTCAAAATGAATGGCAGTGAACGAGAAGCCATCGTATTGAAGGATAAAACTCGCTGTTTTTAACTTGTAATCGTCTGGGGAAACGTCCTTCAAAGGTCACAGCCTGCCTCGTGAATTCAGGGAAATGACAAAAAAGTGGGACAAGCATACGTACATCCAGATGACCACGAGCACTTGTAGAATCCACAGTCCCCCCCTATCAGCTCAATTTGACAGCTGTGAAAACGCTCTCGGAGAAGTTGTATTACGAGAGGTTCCACTCGCCAGGTACTGCACTGTAGGGGCGCCAACGGAGGACTGCAGACTACATTCAGAATGAATGGGCTGCGCTCTCGTCTTGACAGCGCCCCTAACTGCAGGCATGGGTTAAATAGCGAGAAGGCTGTAAATAGTGTACCCTCTGAATGCCCCGCTCGCTGGGTGCGTTCTGACAGCTGTCAAACTGAGCTGATAGGGGGGGGACTGTGGATTCTACAAGTGCTCGTGGTCATCTGGATGTACGTATGATTATCCCACTTTTTTGTCATTTCCCTGAATTCACGAGGCAGGCTGTGAACTTTGAAGAAAGTTTCCCCGGACGATTATTAGTTCAAAACAGCGAGTTTTATCCTTCAATACGCGGGCTCCTCGTTCACTGCCATTCATTTTGAGGCTGCCTGTGACCCTCCGAGTGCTCCGCCTCCTTATTTTGCATATGAACCGACTGCCTCAATGGGCTGCGAAGAGCACATAGATGCGTCTGATTGGTCAAGCTGTGCCCTTACCAAAACCACCCCTAAACCTAACCTGTCATTAATGCAATGTTGCCAAGGTTTACCATTGTGCCCTACCCAAAACCATTCCTAGGCATAACCTGTCAGACTTGCAATGTTTCTTAAATTTTAAATTTGTGCCTTGACCAAAACTTGTCACAGACAGCTGCATGACCACTGCGCATATCAGAGATGACGGTGATCTAAGTAGCTTTTGGTCGGAACATTGGACTGTCCAAGGGTTTCATTTTATCGGGTAAAAGATCTGTAAGACTAAGGGCTGTAGGATCAATGGGAAATTTTCGGAATATTGACACATCGGACCAATGGTGCGTCGGAAAAACGAGCAGACCCTGTGATGACAGCCGCCCGAACTTGGGTTACTGGCCGTTGTGCCATAACACGCAACAACCTATGGAGGGTACAAACCGATAGGCATTGTGCACAGGTTATAGTTCACATTGTAGAAATGGATTAGTGTTTCATCTTTTTAAATCTGATTTTATTCTTGACACAAGAGGATCATAATTAATTTTACTAAGTAATGATATATCTTTTGGCATCACCACTCCCAGATATTTCAATGTCGTCTGATCGACACTTACTTTTTTACGATGCAAGTCCATTAATTCAACACCCGCTCCCACTTTTTCTCAGCTTATGGAAGACTGGCCATATCTGTTCTGTCAGAGAGGAATCTACCTAGATCTACCTAGAAGCTCCAGCCCCGGCAGTACAAGTGGCAGCACCAGTACTGACACAATCTCCTGGCCAGAATGTTTTCAAGTGCCTTGGTCCAAAATGCCTCATGGCATATCAATGGCTGTGAAATCACAAAAGCGCCCATCACCAAGTGTCCACAGAGAGATGGTGCGCATCATAGTTGATGAAATGAGGGCCACTGAATCCAATCCCACACGATCTGATTGTTTATCTGTTGCTAAGAAGATTGTCAGAAAGTACCCTATGAGCTTTGAAGACATCTTGAAGGATGGAAGTCAAATTGGAAGCGGGTATGCTTCCCTTGTCAATCAGCTCAAGTGCAGAATTGATCATGTGAATAGAGACAACATGACAGCTCAGCTCGACGCCGGATAAGAAAATCAGTGAGAACAGGACCATCAGATCAATATGGGTGTGACAGGTGGCAGCCTGAATGTCCTGATGGTAAAAATGAAGACTGCCTTGAAGGAAAACAAAAACAAATGCAAGCCATTTTTTTCCAAAGAAGGTGCAGTTGATGGAGAGAGAGGCTCTGTTCCTCCGCTCATGGACGACAGTTAATTTTTAACAACGCAAGTCCATTAATTCAACATCCGCCGTTTTTTAGGGGAAAACCAACTAATCCACGGGTGAAGGAAGTCCTGTCCTTGGTGTGTCCTGGAATTCCTCCAAAGGTACATCATCTTGAAATAGGATCATTATCTTGATTGGTTCAGGTTGTCCATATGAGAGAGCCAGCCACCACAAGCAGACACAAGGAGCAGCGGCTGTGAACCAGAGAGGACAAAACAGCAACGCTGAAGTATGACTGCATGTCCCAGTGCCTAGAGGAAATAAAAACATTTGTCTACTAGCATATTCCAGCCAACAATAGCAATTGTAACGGGGAATGAAACAGGGACCTACCGAGAGCCAATGGCCATTGCCACAACAGTCTCGTGATCAAGGATAGATAGATAGATAGATAGATAGATAGATAGATAGATAGATACCGTAGATAGGTTTAAGTACGTCATAACAGCGTAGTATGGCTTGGTCACATTTCTGCTACGGTCAGTACTTGAGGCATCAAAGTAAAGCGCAATGCCACTACCACCAGGGTTGGGGTGTGGAACAGTCATAGGACACCCTGAATGCTTGTCAGCTGTCCTTAATCATCCCCTGCAATTACTGCAGACTGACAGCTGCAGTTGATTTGGCCTCACACTGAACACTGACAACCGAATATCCTATTTCGGCCGATTTTTCTGGATTTTGGGGAAATCACAATTTCTAGCCATCATGGTGTCGCACCCACTGACCATGCACACCATGTCCGTAAGCTACACCCACGTACTACACCATGGCAAATGCATTTCTTCCAGAGTGATAATTCTAGTTCTTAACCAATTCTACTTTCTTTGCTCGTGATGTTAACAACCGAACGACCATCAGGTGCATCAGAGGCAGAGGCGATTCCTCTTTGAGTACAAGGGAGGCGCAGCCTCCTGTCCAAAATCACGGAGAATAGTATGTAAACTAATGCTTTACACGACTTAATAACATTGCTATTTCAGACCCAGCTTCATAGAAAATGCATGTGCTCAACTTAGAGATGAAACCAATCTGTAATAGGATCCCGAGACTCGCACGAGTTTTTTTTTCGCTCATGACAACGCAAGCGAGTCGAGTCTCAATGGACTTCAATGGCATGTGGAATTGTACGCTTTTCCAATGGCAAAATGCTAAACGGTCATTGGCTATTGCCGTGAAATTTTTTTGATTTTGAGACTGAGCCTCACTGGGAGTGAATGGAGAAGAGAGAGGAGGGGGGAGGTACCGGAGACTGAAGCTCCGACTTGTGATTGGGTGAACCCCGTGTCAGTTACATGGCTGTAGGCTACAGTAGTTGATTTCATTTCGAAATGCGGATATGTTATTTATTACTGAGAAGTTTCGTCGTGGTAACCAGTGGGGAAGCTATTCATTGCGGTGTACTCCAGTTTTGTGTACATATTCTTGTAAACCTAGTGTTGCGAATAAAGTCTTAATGGTGGCATTATTAGTCCTTATCCTTTTCAATCTCCCAATTCAAAAGTTGAGGTTAACTTGCCTACTTTTCGTTAGGGCTAGCTTGCAAGAAAGCTAAGAGAGCTATGCAAAATGCCAAGCATTGTGGATTAAATTCTGGCAAATTCCAGTCGTCCTTATGAGGAGAAAATGAATATCAAGGAGCAGAGCAGAGCACTGCCTAATATTGACTTGGTGAAAAAGGTAGGGAAGAACAACCGTTTCTTTTGAGCTTTCGTGGTGTCTGATCAACTGGTTAACTGTCCCGTGATAGGCGAGTCCTTGTTTCCTACTGTGTTGGCAATGTCTGGTAAATAATTAAAGATTTTGCGACCTCTTAAGCCGTGCACCCAGTAATGAACAAAGACATCGAAGGCAAACTCAATCACATCATTATGTGGCGGAGGTAGGCCTAATGGTGATAATAATAATAATAATAATAATAATAATAATAATAATAATAATAATAAAAACATTTCCCTATGAATAGGCTACAAGGGGGATATAATGATTAACAAATTTGTTTCAACAAGAGTCCTTTAGTGTGTGAGGCCATATGTGGCTCAGGAGGACCAATGTAAGATGTGTGTCAAAATTGACTACCCCCCCCCCCCTTTTTTTTTTTTTTTTTTTTTGCGTTCTGGACATATTGTAATTGAACAGCCTCCCCTGTTTGACAGACTACCAGCCGCCACTGATCAGAGGGCAGGTGGAGTAACACAACCTGGGCTAAGATTCTCGAAACCTTCGTTGCTAACTAACTTAGCAACTAACGACTCACGTGCGACAAAACTGTTTCTGGAACACTTCGTTCGGACTTACAAAGTCCCAATGTTTACAAGTAATGTAGTTAGTCGTTCGTCCGATGTTGGTGCGAACGACTCAGGTGTTCCTGCAAAACGAAGTAGGGGCTGTTCGTTAGTACTACTGTCGGAATTGGAACGATTAGCATGGTTAGCTAGTTCACCTTTGTTTTGGGAAGCACGTCACTCTTGCTCGTGGTTTGGGGCGGGTTCAGGCAGAGTTCAAGCAACATCGATCGATTACTGCCACCAAGTGCACAAGCCTCCGACCCATACTACACCAAATGTCTAGTCATGTTACGAACAGGGCTGGAAAAAAAACCCACCAACACAATATTCAAATAGGGGATAAAAATATTGTCCAAATATAGTAGGAAATTATATGTTCCACTATCGTGCTTCACGAGCTCCGATCAATCAAAGCTGCGCCAAAAAAAGAACTGTTTGATTACCATCGGGATTTGAACCCACACTAAAAGCAGTATCTCGCATGCATGCAGATTATTTAATTGCTCACATATCTCCACACATAACATAGCCAATAGCACATTTTGATTAAACTCCAACAAGCATAGGCTACATGGAAATACATAGCCTATAAGTTGCCATTGCGAAATGCGCTGTTCACTATTATTTTTAAAAGGCACCAGTGTGCGGTGATCCTTCTTGTAGGCCTATCCCTTGCATTGTAGGCTATGCCTTAGTCCACAAGAACTCCAAACTACATCGTAGGCTACAACAAGTTCAAAAATGGACATTATGCAACTGCCCTAGTATGTTGAAATAGTGCGTAATGGAAAGGCACTCGGAAAGGCGAGCGTGATGACAAGAATAGGACACTTCTTCGCGTCACTAGGTCTTATGTCATAGCATTCATATTCTTCTTTTCATTTCAATTCTACTATTGTAATACAAGTCTGTCACAAGCAGCCGGCCAATAGGCTACTGTTAAAGCAAATGTTGTTTCAGCAGTGAGCACACTCCAAATAGCGCCATGGCCCATGGCGCCATATCTGCAGTGCAGTCAGGGGGATCAGAAAACAACACAGCGCATCCTGTCATTCTTTCTCTATCTGTGTGAATTGGGCCATCGTTTTGTGTTTTTGTAAAATACAGGTGAAAAGCAATTTGACTTGGCCTTAATGTGACTGCGTGCGTGGCTGCGAGGCAAAGACTCTCCGATGCCAGAGCTCCACAAGCGCGCCCAACAGCACGCGTGGATCGGCCACTTTACGCACACACACAGAGGTTGGATAAACAGTTGCGCAGAGGAATAGGCACCTGCGCTTAATGTAGACCTATCTTACTGAGGGAATAGAAATCTTGTCACACTGGAAATGCCTTCGCGCTTACCATTCACCGACACCGACATCGACATTTGGTTACTGCATTTAATGGGGTGGATTTTGGGGATATGATTGTGTTAACAGGTCTTTTCCGACGTTGAAGGACTTTGAATGTGCCATGTTTACAGACATTAACGGGCCCTTCCATAGGTCCCTTCCTGCGCGTCTTTATGTACAACGGCAATAATGGCAGTTCCACCCGCTTACGTTGCGCGTAAAGACTGCGGGCAGACTGGGAAATTAAATAAACATTCTGATATGTTTTATTAATTCTCAAGCGTAATTTCAGTTATCATTTCAAGCAGCATTTAACTGCAAGCTGCCTGGCCATGACCTGTTGAAAGTGTTGCGTTGCCCATGAGCGTGAGAATGACTTCGCTTGCCGTTCTGGAAAAAAAGATGTGATGGGTGGTTATTATATAGCATTCACCGGGGCTTGAACTCACGCCTCCGATAAGGAAACGGCAAACGTGTATGGAATTCCGACATTCTAACCACTCACCCACCAACCGTGCTTCCGTATTAGTGGTAGGCTATAGCATACAATATTAAACATCAGCCTATATGCAAAACCTAGGACTAAGTAAAAATAATAAATGGTGGATTGTAATGTCGCATTTGGTAACTGCAGTTGAAGAGGGGTGAAGTCGGGGACATGATTGTGTTGACAAAGATTTGTGGACTTTGATAGATGTATAGCCTGAATTTGATAGGCACTGTGTGGTACAGCATCACTGCTTTGCGACAAATGCACCCGAGCTGAGGCGAGACACTCCGAGCATTTCCGAAAACTTCATCGTGCGTCTGAACTTACTTGGTTGGAATTTCATCGCACTATACTTCGTACCTACATCGGACCACGTTGGTCTGAGGGTTTCGAGAAATCGTCGTTGTTGGTTAGTTGTTGTGTCGCACTTCGTTCGGACTTACTTGGTCCGAAGGCTAATTTTGGTCGGATTCGAGAAATCCACCCCTGGCTAGCCAGGGGTCCGTATCTCGAAAGCGTCTTTGCTAACGACGGTAGCAACGTCCTTCGTAAGAGCAACTCAACTCTCTCTCGACAGCGACACTCACCACTAAATCCAAGGGAACGGCAAGACGGTTAGCAACGACAATAATCGAGAAACGGACCCCAGTGTGGCACATGCAACACAGCTATGGCTGGAATACAAACAAACCCTTGAGTGCTCAGATACAACTGGCACATGAAAGATGAAAGTGTTTGTCAGCTGTCCATAATTACCCCCAGCAATTACTGCTAACCAACAGCTGCAGTTAATTTGGCCACACACTGAACACTGACAACCGGATATCCTCGTTCGGCACATTTTTGTGGAGTTCCGGATTTAAGCTTCAGGAGGACATAGCTGTCCTTGCTGCAGCTAGAGCCCCTCCAATGGCGGAGGGGGAAAAACAGCAGCAGCTGGAGGAGGCTCCAGCTCAACCCCTCTCCGCCACCCCCTAGTGGCGATAGCAGGGGAAATCCACCACCACGTACCTGCCCGGTACACCACTGCCCAGTACGCCCCGGTGGCAACAAGGGGGAATAACCACCACCACGTACATGCCCGGTACATCCCTCCCCCACACCCCCCGGTGGCGATAGGAGGGTGCAGCAAACACCCCCTGGTGGCTCAGGGGGAGAGGTGCAGCAAAGGGAGCTGCAACAGTTGGGGTCAAACCCAGCTGTTTCTCCCCAAGCGGCCTCACAGGGAGAGGAGGAGAAGGCCAAGAGATGCAACTTCAGGCGGAAGTGACCTCCTCTGGGAGCGAGTCTTCCACAGACTCACTCCCATGTGCCCAAACGACAAAGAGACAGCTGGAGTCTCCCTCTCCCATAAGAGAGGAGAAAAAACATCGGGACGACCTGAACGGCAGTACCTCCCCGGAGGTAGGCCGGCAGTGGCCCGATGGATCCCCTAATGCTATCTCTTACGCGTGTCCGGTACACATAGCGACATCGACGCCAGCAAAGGGAGCAGTAGAGGCTCACCCTGAGCTCCCCAAGCTGAAGCCCCTTCTCGGCCCCGAAGCCTCCGACTCCATGGAGATGCCAGGGGCCCATAAGAAGGGGGACAATGGCGTATGTTACATTTGCCTTCACGGCGGGCATGAAACTGTGTAAGCCTTCGAATGTGGGTCCCAGAAAAAATTCTATTTACAGGAAAAGATGGAGCCCAACCAAAGGAGGGAGCCCTACCCAAGGAGAAAGATGGGAGTCATGCATAGTTTTAATGTCTGGTCTTAAAAAGACAGCTTCTTTTAACCTGTCCCTTTACATTGAAATGTTTTTTTAAATAAGATGAAGAGACAGGATATCACTGTTTTAAACAATTCCAATCTCACCCTCTCCTCTGTGCAGGTCCAGGAGAAAGTGAGCCCCGTTCCTGGGCTCACCCTTGCTGAGGACGAAACAGTTTGTAGGAACACGGACCACCCAGCCCTCCGGAACAAGCAGAAGGACCAGGCGTGGATCGAGTCGTATGAGGTCCTCCCGGTCGGGGTCGTGATGCACTCCTGGGGCATGGCGTGGGATTCCGCATGTCCACGGCCCGGTAGCAGCCTCCCGAGGACCGTGCGGCATTTGCTCCAGGGGTGCAGTGTGGCGAGGGACCTGTGGACCGCTCCGGGCCCCCTGCAATGCCCGAGCCCACCGGCAGGGGAGGCCCTCGCCCAGAGCGTCCAGCTAGTGGACAGCGGGGTGGGCCGGGGCGACAACACCGTCCAAGCGGAAAAAACAAAACAAAAACAAAAACAAAACAAAAAATGAAATCTACCAGCGCTCCGGCTCACCCTCAACTGGTCTAAGGCTGTCCTGTGGGCATCGGCAAACCTGCTGGTGGGAAGGCGCGTGATGGCGCCCCTGGCCACTTTGAAAATGCTTGTGACGGGAACGAATCCATAACAGGCTCAGGGGAAGAAAAACATTGACAAAAACAGTTTAATGCAAACCTCAAATAGCATCAGGTAGCCATAAGCAATTGTGCATAGAATAATGGATTGAATTGAAAATGATTTTTTTAGTCAAAGTAGCATGTTTGCGTAACAGGTTGGACTAGGTCCCCTGTTAGTGTGCATGTTGTAATTGAAAACAGCTGCCCGTGTGGGCGAGGGTGGAGCCCTTCCGGTTGGTATAAATTGCCTACTATGTTGTCTGTTAGCCAGGTGTGGCTAACCTCAGTACCGGTTGGCGCTTGGGGAAGCCCTGTACGCTGGGTGAAGTAGGTGATGTTGGCGTGTTGGGTGTTGGACCCACACTGGAGCGTGTAGAGCGCAGCTGAAATGCGGACGCCAGGTTGCCGCATGTAGCCTAACCGGCTCGAAGGTAAGCCATTCTGTGAGCACCTGGCGATAGCCAATTATGTTTGTACTGTGGCTAACGAGATGTTGTTTCACTGCAGCATTGCATGGTGAAGCAAGGGTCAACCGTAGACTTCCAAGCTCGGTCCAGTGCTTCCCAATTGCAACTGAAGGTAATTTCTAATTAACCGTCACTCTGTGCCTGTGGCTTTCATGCCACACCTTGCTCATTGATAATGGCATTTCCCTGGCATTAACCCAGTCTGTCTTGTGCTTTCTAGGTTGAGCACATTATTGTCAATTGGCTGGGGTGGGGGGACGCCGCCGTCTTTTCCCGGTGTTTGTGTTTGTTATTTTGCCTTTTACCACCACGAGCTCTTTTAGTAGTGGCAGGTTGTTGTTCCTTTGCGCAGGTGCGCGACGCTTTCGTCTTTCAGCCATACGGTCTGACACGGTCAGCTCCAGTCACCCACCCCTTAGACAAGGGATGAGTGATTGGGGACTGGCCGGTTGAGATTTGTAGCAGTATCGTGTAAACTTATTGGTGAGGTGTAGATCCCCTGAGTGGTATAGTAAACTCTCTGCCAAGAGGCCTGATTTGATAAACATAGGCTACCTCTTCACTGTGAATCATTTCAGTGTGCTGTGACTTATTTTGTTTATTTTGATTATGTTTTGTGTGTACAGTTTTGATTGATTGCAGTGTTATTTTGCATTCGCAGTGCAGTGTGTAGTTAACACACTCAGTAAATTACCTGTACTAGGCCTACTCAGTGCTCTCGCACTTAAGCCGTCACCGTTTCACGATATGTACCTGTATTGTAGAGTTAAGACTCTGTTTGTGTATATGGACTCAAGTGAACTGCCTGCTCATTTTGAAAACGAATAAGACTGAAAGCAGAAGAAAATAAAAACTATTGTATGTGCAACAGCTGTGTCATCCTTGTCATCTAGAACCTGTCGGGGAAAATTGTATTTTTAACATCTGGGTTGTCTCACCCTTAACGAGACTGGCGTAGTCACCTTTTAAAACCTAATTGCTTAAAAGTTAGTAATCCTACCAACCTCCACTCTGCTACATATGCATAACTTACCATCCCTAACAACGCTGCTCATTCTGTCTTTCTGTCTATGCCACACATGGGTTTCCCTTTTGTTAAAACATTCACACCACTAGGGCTCCCTCTTCAACCTCTGATTTTTGGAAACTGCTGTCACTCAAGAAATGTGCTATCAAAAAGTCAAACGAATGACTCGGTTTTGATAGTGTTTTTGAAGTAATTTGACTTACTTTTGATACATGTAAAACAGCGGAAAATGTGTTTTTGGTAAACAAGGCAAAAACATGATCAAAATCAGTCATATGTTTTTATTGACATTTTCACACACCATTCAAATAGGAAAAATATGAAAGCAAAACCAAACCAAAAAGATTTTTTTTTAAAGTAAAAGTGACTGGTGGATTGTGTGTGTGTGTGTGTGCGCGCGCACGTGTCTTAACTAACTGTCTCCCTTGCAACCTGGGGTCGGGGGCACACCAAATCCTGCTTGTCCTCTGCAACAAACTCTCTAATCTCATTAAATAGGTACTGTTGCCTTTTTGAATCAAGGCCCTTTGGGATTGTCTGATCCGGCATTGCATTGTCGTGAAGATCCTCCAACCTAAACCCTTTCTTAAGCCGGGCATACACTGTGCGATATTTTCACTCGTGGGTCTTAAGCTTCTGTTCACACTGCACGATGGAATTTCACTGTTTAAAAGTTCACAACTCACGACTCACGTCCTCACACTACACGAGCCGACAGTCGGATGCGAGCGAAATGCTTCCGACGCGACAGGCATGTTTCCCCGGTCTGCAGAGGAGGGAACATGCGCACCTGAGGTGGAGATGAGGTCGCGCTCAACAGCGAATCGCACGGCCCTATTAATTTGTGCATGTGAAGTGTCAAATCGGGTCGTAGCACTGCTTTAACTGTGCGATTTACGCACGAGCCACGACCAGAATTTCAAGCCGTTTTGATTTTCTTGCGACCCTGCGATTGCACAATCGTGAGGCAAAATCGCTTGTCGTTACCCCATGTACACTGCACGATGCAAGACTCACGATTGACCTGCGATTGAGCAAGAAATCGGTCCGACTTTCAAAAAGTCGTGCAAGTGCCAAATCGGGGCAAAAGTGTAAGCCCAGCTTTAGACAAATCCTGAGAAATCTCCTCATCGTGAAGCAACCGCTTCATTGAGACTCTGGCTCCATCCTTGAAATGAAAATGGTGGTAGGCTTTGATGTTCTCCACCTTTTTGTAGTATCTGGCAAGAAATGTGCTCCAGTCAAACATTGGGACAAGAACAGTGCCATCCTCTTTACCACACAGGCATGGCACATTGACTCCAGATGGGCTAGAGGTTTGAACAACATTTGCAATGTCCTCTAAACAGTCAACCTTGTTCCTTCTGAAATTTCTCTTAAGCCAGGCTCAAACTACACGACTAGCGATTATGTGTCCGATTTTGGCGTCGGGGTGCACCGCACACTAAAAGAGAATCGCAACTGTCAATCTTGTCGCTGCTCGCAGCCACCGAGACAATGCCCGACGTTCTATTTCCAGTCGCAAATATCAAACACTGTTTGATTTCTACGATTTGCGATCTGCGACTCTTTGAGCTGCCAAAGTTCTATCTTAGAACGTCGCTCACGACGAGGAAATCTTTTCCGACAATCGCTTGCGATGGTCCTGGGGGGTAACGTTCCAGCGATTGCCGTAAGGGGGTTTTTCAGAGGAGAATCGGCGCGATAGTCGTGTAGTTTGAGCCAGGCTTTAAAGAGCCCAAAGCACCAATCACATGAAAATTTGGTATGCCCTGCCAGAAGGAAGCTCATTTTAATTGAAATATGCCGGCCAGTCAAGACACACGACATAAGGTACCACATAATGAAAGAGTTTTTGTTCTGTCGGGCACAGTTATTGGCGTGCAAGTGCATGTGTTTTTCTCCTAAGCCGTAATTCTCCAAAAAGAAATGCAAAAGGCTGATTACACAATTGCTTCCTTTTCCTGTCTGCACGCTCTCGTCTAACAAAAAGGTGACCTGTTTGGGTAATGCCTCGCAGGCTACACCAAACACTCCACACTTGCGTGGGGTCTTGAAATACATTGGACCTGGTTGGAGGGGATTGCTGGGGTAATGAATTTGTTGAGCAAAATCCATGCTGTAATGTGACATACCATTAAAACTGCAGGGGAGATGTGGACCTAATTCCAAGTCAGGTGGCAACTGTGTTTTTGATCCCCTACAAAGCTTTTGTTAGAAAGCTTGTTCAATTCTGGCTTTGTCAAGGTGGTCAGTGGCCAGATGATGCAGTTCGGCCTTTTCTTCATCTGCCCTATTGGCAGATTCGCCAATTTTCTGTAGAAATTTCTGGCATGTCCAACAGAGGTCCGTTGCTGGACGCATGGTCACTACAAAGGGAACCACTTCCCGCCAGACACGACGGAAGGTGACCAGTGAAACCATGCGTCTGTTAATTGCAGCAGCAGCTACACAGTAGTCATTATAGACCTTCACTTTTGTGCAGCTTGTTGGTAAAAGTTTGAGGTCACTCCTCCAGAAACCTGGAACTTTCCCAAGGAGGTGCATTCCATGAGTCTCTCAGCATAGTTAATCACAAAGTGCGCAACATAGATGTTATCCTCCTTCTTCAGTGCATTTGGAGGTTGCCGCTTCAGACTTCCATGCTTCCAGGCAGTGACACCATGCTGTTTATAGTGTTAGCTTAAGGCGTTCAGTTTATCCTGTCCTATGCAATGCATGAACTTGAATGTAGCCCTGCAAATTTTCAAGCCCTGATGGAAAAAATCAGTGCGCTGATATTGACGCACAGTCTGCTCCTTTTTTTCCCATACAGTTTGTCAGCTGGGACAAGTGCATGCCACACGAAAGTTTTGCCAGTATGGCAATGGGGCACCTAAGTCACGCCCTCTACTTCCTGGTTCATGGGGCAGAGGGAGTCAAAAAATAATTACTGGGCTTGAAATGAGTGGTTTTTCGACACTCATCCAAACCTTGGACCTCCACTTATGCAACACAAATCCACCATGACTCGCCTTGTTCACTTCCATTCAATTTATTGCAACTTACTGCCCCATGAACCAGGAAGTAGAGGGCGTGACTTAGGTGCCCCATATCCAGCTCCTCTCGGGTCATCTCCATGTATGTGAATCTAATCACCTGAAGCTCCTCTGTTGTGTAACGGGTGGGACATGGCTTCCCATCATTGTATTGGCAAGTACAGGTAAAACCACTCCCAATTTCCCCATCATCGCCTTCACCGCCATCACCCTGAGGAGGACCTGGTGGTAATGGCGGCAGAATCTGCCTGTAATCCTACATCCTAGTCGGCTCATCATCTGAAATGGAGAATGAAAAATAATATCACGCATCATTACAATTAGACTGGTTAATAAATATTTTAAGTCTTATAGGTAGTGTTGGGACTAACTAGTTCTAAAAGTTAATTAATGCCGGCCTAAGTCAGCGGTTCCCAAACCTTTCCCCCTGTGCACCCCCGTGTACATTTCAATGTGGTTTGTACAAATGTCTTAGTAAGCTGATGACCATACAAGAATGGGTTCACACAGTGCTATGGGACAGCACATCACCACACATTATCTACGGCTTTGATAGCCTACAAGTTCACAAAATGTGTGCAGGGTCACCAGAAATTTAGTCAACATGAAGTCCAGAGCCCAAAAAGGTTGGAGAACAATGCTTAAATCCATGACACAGCTAAATTAATATCAAGTTGAATGTATAGGCTTAACAGTACAATATTGGGAAGAATTTATATTTTGTCATCTTATTACAGTCAGCTCAGCCACATACCACATCACCCGCCATTAGATATGTGATGAGCTAAATCAGCATTTCTAATTATATTGGCAAGAGTATAAAGTAATGTGAAAGTAGTGTAATGCATTACTTGTTAAATTCAGCAATAGGCCTATTATAATGGAAGTGATTATTTTAAAGAACAGTTGTCATTTCTATATAATATTTATATACATATCCTCATGTATGTGTTATTTCCTTGCCAATTGTACCAGAACAAGACAAAAATGGAACAAATAAAAATCGTGTATCTTATTTCTTGTAATGCAATACACATGCATGCATTTTGAAAAAAAGCTTTTAAGTGTGACTGAGCAGGGATATTTAAAATGTAGTTTGTACTTAGTTTAGGAGATGGGAAAAATCCTATATTATGCTACTTCACAGGTTTCCACAATGTTCTAAAATACCTAAAGGAAACTGGTTTGAATGCTGGGCTGGATTGGCCATAAGACATACAGGGTATTTGCCCAGTTGACTTTGGCTTGTTCCTGCCCTCAATGCGGTGCTATCAGTGCATGCCACTACAGCTGACCATTCAAAGCAAGGTTTACAAATTATTTTTGGCTGTTGTTGTCAAAATAGCTCATAATAAATGACTAAAAGGTTGTGACAGGCTTCATTGTTGTTTTCAATGACTGGTGGACCAGTCTTAGATAAAAATGCCCGGTAAGATTTTTTGGCCCTATCCAGTCCTGTTCAAATAGTTAGGCCTATAGGGCCTAACACTTGTGTTTATTCTCCCTGTATGCCACTCAGGGGTTCGTATCTCGAAAGCGTCTTTGCTAACGACGGTAGCAACGTCCTTCGTAAGAGCGACTCAACTCCCTCTCAACAGCGACGCTCACCATTAAATCCAAGGGAACGGTAAGACGGTCTTAAGATGGTCTTTAGACGGTTAGCAACGACAAGTATCGAGAAACGAACCACAGATAAGGAGAGCCAAACAGACTTTAGAAAATTAGTTTGTCTTGGTGTCTAATCATCAGCTTTCAAACAGCAAAAAACATTGACAAACCCCAAGGAGTTTCAATTAAAGAACTGAGTTGCCAAGAGTATGCTCTTAGCCTCAAATCGCCTTCTGCAAATGTCCTTTCACCATCATCAATAACTTCTTTTAACAATAAAACTGTCTCCTGAGAGACAATCAAAAATTGCCATTGCCGACTATATTTCAAGTCGTCAAAGCGGGAATTGGTTAAAGTTTTCAACTAGCAATAATCGCGCCTCGGATAAACCTCATAGGCTACGATACTGCCACTGCGCAAGAATGCCTGTCTAGACAAAAAATACAGTGACCGGGCCTCAGAAGCCATCACCACTAAGATGGCGAGTACTCAAAAGTTCCTGTAAAAGTAGGCGGAGAAAGAGTATACTTCACGAGTCAGGGTGTGGCTAGTTCAGCTGTGGGTGACTAAAGAGTAAGATACTCAAGAAAACTAATTAGGGTTAGGAATTCAATCCAGTTAAGGAGAGTCACACAGGCTTTGGTGAATCTCTTTGTCTTGGTCTCTAATCCTCAGCTTTCAAACATCAAAAGACATTAATAAGCCCAAGGTTGCTGTCATTTGAAAACCGCCAAGTTGCAATACTCATCCATACTTGGAAAGCCAGTAGAGATTTGTGTATGTCAAAAGCATACTCTGAACATCAAATCACTTACTACGAGGTGCTTCAACCATCATCAGTAACTTCTCTTAACAATCAAACTGTCTCCTGAGAGACAATCAAAAATTGCCATTGCCGACTATATTTCAAGTCGTCAAAGCGGGAATTGGTTAAAGTTTTCAACTAGCAATAATCGCGCCTCGGATAAACCTCATAGGCTACGATACTGCCACTGCACAAGAATGCCTGTCTAGACAAAAAATACAGTGACCGGGCCTCAGAAGCCATCACCACTAAGATGGCGAGTACTCAAAAGTTCCTGTAAAAGTAGGCGGAGAATGAGTATACTTCACAGCTCAGGGTGTGGCCTGTTAGACCAAACATCTAGTAGAGTAAGACACGTGAAGCCCATACTTTTCCTGCTTCCATGTGATGTCATATGAATGTCTCTTTAGGAGACCTTCGGTTAGTAGAGCTTTAGAGAATTTAGGTGGAGAATAAATGGAGTTTCCTTAGTGCTGTAGATGGCGCAATTGCACATCTTATTCCGGCCGTCACCAAACGCCACATACAGAGAAGAAGGAGGAGACAACGCCCTCTCGGGAAACCTTACTTGAGCACACTCATTTGGATTGGGTAGGCGGGGTTTGGGGTATCTCATTCTACTAGATATTTGGTTAATGTACGGCTGACTAAAAAGTAGGATACTCAAGGGAAAAAATGATAGTAAGGAATTTAATCCAGATAAGGAGAGCAAAACAGACTTTAGAAAATTAGTTTGTCTTGGTGTCTAATCATCAGCTTTCAAGCAGCAAAAAACATTGACAAACCCCAAGGAGTTTCCATTAGAGAACCGAGTTGCCAAGAGCATGCTCTTAGCCTCAAATCGCCTACTGCAAATGTCCATTCGCCATCATCAATACCTTTGTTTAACAATCACACTGTCTCCTGAGAGACAATCAAAAATTGCCATTGCCGACTATATTTCAAGTCGTCAAGGCGGGAATTGGTTAAAGTTTTCAACTAGCAATAATCGCGCCTCGGATAAACCTCATAGGCTACGATACTGCCACTGCGCAAGAATGCCTGACTAGGCAACAACTACTATGACCGGGCCTCAGAAGCCATTACCACTAAGATGGCGAGTACTCAAAAGTTCCTGTAAAAGTAGGCGGAGAAAGAGTATACTTCACGAGTCAGGGTGTGGCTAGTTCAGCTGTGGGTGACTAAAGAGTAAGATACTCAAGAAAACTAATTAGGGTTAGGAATTCAATCCAGTTAAGGAGAGTCACACAGACTTTGGTGAATCTCTTTGTCTTGGTCTCTAATCATCAGCTTTCAAACATCAAAAGACATTAATTAGTCCAAGGTTGCTGTCATTTGAAAACCGCCAAGTTGCAATACTCATCCATACTTGGAAAGCCAGTAGAGATTTGTGTATGTCAGAAGCATACTCTGAACATCAAATCACTTACTACGAGGTGCTTCAACAATCATCAGTAACTTCTCTTAACAATCAAACTGTCTCCTGAGAGACAATCAAAAATTGCCATTGCCGACTATATTTCAAGTCGTCAAAGCGGGAATTGGTTAAAGTTTTCAACTAGCAATAATCGCGCCTCGGATAAACCTCATAGGCTACGATACTGCCACTGCGCAAGAATGCCTGTCTAGACAAAATATACAGTGACCCGGCCTCAGAAGCCATCACCACTAAGATGGCGAGTACTCAAAAGTTCCTGTAAAAGTAGGCGGAGAATGAGTATACTTCACAGCTCAGGGTGTGGCCTGTTAGACCAAACATCTAGTAGAGTAAGACACGTGAAGCCCATACTTTTCCTGCTTCCATGTGATGTCATATGAATGTCTCTTTAGGAGACCTTCGGTTAGTAGAGCTTTAGAGAATTTAGGTGGAGAATAAATGGAGTTTCCTTAGTGCTGTAGATGGCGCAATTGCACATCTTATTCCGGCCGTCACCAAACGCCACATACAGAGAAGAAGGAGGAGACAACGCCCTCTCGGGAAACCTTACTTGAGCACACTCATTTGGATTGGGTAGGCGGGGTTTGGGGTATCTCATTCTACTAGATATTTGGTTAATGTACGGCTGACTAAAAAGTAGGATACTCAAGGGAAAAAATGATAGTAAGGAATTTAATCCAGATAAGGAGAGCAAAACAGACTTTAGAAAATTAGTTTGTCTTGGTGTCTAATCATCAGCTTTCAAACAGCAAAAAACATTGACAAACCCCAAGGAGTTTCCATTAGAGAACCGAGTTGCCAAGAGCATGCTCTTAGCCTCAAATCGCCTACTGCAAATGTCCATTCGCCATCATCAATACCTTTGTTTAACAATCACACTGTCTCCTGAGAGACAATCAAAAATTGCCATTGCCGACTATATTTCAAGTCGTCAAGGCGTGAAATGGTTAAAGTTTTCAACTAGCAATAATCGCGCCTCGGATAAACCTCATAGGCTACGATACTGCCACTGCGCAAGAATGCCTGACTAGGCAACAACTACTATGACCGGGCCTCAGAAGCCATTACCACTAAGATGGCGAGTACTCAAAAGTTCCTGTAAAAGTAGGCGGAGAAAGAGTATACTTCACGAGTCAGGGTGTGGCTAGTTCAGCTGTGGGTGACTAAAGAGTAAGATACTCAAGAAAACTAATTAGGGTTAGGAATTCAATCCAGTTAAGGAGAGTCACACAGACTTTGGTGAATCTCTTTGTCTTGGTCTCTAATCATCAGCTTTCAAACATCAAAAGACATTAATTAGTCCAAGGTTGCTGTCATTTGAAAACCGCCAAGTTGCAATACTCATCCATACTTGGAAAGCCAGTAGAGATTTGTGTATGTCAGAAGCATACTCTGAACATCAAATCACTTACTACGAGGTGCTTCAACAATCATCAGTAACTTCTCCTAACAATCAAAAATTGCCATTGCCGACTATATTTCAAGTCGTCAAAGCGGGAATTGGTTAAAGTTTTCAACTAGCAATAATCGCGCCTCGGATAAACCTCATAGGCTACGATACTGCCACTGCGCAAGAATGCCTGACTAGACAACAACTACTATGAGCTGGCCTCAGAAGCCATCACCACTAAGATGGCGAGTACTCAAAAGTTCCTGTAGGCGGAGAATGAGTATACTTCACAGCTCAGGGTGTGGCCTGTTAGACCAAACATCTAGTAGAGTAAGACACGTGAAGCCCATACTTTTCCTGCTTCCATGTGATGTCATATGAATGTCTCTTTAGGAGACCTTCGGTTAGTAGAGCTTTAGAGAATTTAGGTGGAGAATAAATGGAGTTTCCTTAGTGCTGTAGATGGCGCAATTGCACATCTTATTCCGGCCGTCACCAAACGCCACATACAGAGAAGAAGGAGGAGACAACGCCCTCTCGGGAAACCTTACTTGAGCACACTCATTTGGATTGGGTAGGCGGGGTTTGGGGTATCTCATTCTACTAGATATTTGGTTAATGTACGGCTGACTAAAAAGTAGGATACTCAAGGGAAAAAATGATAGTAAGGAATTTAATCCAGATAAGGAGAGCAAAACAGACTTTAGAAAATTAGTTTGTCTTGGTGTCTAATCATCAGCTTTCAAACAGCAAAAAACATTGACAAACCCCAAGGAGTTTCCATTAGAGAACCGAGTTGCCAAGAGCATGCTCTTAGCCTCAAATCGCCTACTGCAAATGTCCATTCGCCATCATCAATACCTTTGTTTAACAATCACACTGTCTCCTGAGAGACAATCAAAAATTGCCATTTGCCGACTATATTTCAAGTCGTCAAGGCGGGAATTGGTTAAAGTTTTCAACTAGCAATAATCGCGCCTCGGATAAACCTCATAGGCTACGATACTGCCACTGCGCAAGAATGCCTGACTAGGCAACAACTACTATGACCGGGCCTCAGAAGCCATTACCACTAAGATGGCGAGTACTCAAAAGTTCCTGTAAAAGTAGGCGGAGAAAGAGTATACTTCACGAGTCAGGGTGTGGCTAGTTCAGCTGTGGGTGACTAAAGAGTAAGATACTCAAGAAAACTAATTAGGGTTAGGAATTCAATCCAGTTAAGGAGAGTCACACAGACTTTGGTGAATCTCTTTGTCTTGGTCTCTAATCATCAGCTTTCAAACATCAAAAGACATTAATTAGTCCAAGGTTGCTGTCATTTGAAAACCGCCAAGTTGCAATACTCATCCATACTTGGAAAGCCAGTAGAGATTTGTGTATGTCAGAAGCATACTCTGAACATCAAATCACTTACTACGAGGTGCTTCAACAATCATCAGTAACTTCTCTTAACAATCACACTGTCTCCTGAGAGACAATCAAAAATTGCCATTGCCGACTATATTTCAAGTCGTCAAGGCGGGAATTGGTTAAAGTTTTCAACTAGCAATAATCGCGCCTCGGATAAACCTCATAGGCTACGATACTGCCACTGCGCAAGAATGCCTGTCTAGACAAAATATACAGTGACCCGGCCTCAGAAGCCATCACCACTAAGATGGCGAGTACTCAAAAGTTCCTGTAGGCGGAGAATGAGTATACTTCACAGCTCAGGGTGTGGCCTGTTAGACCAAACATCTAGTAGAGTAAGACACGTGAAGCCCATACTTTTCCTGCTTCCATGTGATGTCATATGAATGTCTCTTTAGGAGACCTTCGGTTAGTAGAGCTTTAGAGAATTTAGGTGGAGAATAAATGGAGTTTCCTTAGTGCTGTAGATGGCGCAATTGCACATCTTATTCCGGCCGTCACCAAACGCCACATACAGAGAAGAAGGAGGAGACAACGCCCTCTCGGGAAACCTTACTTGAGCACACTCATTTGGATTGGGTAGGCGGGGTTTGGGGTATCTCATTCTACTAGATATTTGGTTAATGTACGGCTGACTAAAAAGTAGGATACTCAAGGGAAAAAATGATAGTAAGGAATTTAATCCAGATAAGGAGAGCAAAACAGACTTTAGAAAATTAGTTTGTCTTGGTGTCTAATCATCAGCTTTCAAACAGCAAAAAACATTGACAAACCCCAAGGAGTTTCCATTAGAGAACCGAGTTGCCAAGAGCATGCTCTTAGCCTCAAATCGCCTACTGCAAATGTCCATTCGCCATCATCAATACCTTTGTTTAACAATCACACTGTCTCCTGAGAGACAATCAAAAATTGCCATTGCCGACTATATTTCAAGTCGTCAAGGCGGGAATTGGTTAAAGTTTTCAACTAGCAATAATCGCGCCTCGGATAAACCTCATAGGCTACGATACTGCCACTGCGCAAGAATGCCTGACTAGGCAACAACTACTATGACCGGGCCTCAGAAGCCATTACCACTAAGATGGCGAGTACTCAAAAGTTCCTGTAAAAGTAGGCGGAGAAAGAGTATACTTCACGAGTCAGGGTGTGGCTAGTTCAGCTGTGGGTGACTAAAGAGTAAGATACTCAAGAAAACTAATTAGGGTTAGGAATTCAATCCAGTTAAGGAGAGTCACACAGACTTTGGTGAATCTCTTTGTCTTGGTCTCTAATCATCAGCTTTCAAACATCAAAAGACATTAATTAGTCCAAGGTTGCTGTCATTTGAAAACCGCCAAGTTGCAATACTCATCCATACTTGGAAAGCCAGTAGAGATTTGTGTATGTCAGAAGCATACTCTGAACATCAAATCACTTACTACGAGGTGCTTCAACAATCATCAGTAACTTCTCTTAACAATCACACTGTCTCCTGAGAGACAATCAAAAATTGCCATTGCCGACTATATTTCAAGTCGTCAAGGCGGGAATTGGTTAAAGTTTTCAACTAGCAATAATCGCGCCTCGGATAAACCTCATAGGCTACGATACTGCCACTGCGCAAGAATGCCTGACTAGGCAACAACTACTATGAGCTGGCCTCAGAAGCCATCACCACTAAGATGGCGAGTACTCAAAAGTTCCTGTAGGCGGAGAATGAGTATACTTCACAGCTCAGGGTGTGGCCTGTTAGACCAAACATCTAGTAGAGTAAGACACGTGAAGCCCATACTTTTCCTGCTTCCATGTGATGTCATATGAATGTCTCTTTAGGAGACCTTCGGTTAGTAGAGCTTTAGAGAATTTAGGTGGAGAATAAATGGAGTTTCCTTAGTGCTGTAGATGGCGCAATTGCACATCTTATTCCGGCCGTCACCAAACGCCACATACAGAGAAGAAGGAGGAGACAACGCCCTCTCGGGAAACCTTACTTGAGCACACTCATTTGGATTGGGTAGGCGGGGTTTGGGGTATCTCATTCTACTAGATATTTGGTTAATGTACGGCTGACTAAAAAGTAGGATACTCAAGGGAAAAAATGATAGTAAGGAATTTAATCCAGATAAGGAGAGCAAAACAGACTTTAGAAAATTAGTTTGTCTTGGTGTCTAATCATCAGCTTTCAAACAGCAAAAAACATTGACAAACCCCAAGGAGTTTCCATTAGAGAACCGAGTTGCCAAGAGCATGCTCTTAGCCTCAAATCGCCTACTGCAAATGTCCATTCGCCATCATCAATACCTTTGTTTAACAATCACACTGTCTCCTGAGAGACAATCAAAAATTGCCATTGCCGACTATATTTCAAGTCGTCAAGGCGGGAATTGGTTAAAGTTTTCAACTAGCAATAATCGCGCCTCGGATAAACCTCATAGGCTACGATACTGCCACTGCGCAAGAATGCCTGACTAGGCAACAACTACTATGACCGGGCCTCAGAAGCCATTACCACTAAGATGGCGAGTACTCAAAAGTTCCTGTAAAAGTAGGCGGAGAAAGAGTATACTTCACGAGTCAGGGTGTGGCTAGTTCAGCTGTGGGTGACTAAAGAGTAAGATACTCAAGAAAACTAATTAGGGTTAGGAATTCAATCCAGTTAAGGAGAGTCACACAGACTTTGGTGAATCTCTTTGTCTTGGTCTCTAATCATCAGCTTTCAAACATCAAAAGACATTAATTAGTCCAAGGTTGCTGTCATTTGAAAACCGCCAAGTTGCAATACTCATCCATACTTGGAAAGCCAGTAGAGATTTGTGTATGTCAGAAGCATACTCTGAACATCAAATCACTTACTACGAGGTGCTTCAACAATCATCAGTAACTTCTCTTAACAATCACACTGTCTCCTGAGAGACAATCAAAAATTGCCATTGCCGACTATATTTCAAGTCGTCAAGGCGGGAATTGGTTAAAGTTTTCAACTAGCAATAATCGCGCCTCGGATAAACCTCATAGGCTACGATACTGCCACTGCGCAAGAATGCCTGTCTAGACAAAATATACAGTGACCCGGCCTCAGAAGCCATCACCACTAAGATGGCGAGTACTCAAAAGTTCCTGTAGGCGGAGAATGAGTATACTTCACAGCTCAGGGTGTGGCCTGTTAGACCAAACATCTAGTAGAGTAAGACACGTGAAGCCCATACTTTTCCTGCTTCCATGTGATGTCATATGAATGTCTCTTTAGGAGACCTTCGGTTAGTAGAGCTTTAGAGAATTTAGGTGGAGAATAAATGGAGTTTCCTTAGTGCTGTAGATGGCGCAATTGCACATTTTATTCCGGCCGTCACCAAACGCCACATACAGAGAAGAAGGAGGAGACAACGCCCTCTCGGGAAACCTTACTTGAGCACACTCATTTGGATTGGGTAGGCGGGGTTTGGGGTATCTCATTCTACTAGATATTTGGTTAATGTACGGCTGACTAAAAAGTAGGATACTCAAGGGAAAAAATGATAGTAAGGAATTTAATCCAGATAAGGAGAGCAAAACAGACTTTAGAAAATTAGTTTGTCTTGGTGTCTAATCATCAGCATTCAAACAGCAAAAAACATTGACAAACCCCAAGGAGTTTCCATTAGAGAACCGAGTTGCCAAGAGCATGCTCTTAGCCTCAAATCGCCTACTGCAAATGTCCATTCGCCATCATCAATACCTTTGTTTAACAATCACACTGTCTCCTGAGAGACAATCAAAAATTGCCATTGCCGACTATATTTCAAGTCGTCAAGGCGGGAATTGGTTAAAGTTTTCAACTAGCAATAATCGCGCCTCGGATAAACCTCATAGGCTACGATACTGCCACTGCGCAAGAATGCCTGACTAGGCAACAACTACTATGACCGGGCCTCAGAAGCCATTACCACTAAGATGGCGAGTACTCAAAAGTTCCTGTAAAAGTAGGCGGAGAAAGAGTATACTTCACGAGTCAGGGTGTGGCTAGTTCAGCTGTGGGTGACTAAAGAGTAAGATACTCAAGAAAACTAATTAGGGTTAGGAATTCAATCCAGTTAAGGAGAGTCACACAGACTTTGGTGAATCTCTTTGTCTTGGTCTCTAATCATCAGCTTTCAAACATCAAAAGACATTAATTAGTCCAAGGTTGCTGTCATTTGAAAACCGCCAAGTTGCAATACTCATCCATACTTGGAAAGCCAGTAGAGATTTGTGTATGTCAGAAGCATACTCTGAACATCAAATCACTTACTACGAGGTGCTTCAACAATCATCAGTAACTTCTCTTAACAATCACACTGTCTCCTGAGAGACAATCAAAAATTGCCATTGCCGACTATATTTCAAGTCGTCAAAGCGGGAATTGGTTAAAGTTTTCAACTAGCAATAATCGCGCCTCGGATAAACCTCATAGGCTACGATACTGCCACTGCGCAAGAATGCCTGTCTAGACAAAATATACAGTGACCCGGCCTCAGAAGCCATCACCACTAAGATGGCGAGTACTCAAAAGTTCCTGTAGGCGGAGAATGAGTATACTTCACAGCTCAGGGTGTGGCCTGTTAGACCAAACATCTAGTAGAGTAAGACACGTGAAGCCCATACTTTTCCTGCTTCCATGTGATGTCATATGAATGTCTCTTTAGGAGACCTTCGGTTAGTAGAGCTTTAGAGAATTTAGGTGGAGAATAAATGGAGTTTCCTTAGTGCTGTAGATGGCGCAATTGCACATCTTATTCCGGCCGTCACCAAACGCCACATACAGAGAAGAAGGAGGAGACAACGCCCTCTCGGGAAACCTTACTTGAGCACAATCATTTGGATTGGGTAGGCGGGGTTTGGGGTATCTCATTCTACTAGATATTTGGTTAATGTACGGCTGACTAAAAAGTAGGATACTCAAGGGAAAAAATGATAGTAAGGAATTTAATCCAGATAAGGAGAGCAAAACAGACTTTAGAAAATTAGTTTGTCTTGGTGTCTAATCATCAGCTTTCAAACAGCAAAAAACATTGACAAANCCCAAAGAGTTTCCATTAGAGAACCGAGTTGCCAAGAGCATGCTCTTAGCCTCAAATCGCCTACTGCAAATGTCCATTCGCCATCATCAATACCTTTGTTTAACAATCACACTGTCTCCTGAGAGACAATCAAAAATTGCCTTTGCCGACTAGATTTCAAGTCGTCAAGGCGGGAATTGGTTAAAGTTTTCAACTAGCAATAATCGCGCCTCGGATAAACCTCATAGGCTACGATACTGCCACTGCGCAAGAATGCCTGACTAGGCAACAACTACTATGACCGGGCCTCAGAAGCCATTACCACTAAGATGGCGAGTACTCAAAAGTTCCTGTAAAAGTAGGCGGAGAAAGAGTATACTTCACGAGTCAGGGTGTGGCTAGTTCAGCTGTGGGTGACTAAAGAGTAAGATACTCAAGAAAACTAATTAGGGTTAGGAATTCAATCCAGTTAAGGAGAGTCACACAGACTTTGGTGAATCTCTTTGTCTTGGTCTCTAATCATCAGCTTTCAAACATCAAAAGACATTAATTAGTCCAAGGTTGCTGTCATTTGAAAACAGCCAAGTTGCAATACTCATCCATACTTGGAAAGCCAGTAGAGATTTGTGTATGTCAGAAGCATACTCTGAACATCAAATCACTTACTACGAGGTGCTTCAACAATCATCAGTAACTTCTCTTAACAATCACACTGTCTCCTGAGAGACAATCAAAAATTGCCATTGCCGACTATATTTCAAGTCGTCAAGGCGGGAATTGGTTAAAGTTTTCAACTAGCAATAATCGCGCCTCGGATAAACCTCATAGGCTACGATACTGCCACTGCGCAAGAATGCCTGTCTAGACAAAATATACAGTGACCCGGCCTCAGAAGCCATCACCACTAAGATGGCGAGTACTCAAAAGTTCCTGTAGGCGGAGAATGAGTATACTTCACAGCTCAGGGTGTGGCCTGTTAGACCAAACATCTAGTAGAGTAAGACACGTGAAGCCCATACTTTTCCTGCTTCCATGTGATGTCATATGAATGTCTCTTTAGGAGACCTTCGGTTAGTAGAGCTTTAGAGAATTTAGGTGGAGAATAAATGGAGTTTCCTTAGTGCTGTAGATGGCGCAATTGCACATCTTATTCCGGCCGTCACCAAACGCCACATACAGAGAAGAAGGAGGAGACAACGCCCTCTCGGTAAACCTTACTTGAACACACTCATTTGGATTGGGTAGGCGGGGTTTGGGGTATCTCATTCTACTAGATATTTGGTTAATGTACGGCTGACTAAAAAGTAGGATACTCAAGGGAAAAAATGATAGTAAGGAATTTAATCCAGATAAGGAGAGCAAAACAGACTTTAGAAAATTAGTTTGTCTTGGTGTCTAATCATCAGCTTTCAAACAGCAAAAAACATTGACAAACCCCAAGGAGTTTCCATTAGAGAACCGAGTTGCCAAGAGCATGCTCTTAGCCTCAAATCGCCTACTGCAAATGTCCATTCGCCATCATCAATACCTTTGTTTAACAATCACACTGTCTCCTGAGAGACAATCAAAAATTGCCTTTGCCGACTAGATTTCAAGTCGTCAAGGCGGGAATTGGTTAAAGTTTTCAACTATAGAAAAAAAGAGGTATCGCACACCAATAAAGTCTTTCTTGAGGTGCTGGCTTCCTGAGCATATAAATGTTAAAGAAAAAGAAAAGAATGCCGCACGCTCTGCTCCATGTTTTAATGGTGAAGTGACGTTTCGGCCGTCTGGCCTTCTTCAAACTTACAAAACAACCACATCCACAGTGCCTTTATATAAACCCCAATTAGTGAACACCTGGTCCCCCTAGAGCATAGAGCTCCCCCATTGGTTGGTTACCTTAAATGCTTCCGAGCACAAGGCTCACTCGTTAGCAAGTCAGTCTTAATTAGAGGTAACCAAGAGTATTTACATCTATTTACACAGGTTAACAGATTGAAATTAAAACATCAGTTCATCAAAACATCACAAATAATACAATCTGAAAACACAAAAACACATTTTACAGGAAACTCTTCAGAGAAAACATTTAAGGTCATATTCAACATTCAAACCATAAGGTGTTAAGGTTTTTAAATGGTATATCCAGTAGTGTTCTCTTCTGGAGAGTAAGTTGTCTAAATCACCTCCTCTAGGGGGCAAAACCACTTTCTCAATACCAATGTATTTAAGGGATGAAATGGGGTGATTGAATTCAACAAAATGAGCAGCAACAGGATAATTTAAATTTTTGCATCTTATCGTGCTGCGGTGTTCAGCTATACGTGTCTTCAATGATCTACTCGTTTTACCAACATAAGATTTACCACATGGACAAGTTATTAAATATATCACAAACGTTGTACTGCAAGAAATTTTACCTTTGATTTTAATTTCCTTTCCTGTGTGTGGGTGTTTAAAACTATTACACCTGTATGTGTAATTGCATTGAGCACAGTTGCCACAGCGCCTATTCCCATCAGGGATCGGTGCTAGAGTGGTTTGGGACACAACAGGGTCAGGAGACAGATATGAATGCACAAGTTGGTCTCTTAAATTTCGACCTCTTTTGTAAACAATTAGTGGTCGTTCATTGAAGACATTTTTTAATTGATCATCAGATTCCAAAATGTGCCAGTGTTTCATAATTATATTTTTAAACTGTCCACCATTTCTGCAATACTCAGTCGTTAATATTACCCGTCTATTAGATTTCTTTTTTGGTTTATCTTTTAATAAATCTGTTCTTGGTATATCGTTGATTTTATTAGCTGCTTCATTCAAAACAGAGTTTTTGTAGCCCCTCTTTGTAAAGTTATTTTTCAAGGTTGTCATGTTCTTATTTAGGTCTTCCGGTTTTTTACAGATACGTTTTAAACGACAGAATTGGCTAAAAGGTAGGCTGTTCTTTAGTGGTAGAGGATGGTCAGAATCAGCCCTTAAGAGGCAGTTTCTCGCTGTGGGCTTTGTGTAGAGATCAGTGTATAATTTCTCCCCGTCTCGAATGATCCACAAATCTAAAAAACTCAGCTTTGTGTCGTTGTAATCCATGCTAAAGGATATAAATTCAGAACATGAATTGAGGTAAGCAAAAAATCTGTTAATTCAGTCACCGATCCTTTAAAGAGGCAAAAAATATCATCCAAATATCTCTTCCACATAAAGATATTGTCTTTAAAAATATGGTTAGAATAAATATAGTTTTCCTCAAATAGACCCATATATAGATTTGAGAAAGAAGGTGAAAAAGAACTCCCCATAGGAACTCCATGTCTCTGAATGTAAAATGTGTTTTGAAATACCCAGTAATTATGTCTTAAAATTAGTTTGGACAATTCCAAAATGCAAGTTTTCGTAGGATTACACATAGAATCAAGTAAGTAATGGTCTAGTGCTTCCATGCCTCCATCATGTGGTATGGATGTATACATTGCATTGATATCAAAAGACACTAAATACATCTCTTCGTCTCCAAGAGAGTTAATGGACTCAATGACGTTAACAATATGACCTGTATCTTTAGTGAAAGAAGGCAAAGCTTCTGTCAAAGGTCTGATAAAGTGGTCCACATAGGTTGACAGATTGGATGTAATAGAACCGATACTGGCCACTATTGGTCGGCCTGGCGGTTGATCAAGATTCTTGTGTATCTTGGGTAAAGTATAAAAAGTTGGAATAACCGGGTGTTCAATGCGTAAAAAGTCATGTTCTTTTCTGGAGATGTCTCCTTTTTCAAACAGTTCATCAATGGTTTCAAAAATAATATTTTTAAAACGTTGTGTTGGATCTTGTGGTATTTCTTCATAAAACATTTTGTCAGCTAACTGTCTTAAGCATTCTTTTACATAGTCAGTTTTGTTCAATACCACCGTAGCTCCACCCTTATCTGCTGATTTTACATACAGAGAAGAAGGAGGAGACAACGCCCTCTCGGGAAACCTTACTTGAACACACTCATTTGGATTGGGTAGGCGGGGTTTGGGGTATCTCATTCTACTAGATATTTGGTTAATGTACGGCTGACTAAAAAGTAGGATACTCAAGGGAAAAAATGATAGTAAGGAATTTAATCCAGATAAGGAGAGCAAAACAGACTTTAGAAAATTAGTTTGTCTTGGTGTCTAATCATCAGCTTTCAAACAGCAAAAAACATTGACAAACCCCAAGGAGTTTCCATTAGAGAACCGAGTTGCCAAGAGCATGCTCTTAGCCTCAAATCGCCTACTGCAAATGTCCATTCGCCATCATCAATACCTTTGTTTAACAATCACACTGTCTCCTGAGAGACAATCAAAAATTGCCTTTGCCGACTAGATTTCAAGTCGTCAAGGCGGGAATTGGTTAAAGTTTTCAACTATAGAAAAAAAGAGGTATCGCACACCAATAAAGTCTTTCTTGAGGTGCTGGCTTCCTGAGCATATAAATGTTAAAGAAAAAGAAAAGAATGCCGCACGCTCTGCTCCATGTTTTAATGGTGAAGTGACGTTTCGGCCGTCTGGCCTTCTTCAAACTTACAAAACAACCACATCCACAGTGCCTTTATATAAACCCCAATTAGTGAACACCTGGTCCCCCTAGAGCATAGAGCTCCCCCATTGGTTGGTTACCTTAAATGCTTCCGAGCACAAGGCTCACTCGTTAGCAAGTCAGTCTTAATTAGAGGTAACCAAGAGTATTTACATCTATTTACACAGGTTAACAGATTGAAATTAAAACATCAGTTCATCAAAACATCACAAATAATACAATCTGAAAACACAAAAACACATTTTACAGGAAACTCTTCAGAGAAAACATTTAAGGTCATATTCAACATTCAAACCATAAGGTGTTAAGGTTTTTAAATGGTATATCCAGTAGTGTTCTCTTCTGGAGAGTAAGTTGTCTAAATCACCTCCTCTAGGGGGCAAAACCACTTTCTCAATACCAATGTATTTAAGGGATGAAATGGGGTGATTGAATTCAACAAAATGAGCAGCAACAGGATAATTTAAATTTTTGCATCTTATCGTGCTGCGGTGTTCAGCTATACGTGTCTTCAATGATCTACTCGTTTTACCAACATAAGATTTACCACATGGACAAGTTATTAAATATATCACAAACGTTGTACTGCAAGAAATTTTACCTTTGATTTTAATTTCCTTTCCTGTGTGTGGGTGTTTAAAACTATTACACCTGTATGTGTAATTGCATTGAGCACAGTTGCCACAGCGCCTATTCCCATCAGGGATCGGTGCTAGAGTGGTTTGGGACACAACAGGGTCAGGAGACAGATATGAATGCACAAGTTGGTCTCTTAAATTTCGACCTCTTTTGTAAACAATTAGTGGTCGTTCATTGAAGACATTTTTTAATTGATCATCAGATTCCAAAATGTGCCAGTGTTTCATAATTATATTTTTAAACTGTCCACCATTTCTGCAATACTCAGTCGTTAATATTACCCGTCTATTAGATTTCTTTTTTGGTTTATCTTTTAATAAATCTGTTCTTGGTATATCGTTGATTTTATTAGCTGCTTCATTCAAAACAGAGTTTTTGTAGCCCCTCTTTGTAAAGTTATTTTTCAAGGTTGTCATGTTCTTATTTAGGTCTTCCGGTTTTTTACAGATACGTTTTAAACGACAGAATTGGCTAAAAGGTAGGCTGTTCTTTAGTGGTAGAGGATGGTCAGAATCAGCCCTTAAGAGGCAGTTTCTCGCTGTGGGCTTTGTGTAGAGATCAGTGTATAATTTCTCCCCGTCTCGAATGATCCACAAATCTAAAAAACTCAGCTTTGTGTCGTTGTAATCCATGCTAAAGGATATAAATTCAGAACATGAATTGAGGTAAGCAAAAAAATCTGTTAATTCAGTCACCGATCCTTTAAAGAGGCAAAAAATATCATCCAAATATCTCTTCCACATAAAGATATTGTCTTTAAAAATATGGTTAGAATAAATATAGTTTTCCTCAAATAGACCCATATATAGATTTGAGAAAGAAGGTGAAAAAGAACTCCCCATAGGAACTCCATGTCTCTGAATGTAAAATGTGTTTTGAAATACCCAGTAATTATGTCTTAAAATTAGTTTGGACAATTCCAAAATGCAAGTTTTCGTAGGATTACACATAGAATCAAGTAAGTAATGGTCTAGTGCTTCCATGCCTCCATCATGTGGTATGGATGTATACATTGCATTGATATCAAAAGACACTAAATACATCTCTTCGTCTCCAAGAGAGTTAATGGACTCAATGACGTTAACAATATGACCTGTATCTTTAGTGAAAGAAGGCAAAGCTTCTGTCAAAGGTCTGATAAAGTGGTCCACATAGGTTGACAGATTGGATGTAATAGAACCGATACTGGCCACTATTGGTCGGCCTGGCGGTTGATCAAGATTCTTGTGTATCTTGGGTAAAGTATAAAAAGTTGGAATAACCGGGTGTTCAATGCGTAAAAAGTCATGTTCTTTTCTGGAGATGTCTCCTTTTTCAAACAGTTCATCAATGGTTTCAAAAATAATATTTTTAAAACGTTGTGTTGGATCTTGTGGTATTTCTTCATAAAACATTTTGTCAGCTAACTGTCTTAAGCATTCTTTTACATAGTCAGTTTTGTTCAATACCACCGTAGCTCCACCCTTATCTGCTGATTTTATAACAATAGACTCATCTTCTTTTAGATCTTTCAAAGCATTTCGTTCCTCTTTTGTCAGGTTTTTGTATTGTAATCTCTGTTTTTCTTTGAGATATTTATCAACATCCTGTTCAACTAGTCTGCAGTAAGTCTCAATTGAATTGTTTCGATTAATTGGAGGTACAAAAGTGCTTTTGTTTTTAAAGACTTTTTTCTCAGTTGTGTCTGTATCACCACACTCAGTAACTTGTTTATCATTTTCTTTAAAGAATTCTCTTAAACGAATGTTCCTAAAAAACTTGAACAAGTCCACTTTCACATCAAAGTCTCTTATGTGATTGGTGGGTACGAATGAAAGTCCTTTGTTAAGTACCGAGAGATGGAACTCATCTAAAGACTTACTAGACAGGTTAAATATTGTTACTTCCTCGGTCGGTAGGTCTGGGACCGGGTCCGGCCCAGATCTTCTTTTCTTGCCCCTTCGTGTTGGTTTGTGGGTCTTGTTTTTTTGCGACCCCTTCCTTTGTTGTTGTGTACAGGTGGGGTTTGGTCTTGGGCATGTCCTGATAAAAAACTGGAACTTGAGGCTGATGAGTATTGGTCCGAAGAAAATTGGTCAAATCGTTGGTGGGTCATCGGTCTTCTTTTTCTTGCTGTCCATTCTGGGTTTCTCCAGCGGTAGATGTTGTTCTCCTTCACGTCTTTCTTGTCTCTGTTGAACTTTCTTATTTTCCTCTCCTTTATTTCTTTTGCCAGTTTTTCTTCCAATTTCTGGTTTTGCTTGAGGAGGTCATTGTATTGTCCTTGATTTTCCAATGTCTTTGCCAACAGTTCTTTCTTCTCATTAATTTCTTTGTCCAATTCTACCACTTCTTTTTTCGTTTCTTCAATTAGCAAAGTCATGAGATCAAAGGAACATTTGTTCAATATAGCGCACCATCTTTCATGGAAATCCTCTGTCTTTTGTCCCAGCATAGGTTCTTTTTGCCATCGTAGACCTCTGGGTATGATGCCTTGCCTCACATAATCACTCAGGGTGACTGCATGCAGGTGGATCCTGACTCTGCGCTTGCCAAGGTTGAGCAGTTCATTGGAGAGTTCAGGTGCTTGTAGAGGGGTCTGATCAAACAACGACTCAGTGTAGAGGATGTCTTCCCTTTGTTGTTGGCTATATTCAGATGACTTTGGACGTGCTTCTGTGGAATCCGATGCATCTACGGATTGTGTTAGCGACATCTTTGGAGCTTTTTGGGTGCTGATTACGAAAAATGTAACTTTAGAAAAAAAGAGGTATCGCACACCAATAAAGTCTTTCTTGAGGTGCTGGCTTCCTGAGCATATAAATGTTAAAGAAAAAGAAAAGAATGCCGCACACTCTGCTCCATGTTTTAATGGTGAAGTGACGTTTCGGCCGTCTGGCCTTCTTCAAACTTACAAAACAACCACATCCACAGTGCCTTTATATAAACCCCAATTAGTGAACACCTGGTCCCCCTAGAGCATAGAGCTCCCCCATTGGTTGGTTACCTTAAATGCTTCCGAGCACAAGGCTCACTCGTTAGCAAGTCAGTCTTAATTAGAGGTAACCAAGAGTATTTACATCTATTTACACAGGTTAACAGATTGAAATTAAAACATCAGTTCATCAAAACATCACAAATAATACAATCTGAAAACACAAAAACACATTTTACAGGAAACTCTTCAGAGAAAACATTTAAGGTCATATTCAACATTCAAACCATAAGGTGTTAAGGTTTTTAAATGGTATATCCAGTAGTGTTCTCTTCTGGAGAGTAAGTTGTCTAAATCACCTCCTCTAGGGGGCAAAACCACTTTCTCAATACCAATGTATTTAAGGGATGAAATGGGGTGATTGAATTCAACAAAATGAGCAGCAACAGGATAATTTAAATTTTTGCATCTTATCGTGCTGCGGTGTTCAGCTATACGTGTCTTCAATGATCTACTCGTTTTACCAACATAAGATTTACCACATGGACAAGTTATTAAATATATCACAAACGTTGTACTGCAAGAAATTTTACCTTTGATTTTAATTTCCTTTCCTGTGTGTGGGTGTTTAAAACTATTACACCTGTATGTGTAATTGCATTGAGCACAGTTGCCACAGCGCCTATTCCCATCAGGGATCGGTGCTAGAGTGGTTTGGGACACAACAGGGTCAGGAGACAGATATGAATGCACAAGTTGGTCTCTTAAATTTCGACCTCTTTTGTAAACAATTAGTGGTCGTTCATTGAAGACATTTTTTAATTGATCATCAGATTCCAAAATGTGCCAGTGTTTCATAATTATATTTTTAAACTGTCCACCATTTCTGCAATACTCAGTCGTTAATATTACCCGTCTATTAGATTTCTTTTTTGGTTTATCTTTTAATAAATCTGTTCTTGGTATATCGTTGATTTTATTAGCTGCTTCATTCAAAACAGAGTTTTTGTAGCCCCTCTTTGTAAAGTTATTTTTCAAGGTTGTCATGTTCTTATTTAGGTCTTCAGGTTTTTTACAGATACGTTTTAAACGACAGAATTGGCTAAAAGGTAGGCTGTTCTTTAGTGGTAGAGGATGGTCAGAATCAGCCCTTAAGAGGCAGTTTCTCGCTGTGGGCTTTGTGTAGAGATCAGTGTATAATTTCTCCCCGTCTCGAATGATCCACAAATCTAAAAAACTCAGCTTTGTGTCGTTGTAATCCATGCTAAAGGATATAAATTCAGAACATGAATAGTTCTGAATTTATATCCTTTAGCATGGATTACAACGACACAAAGCTGAGTTTTTTAGATTTGTGGATCATTCGAGACGGGGAGAAATTATACACTGATCTCTACACAAAGCCCACAGCGAGAAACTGCCTCTTAAGGGCTGATTCTGACCATCCTCTACCACTAAAGAACAGCCTACCTTTTAGCCAATTCTGTCGTTTAAAACGTATCTGTAAAAAACCGGAAGACCTAAATAAGAACATGACAACCTTGAAAAATAACTTTACAAAGAGGGGCTACAAAAACTCTGTTTTGAATGAAGCAGCTAATAAAATCAACGATATACCAAGAACAGATTTATTAAAAGATAAACCAAAAAAGAAATCTAATAGACGGGTAATATTAACGACTGAGTATTGCAGAAATGGTGGACAGTTTAAAAATATAATTATGAAACACTGGCACATTTTGGAATCTGATGATCAATTAAAAAATGTCTTCAATGAACGACCACTAATTGTTTACAAAAGAGGTCGAAATTTAAGAGACCAACTTGTGCATTCATATCTGTCTCCTGACCCTGTTGTGTCCCAAACCACTCTAGCACCGATCCCTGATGGGAATAGGCGCTGTGGCAACTGTGCTCAATGCAATTACACATACAGGTGTAATAGTTTTAAACACCCACACACAGGAAAGGAAATTAAAATCAAAGGTAAAATTTCTTGCAGTACAACGTTTGTGATATATTTAATAACTTGTCCATGTGGTAAATCTTATGTTGGTAAAACGAGTAGATCATTGAAGACACGTATAGCTGAACACCGCAGCACGATAAGATGCAAAAATTTAAATTATCCTGTTGCTGCTCATTTTGTTGAATTCAATCACCCCATTTCATCCCTTAAATACATTGGTATTGAGAAAGTGGTTTTGCCCCCTAGAGGAGGTGATTTAGACAACTTACTCTCCAGAAGAGAACACTACTGGATATACCATTTAAAAACCTTAACACCTTATGGTTTGAATGTTGAATATGACCTTAAATGTTTTCTCTGAAGAGTTTCCTGTAAAATGTGTTTTTGTGTTTTCAGATTGTATTATTTGTGATGTTTTGATGAACTGATGTTTTAATTTCAATCTGTTAACCTGTGTAAATAGATGTAAATACTCTTGGTTACCTCTAATTAAGACTGACTTGCTAACGAGTGAGCCTTGTGCTCGGAAGCATTTAAGGTAACCAACCAATGGGGGAGCTCTATGCTCTAGGGGGACCAGGTGTTCACTAATTGGGGTTTATATAAAGGCACTGTGGATGTGGTTGTTTTGTAAGTTTGAAGAAGGCCAGACGGCCGAAACGTCACTTCACCATTAAAACATGGAGCAGAGTGTGCGGCATTCTTTTCTTTTTCTTTAACATTTATATGCTCAGGAAGCCAGCACCTCAAGAAAGACTTTATTGGTGTGCGATACCTCTTTTTTTCTAAAGTTACATTTTTCGTAATCAGCACCCAAAAAGCTCCAAAGATGTCGCTAACACAATCCGTAGATGCATCGGATTCCACAGAAGCACGTCCAAAGTCATCTGAATATAGCCAACAACAAAGGGAAGACATCCTCTACACTGAGTCGTTGTTTGATCAGACCCCTCTACAAGCACCTGAACTCTCCAATGAACTGCTCAACCTTGGCAAGCGCAGAGTCAGGATCCACCTGCATGCAGTCACCCTGAGTGATTATGTGAGGCAAGGCATCATACCCAGAGGTCTACGATGGCAAAAAGAACCTATGCTGGGACAAAAGACAGAGGATTTCCATGAAAGATGGTGCGCTATATTGAACAAATGTTCCTTTGATCTCATGACTTTGCTAATTGAAGAAACGAAAAAAGAAGTGGTAGAATTGGACAAAGAAATTAATGAGAAGAAAGAACTGTTGGCAAAGACATTGGAAAATCAAGGACAATACAATGACCTCCTCAAGCAAAACCAGAAATTGGAAGAAAAACTGGCAAAAGAAATAAAGGAGAGGAAAATAAGAAAGTTCAACAGAGACAAGAAAGACGTGAAGGAGAACAACATCTACCGCTGGAGAAACCCAGAATGGACAGCAAGAAAAAGAAGACCGATGACCCACCAACGATTTGACCAATTTTCTTCGGACCAATACTCATCAGCCTCAAGTTCCAGTTTTTTATCAGGACATGCCCAAGACCAAACCCCACCTGTACACAACAACAAAGGAAGGGGTCGCAAAAAAACAAGACCCACAAACCAACACGAAGGGGCAAGAAAAGAAGATCTGGGCCGGACCCGGTCCCAGACCTACCGACCGAGGAAGTAACAATATTTAACCTGTCTAGTAAGTCTTTAGATGAGTTCCATCTCTCGGTACTTAACAAAGGACTTTCATTCGTACCCACCAATCACATAAGAGACTTTGATGTGAAAGTGGACTTGTTCAAGTTTTTTAGGAACATTCGTTTAAGAGAATTCTTTAAAGAAAATGATAAACAAGTTACTGAGTGTGGTGATACAGACACAACTGAGAAAAAAGTCTTTAAAAACAAAAGCACTTTTGTACCTCCAATTAATCGAAACAATTCAATTGAGACTTACTGCAGACTAGTTGAACAGGATGTTGATAAATATCTCAAAGAAAAACAGAGATTACAATACAAAAACCTGACAAAAGAGGAACGAAATGCTTTGAAAGATCTAAAAGAAGATGAGTCTATTGTTATAAAATCAGCAGATAAGGGTGGAGCTACGGTGGTATTGAACAAAACTGACTATGTAAAAGAATGCTTAAGACAGTTAGCTGACAAAATGTTTTATGAAGAAATACCACAAGATCCAACACAACGTTTTAAAAATATTATTTTTGAAACCATTGATGAACTGTTTGAAAAAGGAGACATCTCCAGAAAAGAACATGACTTTTTACGCATTGAACACCCGGTTATTCCAACTTTTTATACTTTACCCAAGATACACAAGAATCTTGATCAACCGCCAGGCCGACCAATAGTGGCCAGTATCGGTTCTATTACATCCAATCTGTCAACCTATGTGGACCACTTTATCAGACCTTTGACAGAAGCTTTGCCTTCTTTCACTAAAGATACAGGTCATATTGTTAACGTCATTGAGTCCATTAACTCTCTTGGAGACGAAGAGATGTATTTAGTGTCTTTTGATATCAATGCAATGTATACATCCATACCACATGATGGAGGCATGGAAGCACTAGACCATTACTTACTTGATTCTATGTGTAATCCTACGAAAACTTGCATTTTGGAATTGTCCAAACTAATTTTAAGACATAATTACTGGGTATTTCAAAACACATTTTACATTCAGAGACATGGAGTTCCTATGGGGAGTTCTTTTTCACCTTCTTTCTCAAATCTATATATGGGTCTATTTGAGGAAAACTATATTTATTCTAACCATATTTTTAAAGACAATATCTTTATGTGGAAGAGATATTTGGATGATATTTTTTGCCTCTTTAAAGGATCGGTGACTGAATTAACAGATTTTTTTGCTTACCTCAATTCATGTTCTGAATTTATATCCTTTAGCATGGATTACAACGACACAAAGCTGAGTTTTTTAGATTTGTGGATCATTCGAGACGGGGAGAAATTATACACTGATCTCTACACAAAGCCCACAGCGAGAAACTGCCTCTTAAGGGCTGATTCTGACCATCCTCTACCACTAAAGAACAGCCTACCTTTTAGCCAATTCTGTCGTTTAAAACGTATCTGTAAAAAACCGGAAGACCTAAATAAGAACATGACAACCTTGAAAAATAACTTTACAAAGAGGGGCTACAAAAACTCTGTTTTGAATGAAGCAGCTAATAAAATCAACGATATACCAAGAACAGATTTATTAAAAGATAAACCAAAAAAGAAATCTAATAGACGGGTAATATTAACGACTGAGTATTGCAGAAATGGTGGACAGTTTAAAAATATAATTATGAAACACTGGCACATTTTGGAATCTGATGATCAATTAAAAAATGTCTTCAATGAACGACCACTAATTGTTTACAAAAGAGGTCGAAATTTAAGAGACCAACTTGTGCATTCATATCTGTCTCCTGACCCTGTTGTGTCCCAAACCACTCTAGCACCGATCCCTGATGGGAATAGGCGCTGTGGCAACTGTGCTCAATGCAATTACACATACAGGTGTAATAGTTTTAAACACCCACACACAGGAAAGGAAATTAAAATCAAAGGTAAAATTTCTTGCAGTACAACGTTTGTGATATATTTAATAACTTGTCCATGTGGTAAATCTTATGTTGGTAAAACGAGTAGATCATTGAAGACACGTATAGCTGAACACCGCAGCACGATAAGATGCAAAAATTTAAATTATCCTGTTGCTGCTCATTTTGTTGAATTCAATCACCCCATTTCATCCCTTAAATACATTGGTATTGAGAAAGTGGTTTTGCCCCCTAGAGGAGGTGATTTAGACAACTTACTCTCCAGAAGAGAACACTACTGGATATACCATTTAAAAACCTTAACACCTTATGGTTTGAATGTTGAATATGACCTTAAATGTTTTCTCTGAAGAGTTTCCTGTAAAATGTGTTTTTGTGTTTTCAGATTGTATTATTTGTGATGTTTTGATGAACTGATGTTTTAATTTCAATCTGTTAACCTGTGTAAATAGATGTAAATACTCTTGGTTACCTCTAATTAAGACTGACTTGCTAACGAGTGAGCCTTGTGCTCGGAAGCATTTAAGGTAACCAACCAATGGGGGAGCTCTATGCTCTAGGGGGACCAGGTGTTCACTAATTGGGGTTTATATAAAGGCACTGTGGATGTGTTTGTTTTGTAAGTTTGAAGAAGGCCAGACGGCCGAAACGTCACTTCACCATTAAAACATGGAGCAGAGTGTGCGGCATTCTTTTCTTTTTCTTTAAAGTTTTCAACTAGCAATAATCGCGCCTCGGATAAACCTCATAGGCTACGATACTGCCACTGCGCAAGAATGCCTGACTAGGCAACAACTACTATGACCGGGCCTCAGAAGCCATTACCACTAAGATGGCGAGTACTCAAAAGTTCCTGTAAAAGTAGGCGGAGAAAGAGTATACTTCACGAGTCAGGGTGTGGCTAGTTCAGCTGTGGGTGACTAAAGAGTAAGATACTCAAGAAAACTAATTAGGGTTAGGAATTCAATCCAGTTAAGGAGAGTCACACAGACTTTGGTGAATCTCTTTGTCTTGGTCTCTAATCATCAGCTTTCAAACATCAAAAGACATTAATTAGTCCAAGGTTGCTGTCATTTGAAAACCGCCAAGTTGCAATACTCATCCATACTTGGAAAGCCAGTAGAGATTTGTGTATGTCAGAAGCATACTCTGAACATCAAATCACTTACTACGAGGTGCTTCAACAATCATCAGTAACTTCTCTTAAAGGCCAACTTCCGATAAAACTCAGTTTTACTCACTCCTTTCGAAGATCGGACGGTCACCCCAAGTTAAACTCACTTGCAAGGCTCTCATAGCGGTGCGTCAACTCTCCTGGCTGTGTTTCCCGGTGTTTCCCAATTTACATCAATAATGCAGAGAAACGAGCGAATCACGAAAGCCTTTCTGTGTTTCGTCACGTCGAAAGAAGGCGTTGCCCACAAAGGTTTATATCGACCCATTTATCTAAAAACATGTCGAGTAATTTTTTTCTGCTTGTTTTCAAAACAAGCAACGTCTGGTGGTCCGAAACATAGCTTAGCTTAGCTATCAGCTGGTTGCTACTCTCAGGTACACACACAGCACAAAGCCTCATGCATAAAGCCTGCTCACTCCGGTTGCTCCGTGCCTACAGCTCGCCTAGGGGTCGCTGTCGAAAGAGCACAGCCCTGAATGGAGCCTGCACGCCTCCGTTGGCGCCCCTATAGTGCAGTACCATCCGGGGAAGTGGCGACTCTGTTTCCCATTACATTCTCTCCCAAGGCTGGAGGACTGAGCCAATCAGAGACGCGTTTCTTTGAGAGCAGGAGGAGTGAGCCAATCAGAGACGCATTTCCACGAGAAACACGGAACACTCTCTCGTTTCTCCACAAGCCACCTTGCCAGCTTGCAAAAACGTCTTGAAACAAAGCAACCAGAACGTTTTTTAAAACAGGACCAACGCGTAACACATTCAACAACAATTGGGAACACGGCAATATTAATTAAATTACGTTGAGAGGCGATCTTTAACAATCACACTGCCTCCTGAGAGACAATCAAAAATTGCCATTGCCGACTATATTTCAAGTCGTCAAGGCAGGAATTGGTTAAAGTTTTCAACTAGCAATAATCGCGCCTCGGATAAACCTCATAGGCTACGATACTGCCACTGCGCAAGAATGCCTGTCTAGACAAAATATACAGTGACCCGGCCTCAGAAGCCATCACCACTAAGATGGCGAGTACTCAAAAGTTCCTGTAGGCGGAGAATGAGTATACTTCACAGCTCAGGGTGTGGCCTGTTAGACCAAACATCTAGTAGAGTAAGACACGTGAAGCCCATACTTTTCCTGCTTCCATGTGATGTCATATGAATGTCTCTTTAGGAGACCTTCGGTTAGTAGAGCTTTAGAGAATTTAGGTGGAGAATAAATGGAGTTTCCTTAGTGCTGTAGATGGCGCAATTGCACATCTTATTCCGGCCGTCACCAAACGCCACATACAGAGAAGAAGGAGGAGACAACGCCCTCTCGGGAAACCTTACTTGAGCACACTCATTTGGATTGGGTAGGCGGGGTTTGGGGTATCTCATTCTACTAGATATTTGGTTAATGTACGGCTGACTAAAAAGTAGGATACTCAAGGGAAAAAATGATAGTAAGGAATTTAATCCAGATAAGGAGAGCAAAACAGACTTTAGAAAATTAGTTTGTCTTGGTGTCTAATCATCAGCATTCAAACAGCAAAAAACATTGACAAACCCCAAGGAGTTTCCATTAGAGAACCGAGTTGCCAAGAGCATGCTCTTAGCCTCAAATCGCCTACTGCAAATGTCCATTCGCCATCATCAATACCTTTGTTTAACAATCACACTGTCTCCTGAGAGACAATCAAAAATTGCCATTGCCGACTATATTTCAAGTCGTCAAGGCGGGAATTGGTTAAAGTTTTCAACTAGCAATAATCGCGCCTCGGATAAACCTCATAGGCTACGATACTGCCACTGCGCAAGAATGCCTGACTAGGCAACAACTACTATGACCGGGCCTCAGAAGCCATTACCACTAAGATGGCGAGTACTCAAAAGTTCCTGTAAAAGTAGGCGGAGAAAGAGTATACTTCACGAGTCAGGGTGTGGCTAGTTCAGCTGTGGGTGACTAAAGAGTAAGATACTCAAGAAAACTAATTAGGGTTAGGAATTCAATCCAGTTAAGGAGAGTCACACAGACTTTGGTGAATCTCTTTGTCTTGGTCTCTAATCATCAGCTTTCAAACATCAAAAGACATTAATTAGTCCAAGGTTGCTGTCATTTGAAAACCGCCAAGTTGCAATACTCATCCATACTTGGAAAGCCAGTAGAGATTTGTGTATGTCAGAAGCATACTCTGAACATCAAATCACTTACTACGAGGTGCTTCAACAATCATCAGTAACTTCTCTTAACAATCAAACTGTCTCCTGAGAGACAATCAAAAATTGCCATTGCCGACTATATTTCAAGTCGTCAAGGCGGGAATTGGTTAAAGTTTTCAACTAGCAATAATCGCGCCTCGGATAAACCTCATAGGCTACGATACTGCCACTGCGCAAGAATGCCTGACTAGACAACAACTACTATGACCGTGCCTCAGAAGCCATTACCACTAAAATGGCGAGTACTCAAAAGTTCCTGTAAAAGTAGGCGGAGAAAGAGTATACTTCACGAGTCAGGGTGTGGCTAGTTCAGCTGTGGGTGACTAAAGAGTAAGATACTCGAGAAAACTAATTAGGATTAGGAATTCAATCCAGTTAAGGAGAGTCACACAGGCTTTGGTGAATCTCTTTGTCTTGGTCTCTAATCATCAGCTTTCAAACATCAAAAGACATTAATTAGTCCAAGGTTGCTGTCATTTGAAAACCGCCAAGTTGCAATACTCATCCATACTTGGAAAGCCAGTAGAGATTTGTGTATGTCAGAAGCATACTCTGAACATCAAATCACTTACTACGAGGTGCTTCAACAAACATCTGTAACTTCTCTTAACAATCAAACTGTCTCCTGAGAGACAATCAAAAATTGCCATTGCCGACTATATTTCAAGTCGTCAAAGCGGGAATTGGTTAAAGTTTTCAACTAGCAATAATCGCGCCTCGGATAAACCTCATAGGCTACGATACTGCCACTGCGCAAGAATGCCTGTCTAGACAAAATATACAGTGACCCGGCCTCAGAAGCCATCACCACTAAGATGGCGAGTACTCAAAAGTTCCTGTAAAAGTAGGCGGAGAATGAGTATACTTCACAGCTCAGGGTGTGGCCTGTTAGACCAAACATCTAGTAGAGTAAGACACGTGAAGCCCATACTTTTCCTGCTTCCATGTGATGTCATATCGTCGGCTTGCTACCAAAACCGCCTAAGTCCGAATTTGGTCGAAATGAGATTTTTGCATAAACTTACTCCCCTACCACAGCTGCATCATCCTGCCTTTCTGCCAGGGTCATTGATCAATCGCAACAGTCACCAGAGTCAAAAATCTGTATTTATAAATTCACACACTGCCTATGAGAAAATGAATGACCAGGGACGTAGCTATAGGGAGGACAAGGAGGGCATTTGCCTGTAGGCCTAGGGCCCTCCTGCAGGTGGCAGGGGTAGGGGCCCTATTTATTCATCCTGGGGCCCTGTGCACAATTGTTCTGCCAATGTTAATGACTTGGGTAACTTGACTTAGCCATTTTTGATGCAAGAAGCAGTTTATTTACATCTGTTAAGAGTTTCTCTCTCTCTCTCTCTCTCTCTCTCTCTCTCTCTCTCTCTCTCTCTCTCTCTCTCTCTCTCTCTCTCTCTCCAAAGACAATGGCCATGTTTCAAAACTTCATCCTTAGACATCTTTCTCAGATAATCTTGTTACCACACAATGGTTGTAGCCTTACATTAATTAATGGTTGAGGCCTTAAAACGAATTGAGCAATCATCAATCATGTGTTTTAATTGATGTTTAAACAGGTTGATAGAAGACTGCCATAGATTACATCCTCTTATAAACAATGTGTTATGTCTTACAATTATGTGATATTTAATAAAATAGATTTTGAACAACGTTGGGATGATGTCACTAGTGCAATACATTATAGCATACACATCAGGATCACCGACTCCAATGTGTAAAGTATCCAGTAGTGGTTCTATACCATATTCTGAATGCCACACTTGTGGTGTTGAAGTGGGAGGGGCACAGTTCTATGACCAGGTTACCTCGGTCATGGGCAAGGTTGGGAGGGTGGGGCAGTTCTATGAGCATGGAAAATAGCAGAAGTTAACCAAAGATGATAAACAAGGAGGAGACAGTTCGTGAGGAGGTACAAGGACCAAAGAAGTGCCCCACCCCGTCATCCTCCTCCATGACTGATGGGACCTCAACATGGAGATTTGATGCCACTGCACAGCCTTTTCTGTGTGGCACTGCAATCTGAATCTGTCCTGTTATGAGCAGTGAATGTATTACCATTGTGGCAATTGCTCTCGCACAATGACAAAAATAGTTTTACTTTGGATGAGAATGTAAATAATGTTTTTATTTAAAGCTAATATGATTGAAAGTGCTAGAAAGTAAAATAAATCTGTGAAAGTCTGTTGGTAGACATGAGATTTACCAGCATGCTAGGTTGTTACAAGGTCTACAAAAATATTTCTATCATTCACCGTTTCCAGGATTAAAATTTGGAATAAAAATAAAAAAGAATAGTATAACTATCAACATGATGTGCAGTGCATTGTTCTTGTTGTGCTGCATCAAATAATTTATTTTAAAGTGTTTTGTTTTCCTTAGGAGCCATTTCATGTTTGACTTGCAGCTTTACTCAAAATAAATAAATAAAATAAATTAACATCTGTTTGTAGTGGACCAATGACACAGACAGGATGACAGGATGATGCAGATGTGGTAGGGGAGTAAAGTTCTGCAAAAATCTCCTTTGCCCAAAATTATTAGGGGGGACTCACAATTGCTCTTTGCCCAGGGTCTCAGATTTCCTAGAACTGCCACTGATGTTTGGCGCCCCCTTTGGCGCCTAGTTTTTCCCTGTTTTCCGAAAAACCCAAAATCGGACTTAGGCGGTTTTGGTAGCAAGCCGACGATATGAATGTCTCTTTAGGAGACCTTCGGTTAGTAGCGCTTTAGAGAATTTAGGTGGAGAATAAATGGAGTTTCCTTAGTGCTGTAGATGGCGCAATTGCACATCTTATTCCGGCCGTCACCAAACGCCACATACAGAGAAGAAGGAGGAGACAACGCCCTCTCGGGAAACCTTACTTGAGCACACTCATTTGGATTGGGTAGGCGGGGTTTGGGGTATCTCATTCTACTAGATATTTGGTTAATGTACGGCTGACTAAAAAGTAGGATACTCAAGGGAAAAAATGATAGTAAGGAATTTAATCCAGATAAGGAGAGCAAAACAGACTTTAGAAAATTAGTTTGTCTTGGTGTCTAATCATCAGCTTTCAAACAGCAAAAAACATTGACAAACCCCAAGGAGTTTCCATTAGAGAACCGAGTTGCCAAGAGCATGCTCTTAGCCTCAAATCGCCTACTGCAAATGTCCATTCGCCATCATCAATACCTTTGTTTAACAATCACACTGTCTCCTGAGAGACAATCAAAAATTGCCATTGCCGACTATATTTCAAGTCGTCAAGGCGGGAATTGGTTAAAGTTTTCAACTAGCAATGATCGCGCCTCGGATAAACCTCATAGGCTACGATACTGCCACTGCGCAAGAATGCCTGACTAGGCAACAACTACTATGACCGGGCCTCAGAAGCCATTACCACTAAGATGGCGAGTACTCAAAAGTTCCTGTAAAAGTAGGCGGAGAAAGAGTATACTTCACGAGTCAGGGTGTGGCTAGTTCAGCTGTGGGTGACTAAAGAGTAAGATACTCAAGAAAACTAATTAGGGTTAGGAATTCAATCCAGTTAAGGAGAGTCACACAGACTTTGGTGAATCTCTTTGTCTTGGTCTCTAATCATCAGCTTTCAAACATCAAAAGACATTAATTAGTCCAAGGTTGCTGTCATTTGAAAACCGCCAAGTTGCAATACTCATCCATACTTGGAAAGCCAGTAGAGATTTGTGTATGTCAGAAGCATACTCTGAACATCAAATCACTTACTACGAGGTGCTTCAACAATCATCAGTAACTTCTTTTAACAATAAAACTGTCTCCTGAGAGACAATCAAAAATTGCCATTGCCGACTATATTTCAAGTCGTCAAGGCGGGAATTGGTTAAAGTTTTCAACTAGCAATAATCACGCCTCGGATAAACCTCATACGCTATGATACTGCCACTGAGCAAGAATACCTGACTAGACAACAACTACTATGACCGGGCCTCAGAAGCCATTACCACTAAGATGGCGAGTACTCAAAAGTTCCTGTAGGCGGAGAATGAGTATACTTCACAGCTCAGGGTGTGGCCTGTTAGACCAAACATCTAGTAGAGTAAGACACGTGAAGCCCATACTTTTCCTGCTTCCATGTGATGTCATATGAATGTCTCTTTAGGAGACCTTCGGTTAGTAGAGCTTTAGAGAATTTAGGTGGAGAATAAATGGAGTTTCCTTAGTGCTGTAGATGGCGCAATTGCACATCTTATTCCGGCCGTCACCAAACGCCACATACAGAGAAGAAGGAGGAGACAACGCCCTCTCGGGAAACCTTACTTGAGCACACTCATTTGGATTGGGTAGGCGGGGTTTGGGGTATCTCATTCTACTAGATATTTGGTTAATGTACGGCTGACTAAAAAGTAGGATACTCAAGGGAAAAAATGATAGTAAGGAATTTAATCCAGATAAGGAGAGCAAAACAGACTTTAGAAAATTAGTTTGTCTTGGTGTCTAATCATCAGCTTTCAAACAGCAAAAAACATTGACAAACCCCAAGGAGTTTCCATTAGAGAACCGAGTTGCCAAGAGCATGCTCTTAGCCTCAAATCGCCTACTGCAAATGTCCATTCGCCATCATCAATACCTTTGTTTAACAATCTCACTGTCTCCTGAGAGACAATCAAAAATTGCCATTGCCGACTATATTTCAAGTCGTCAAGGCGGGAATTGGTTAAAGTTTTCAACTAGCAATAATCGCGCCTCGGATAAACCTCATAGGCTACGATACTGCCACTGCGCAAGAATGCCTGACTAGGCAACAACTACTATGACCGGGCCTCAGAAGCCATTACCACTAAGATGGCGAGTACTCAAAAGTTCCTGTAAAAGTAGGCGGAGAAAGAGTATACTTCACGAGTCAGGGTGTGGCTAGTTCAGCTGTGGGTGACTAAAGAGTAAGATACTCAAGAAAACTAATTAGGGTTAGGAATTCAATCCAGTTAAGGAGAGTCACACAGACTTTGGTGAATCTCTTTGTCTTGGTCTCTAATCATCAGCTTTCAAACATCAAAAGACATTAATTAGTCCAAGGTTGCTGTCATTTGAAAACCGCCAAGTTGCAATACTCATCCATACTTGGAAAGCCAGTAGAGATTTGTGTATGTCAGAAGCATACTCTGAACATCAAATCACTTACTACGAGGTGCTTCAACAATCATCAGTAACTTCTCTTAACAATCACACTGTCTCCTGAGAGACAATCAAAAATTGCCATTGCCGACTATATTTCAAGTCGTCAAGGCGGGAATTGGTTAAAGTTTTCAACTAGCAATAATCGCGCCTCGGATAAACCTCATAGGCTACGATACTGCCACTGCGCAAGAATGCCTGACTAGACAACAACTACTATGACCGGGCCTCAGAAGCCATTACCACTAAGATGGCGAGTACTCAAAAGTTCCTGTAGGCGGAGAATGAGTATACTTCACAGCTCAGGGTGTGGCCTGTTAGACCAAACATCTAGTAGAGTAAGACACGTGAAGCCCATACTTTTCCTGCTTCCATGTGATGTCATATGAATGTCTCTTTAGGAGACCTTCGGTTAGTAGAGCTTTAGAGAATTTAGGTGGAGAATAAATGGAGTTTCCTTAGTGCTGTAGATGGCGCAATTGCACATCTTATTCCGGCCGTCACCAAACGCCACATACAGAGAAGAAGGAGGAGACAACGCCCTCTCGGGAAACCTTACTTGAGCACACTCATTTGGATTGGGTAGGCGGGGTTTGGGGTATCTCATTCTACTAGATATTTGGTTAATGTACGGCTGACTAAAAAGTAGGATACTCAAGGGAAAAAATGATAGTAAGGAATTTAATCCAGATAAGGAGAGCAAAACAGACTTTAGAAAATTAGTTTGTCTTGGTGTCTAATCATCAGCTTTCAAACAGCAAAAAACATTGACAAACCCCAAGGAGTTTCCATTAGAGAACCGAGTTTGCATGCTCTTAGCCTCAAATAGCCTCAAATAGCCTCAAATCGCCTACTGCAAATGTCCATTCGCCATCATCAATACCTTTGTTTAACAATCACACTGTCTCCTGAGAGACAATCAAAAATTGCCATTGCCGACTATATTTCAAGTCGTCAAGGCGGGAATTGGTTAAAGTTTTCAACTAGCAATAATCGCGCCTCGGATAAACCTCATAGGCTACGATACTGCCACTGCGCAAGAATGCCTGACTAGGCAACAACTACTATGACCGGGCCTCAGAAGCCATTACCACTAAGATGGCGAGTACTCAAAAGTTCCTGTAAAAGTAGGCGGAGAAAGAGTATACTTCACGAGTCAGGGTGTGGCTAGTTCAGCTGTGGGTGACTAAAGAGTAAGATACTCAAGAAAACTAATTAGGGTTAGGAATTCAATCCAGTTAAGGAGAGTCACACAGACTTTGGTGAATCTCTTTGTCTTGGTCTCTAATCATCAGCTTTCAAACATCAAAAGACATTAATTAGTCCAAGGTTGCTGTCATTTGAAAACCGCCAAGTTGCAATACTCATCCATACTTGGAAAGCCAGTAGAGATTTGTGTATGTCAGAAGCATACTCTGAACATCAAATCACTTACTACGAGGTGCTTCAACAATCATCAGTAACTTCTCTTAACAATCAAACTGTCTCCTGAGAGACAATCAAAAATTGCCATTGCCGACTATATTTCAAGTCGTCAAGGCGGGAATTGGTTAAAGTTTTCAACTAGCAATAATCGCGCCTCGGATAAACCTCATAGGCTACGATACTGCCACTGCGCAAGAATGCCTGACTAGGCAAAATATACAGTGAGCTGGCCTCAGAAGCCATCACCACTAAGATGGCGAGTACTCAAAAGTTCCTGTAGGCGGAGAATGAGTATACTTCACAGCTCAGGGTGTGGCCTGTTAGACCAAACATCTAGTAGAGTAAGACACGTGAAGCCCATACTTTTCCTGCTTCCATGTGATGTCATATGAATGTCTCTTTAGGAGACCTTCGGTTAGTAGAGCTTTAGAGAATTTAGGTGGAGAATAAATGGAGTTTCCTTAGTGCTGTAGATGGCGCAATTGCACATCTTATTCCGGCCGTCACCAAACGCCACATACAGAGAAGAAGGAGGAGACAACGCCCTCTCGGGAAACCTTACTTGAGCACACTCATTTGGATTGGGTAGGCGGGGTTTGGGGTATCTCATTCTACTAGATATTTGGTTAATGTACGGCTGACTAAAAAGTAGGATACTCAAGGGAAAAAATGATAGTAAGGAATTTAATCCAGATAAGGAGAGCAAAACAGACTTTAGAAAATTAGTTTGTCTTGGTGTCTAATCATCAGCTTTCAAACAGCAAAAAACATTGACAAACCCCAAGGAGTTTCCATTAGAGAACCGAGTTGCCAAGAGCATGCTCTTAGCCTCAAATCGCCTACTGCAAATGTCCATTCGCCATCATCAATACCTTTGTTTAACAATCACACTGTCTCCTGAGAGACAATCAAAAATTGCCATTGCCGACTATATCGTCGGCTTGCTACCAAAACCGCCTAAGTCCGAATTTGGTCGAAATGAGATTTATGCATAAACTTACTCCCCTACCACAACTGCATCACCCTGCCTTTCTGCCAGGGTCATTGATCAATCACAACAGTAACCAGAGTCAAAAATCTGTATGTATAAAGTCATACACTGCCTATGAGAAAATGAATGACCAGGGACGTAGCTATAGGGAGGACAAGGAGGGCATTTGCCTGTAGGCCTAGGGCCCTCCTGCAGGTGGCAGGGGTAGGGGCCCTATTATGATCTTGGCAGGTGGTATGGGGGCCCTATCTATTCATCCTGGGGCCCTGTGCACAATTATTCTGCCAATGTGAATGACTTGGGTAACTTGACTTAGCCATTTTTGATGCAAGAAACAGTTTATTTACATCTGTTAAGAGTCTCTCTCTCTCTCTCTCTCTCTCTCTCTCTCTCTCTCTCTCTCTCTCTCTCTCTCTCTCTCTCTCTCTCTCTCTTCAAAGACAATGGCCATGTTTCAAAACTTCATCCTTAGACATCTGTCTGAGATAATCTGGTTAACACACAATGGTTGTAGCCTTACATTAATTTAAGATTATAGCCTTAAATAGAATTGAGCAATTATTAATCATGTGCTTTATTTGATATTATCACAGGTGTACAAAAGACTGCCATGGGCTCCATCCTCTTATGACAATCTGTTTTTTTCATACATATATCTAATATTTTATAATGTAGATCTTGAAAAGCATTGGGTTGATATCACTAGTGCAATACATTATTGCATACACAGTAGGATAACTAACTCCAATGTGTAAAGGATCCAGTAGTGGTTCTATACCATATTCTGAATGCCACGGTCATGGTGTTGAAGTGGGCGGGGCACAGTTCTATGACCAGGTTACCTCGGTCATGGGTAAGGTTGGGAGGGTGGGGCAGTTCTATGAGCATGGAAAATAGCAGAAGTGAATCAAAGATGATACACAAGGAGGAGACAGTTCGTGAGGAGGTACAAGGACCAAAAGAAGTGCCCCACCCCTTCATCCTCCTCCATGACTGATGGGACCTCAACATGGAGATTGGAGGCCACTGCATGGCTTACTCTGAGTGGTACTGCAATCTGATGAGAATGTAAATAATGATTTAATTGAAAACTAATATGACTGAAAGTGTCCGAAAGTAAAAGAAATCTGTGAAAATCTGTTGGTAGACATGAGATTTACCAGCATACTAGATTGTTACAAGGTCTACAAAAATATTTCAATTATTCACCATTTCCAGGATTAAAGTTTTTTTTCCATTATTTTGAGTAATTACTACTTTTTGGGAATGCACGCACCAAGCAATACACAGGTGTTAAGTGCAGGTGCAGACGCCGACCTTTGTTGGTCTTTTGTCATTCAGGATTAAAGTTTGGAATAAAAATAAAAAAGAATAGTATAACTATCAAAATAATATGCAGTGCATTGTTCTTGTTGTGCTGCATCAAATAATTTATTTTAAAGTGTTTTGTTTTCCTTAGGAGCCATTTCATGTTTGACTTGCAGCTTCACTCAAAATAAATAAAGAAAATAAATTAACATCTTAGACAGGTACTGTTTGTAGTGGACCAATGACATAGACAGGATGACAGGATGATGCAGATGTGATAGGGGAGTAAAGTTCTGCAAAGATCTCCTTTGAACAAAATTATTAGGGGGGACTAACAATTGCTCTTTGCCCAGGGTCTAAGATTTCCTAGAACCGCCACTGATGTTTGGCGCCCCCTTTGGCGATTAGTTTTTCCCTGTTTTCCGAAAACCCCAAAATCGGACTTAGGCGGTTTTGGTAGCAAGCCGACGATATTTCAAGTCGTCAAGGCGGGAATTGGTTAAAGTTTTCAACTAGCAATAATCGCGCCTCGGATAAACCTCATAGGCTACGATACTGCCACTGCGCAAGAATGCCTGACTAGGCAACAACTACTATGACCGGGCCTCAGAAGCCATTACCACTAAGATGGCGAGTACTCAAAAGTTCCTGTAAAAGTAGGCGGAGAAAGAGTATACTTCACGAGTCAGGGTGTGGCTAGTTCAGCTGTGGGTGACTAAAGAGTAAGATACTCAAGAAAACTAATTAGGGTTAGGAATTCAATCCAGTTAAGGAGAGTCACACAGACTTTGGTGAATCTCTTTGTCTTGGTCTCTAATCATCAGCTTTCAAACATCAAAAGACATTAATTAGTCCAAGGTTGCTGTCATTTGAAAACCGCCAAGTTGCAATACTCATCCATACTTGGAAAGCCAGTAGAGATTTGTGTATGTCAGAAGCATACTCTGAACATCAAATCACTTACTACGAGGTGCTTCAACAATCATCAGTAACTTCTCTTAACAATCACACTGTCTCCTGAGAGACAATCAAAAATTGCCATTGCCGACTATATTTCAAGTCGTCAAGGCGGGAATTGGTTAAAGTTTTCAACTAGCAATAATCGCGCCTCGGATAAACCTCATAGGCTACGATACTGCCACTGCGCAAGAATGCCTGACTAGGCAAAATATACTATGAGCTGGCCTCAGAAGCCATCACCACTAAGATGGCGAGTACTCAAAAGTTCCTGTAGGCGGAGAATGAGTATACTTCACAGCTCAGGGTGTGGCCTGTTAGACCAAACATCTAGTAGAGTAAGACACGTGAAGCCCATACTTTTCCTGCTTCCATGTGATGTCATATGAATGTCTCTTTAGGAGACCTTCGGTTAGTAGAGCTTTAGAGAATTTAGGTGGAGAATAAATGGAGTTTCCTTAGTGCTGTAGATGGCGCAATTGCACATCTTATTCCGGCCGTCACCAAACGCCACATACAGAGAAGAAGGAGGAGACAACGCCCTCTCGGGAAACCTTACTTGAGCACACTCATTTGGATTGGGTAGGCGGGGTTTGGGGTATCTCATTCTACTAGATATTTGGTTAATGTACGGCTGACTAAAAAGTAGGATACTCAAGGGAAAAAATGATAGTAAGGAATTTAATCCAGATAAGGAGAGCAAAACAGACTTTAGAAAATTAGTTTGTCTTGGTGTCTAATCATCAGCTTTCAAACAGCAAAAAACATTGACAAACCCCAAGGAGTTTCCATTAGAGAACCGAGTTGCCAAGAGCATGCTCTTAGCCTCAAATCGCCTACTGCAAATGTCCATTCGCCATCATCAATACCTTTGTTTAACAATCACACTGTCTCCTGAGAGACAATCAAAAATTGCCATTGCCGACTATATTTCAAGTCGTCAAGGCGGGAATTGGTTAAAGTTTTCAACTAGCAATAATCGCGCCTCGGATAAACCTCATAGGCTACGATACTGCCACTGCGCAAGAATGCCTGACTAGGCAACAACTACTATGACCGGGCCTCAGAAGCCATTACCACTAAGATGGCGAGTACTCAAAAGTTCCTGTAAAAGTAGGCGGAGAAAGAGTATACTTCACGAGTCAGGGTGTGGCTAGTTCAGCTGTGGGTGACTAAAGAGTAAGATACTCAAGAAAACTAATTAGGGTTAGGAATTCAATCCAGTTAAGGAGAGTCACACAGACTTTGGTGAATCTCTTTGTCTTGGTCTCTAATCATCAGCTTTCAAACATCAAAAGACATTAATTAGTCCAAGGTTGCTGTCATTTGAAAACCGCCAAGTTGCAATACTCATCCATACTTGGAAAGCCAGTAGAGATTTGTGTATGTCAGAAGCATACTCTGAACATCAAATCACTTACTACGAGGTGCTTCAACAATCATCAGTAACTTCTCTTAACAATCACACTGTCTCCTGAGAGACAATCAAAAATTGCCATTGCCGACTATATTTCAAGTCGTCAAGGCGGGAATTGGTTAAAGTTTTCAACTAGCAATAATCGCGCCTCGGATAAACCTCATAGGCTACGATACTGCCACTGCGCAAGAATGCCTGACTAGACAACAACTACTATGAGCTGGCCTCAGAAGCCATCACCACTAAGATGGCGAGTACTCAAAAGTTCCTGTAGGCGGAGAATGAGTATACTTCACAGCTCAGGGTGTGGCCTGTTAGACCAAACATCTAGTAGAGTAAGACACGTGAAGCCCATACTTTTCCTGCTTCCATGTGATGTCATATGAATGTCTCTTTAGGAGACCTTCGGTTAGTAGAGCTTTAGAGAATTTAGGTGGAGAATAAATGGAGTTTCCTTAGTGCTGTAGATGGCGCAATTGCACATCTTATTCCGGCCGTCACCAAACGCCACATACAGAGAAGAAGGAGGAGACAACGCCCTCTCGGGAAACCTTACTTGAGCACACTCATTTGGATTGGGTAGGCGGGGTTTGGGGTATCTCATTCTACTAGATATTTGGTTAATGTACGGCTGACTAAAAAGTAGGATACTCAAGGGAAAAAATGATAGTAAGGAATTTAATCCAGATAAGGAGAGCAAAACAGACTTTAGAAAATTAGTTTGTCTTGGTGTCTAATCATCAGCTTTCAAACAGCAAAAAACATTGACAAACCCCAAGGAGTTTCCATTAGAGAACCGAGTTGCCAAGAGCATGCTCTTAGCCTCAAATCGCCTACTGCAAATGTCCATTCGCCATCATCAATACCTTTGTTTAACAATCACACTGTCTCCTGAGAGACAATCAAAAATTGCCATTGCCGACTATATTTCAAGTCGTCAAGGCGGGAATTGGTTAAAGTTTTCAACTAGCAATAATCGCGCCTCGGATAAACCTCATAGGCTACGATACTGCCACTGCGCAAGAATGCCTGACTAGGCAACAACTACTATGACCGGGCCTCAGAAGCCATTACCACTAAGATGGCGAGTACTCAAAAGTTCCTGTAAAAGTAGGCGGAGAAAGAGTAAACTTCACGAGTCAGGGTGTGGCTAGTTCAGCTGTGGGTGACTAAAGAGTAAGATACTCAAGAAAACTAATTAGGGTTAGGAATTCAATCCAGTTAAGGAGAGTCACACAGACTTTGGTGAATCTCTTTGTCTTGGTCTCTAATCATCAGCTTTCAAACATCAAAAGACATTAATTAGTCCAAGGTTGCTGTCATTTGAAAACCGCCAAGTTGCAATACTCATCCATACTTGGAAAGCCAGTAGAGATTTGTGTATGTCAGAAGCATACTCTGAACATCAAATCACTTACTACGAGGTGCTTCAACAATCATCAGTAACTTCTCTTAACAATCACACTGTCTCCTGAGAGACAATCAAAAATTGCCATTGCCGACTATATTTCAAGTCGTCAAGGCGGGAATTGGTTAAAGTTTTCAACTAGCAATAATCGCGCCTCGGATAAACCTCATAGGCTACGATACTGCCACTGCGCAAGAATGCCTGACTAGGCAAAATATACTATGACCGGGCCTCAGAAGCCATCACCACTAAGATGGCGAGTACTCAAAAGTTCCTGTAGGCGGAGAATGAGTATACTTCACAGCTCAGGGTGTGGCCTGTTAGACCAAACATCTAGTAGAGTAAGACACGTGAAGCCCATACTTTTCCTGCTTCCATGTGATGTCATATGAATGTCTCTTTAGGAGACCTTCGGTTAGTAGAGCTTTAGAGAATTTAGGTGGAGAATAAATGGAGTTTCCTTAGTGCTGTAGATGGCGCAATTGCACATCTTATTCCGGCCGTCACCAAACGCCACATACAGAGAAGAAGGAGGAGACAACGCCCTCTCGGGAAACCTTACTTGAGCACACTCATTTGGATTGGGTAGGCGGGGTTTGGGGTATCTCATTCTACTAGATATTTGGTTAATGTACGGCTGACTAAAAAGTAGGATACTCAAGGGAAAAAATGATAGTAAGGAATTTAATCCAGATAAGGAGAGCAAAACAGACTTTAGAAAATTAGTTTGTCTTGGTGTCTAATCATCAGCTTTCAAACAGCAAAAAACATTGACAAACCCCAAGGAGTTTCCATTAGAGAACCGAGTTGCCAAGAGCATGCTCTTAGCCTCAAATCGCCTACTGCAAATGTCCATTCGCCATCATCAATACCTTTGTTTAACAATCACACTGTCTCCTGAGAGACAATCAAAAATTGCCATTGCCGACTATATTTCAAGTCGTCAAGGCGGGAATTGGTTAAAGTTTTCAACTAGCAATAATCGCGCCTCGGATAAACCTCATAGGCTACGATACTGCCACTGCGCAAGAATGCCTGACTAGGCAACAACTACTATGACCGGGCCTCAGAAGCCATTACCACTAAGATGGCGAGTACTCAAAAGTTCCTGTAAAAGTAGGCGGAGAAAGAGTAAACTTCAAGAGTCAGGGTGTGGCTAGTTCAGCTGTGGGTGACTAAAGAGTAAGATACTCAAGAAAACTAATTAGGGTTAGGAATTCAATCCAGTTAAGGAGAGTCACACAGACTTTGGTGAATCTCTTTGTCTTGGTCTCTAATCATCAGCTTTCAAACATCAAAAGACATTAATTAGTCCAAGGTTGCTGTCATTTGAAAACCGCCAAGTTGCAATACTCATCCATACTTGGAAAGCCAGTAGAGATTTGTGTATGTCAGAAGCATACTCTGAACATCAAATCACTTACTACGAGGTGCTTCAACAATCATCAGTAACTTCTCTTAACAATCAGACTGTCTCCTGAGAGACAATCAAAAATTGCCATTGCCGACTATATTTCAAGTCGTCAAGGCGGGAATTGGTTAAAGTTTTCAACTAGCAATAATCGCGCCTCGGATAAACCTCATAGGCTACGATACTGCCACTGCGCAAGAATGCCTGACTAGACAAAATATACAGTGAGCTGGCCTCAGAAGCCATCACCACTAAGATGGCGAGTACTCAAAAGTTCCTGTAGGCGGAGAATGAGTATACTTCACAGCTCAGGGTGTGGCCTGTTAGACCAAACATCTAGTAGAGTAAGACACGTGAAGCCCATACTTTTCCTGCTTCCATGTGATGTCATATGAATGTCTCTTTAGGAGACCTTCGGTTAGTAGAGCTTTAGAGAATTTAGGTGGAGAATAAATGGAGTTTCCTTAGTGCTGTAGATGGCGCAATTGCACATCTTATTCCGGCCGTCACCAAACGCCACATACAGAGAAGAAGGAGGAGACAACGCCCTCTCGGGAAACCTTACTTGAGCACACTCATTTGGATTGGGTAGGCGGGGTTTGGGGTATCTCATTCTACTAGATATTTGGTTAATGTACGGCTGACTAAAAAGTAGGATACTCAAGGGAAAAAATGATAGTAAGGAATTTAATCCAGATAAGGAGAGCAAAACAGACTTTAGAAAATTAGTTTGTCTTGGTGTCTAATCATCAGCATTCAAACAGCAAAAAACATTGACAAACCCCAAGGAGTTTCCATTAGAGAACCGAGTTGCCAAGAGCATGCTCTTAGCCTCAAATCGCCTACTGCAAATGTCCATTCGCCATCATCAATACCTTTGTTTAACAATCACACTGTCTCCTGAGAGACAATCAAAAATTGCCATTGCCGACTATATTTCAAGTCGTCAAGGCGGGAATTGGTTAAAGTTTTCAACTAGCAATAATCGCGCCTCGGATAAACCTCATAGGCTACGATACTGCCACTGCGCAAGAATGCCTGACTAGGCAACAACTACTATGACCGGGCCTCAGAAGCCATTACCACTAAGATGGCGAGTACTCAAAAGTTCCTGTAAAAGTAGGCGGAGAAAGAGTATACTTCACGAGTCAGGGTGTGGCTAGTTCAGCTGTGGGTGACTAAAGAGTAAGATACTCAAGAAAACTAATTAGGGTTAGGAATTCAATCCAGTTAAGGAGAGTCACACAGACTTTGGTGAATCTCTTTGTCTTGGTCTCTAATCATCAGCTTTCAAACATCAAAAGACATTAATTAGTCCAAGGTTGCTGTCATTTGAAAACCGCCAAGTTGCAATACTCATCCATACTTGGAAAGCCAGTAGAGATTTGTGTATGTCAGAAGCATACTCTGAACATCAAATCACTTACTACGAGGTGCTTCAACAATCATCAGTAACTTCTCTTAACAATCACACTGTCTCCTGAGAGACAATCAAAAATTGCCATTGCCGACTATATTTCAAGTCGTCAAGGCGGGAATTGGTTAAAGTTTTCAACTAGCAATAATCGCGCCTCGGATAAACCTCATAGGCTACGATACTGCCACTGCGCAAGAATGCCTGACTAGGCAACAACTACTATGAGCTGGCCTCAGAAGCCATCACCACTAAGATGGCGAGTACTCAAAAGTTCCTGTAGGCGGAGAATGAGTATACTTCACAGCTCAGGGTGTGGCCTGTTAGACCAAACATCTAGTAGAGTAAGACACGTGAAGCCCATACTTTTCCTGCTTCCATGTGATGTCATATGAATGTCTCTTTAGGAGACCTTCGGTTAGTAGAGCTTTAGAGAATTTAGGTGGAGAATAAATGGAGTTTCCTTAGTGCTGTAGATGGCGCAATTGCACATCTTATTCCGGCCGTCACCAAACGCCACATACAGAGAAGAAGGAGGAGACAACGCCCTCTCTGGAAACCTTACTTGAGCACACTCATTTGGATTGGGTAGGCGGGGTTTGGGGTATCTCATTCTACTAGATATTTGGTTAATGTACGGCTGACTAAAAAGTAGGATACTCAAGGGAAAAAATGATAGTAAGGAATTTAATCCAGATAAGGAGAGCAAAACAGACTTTAGAAAATTAGTTTGTCTTGGTGTCTAATCATCAGCTTTCAAACAGCAAAAAACATTGACAAACCCCAAGGAGTTTCCATTAGAGAACCGAGTTGCCAAGAGCATGCTCTTAGCCTCAAATCGCCTACTGCAAATGTCCATTCGCCATCATCAATACCTTTGTTTAACAATCACACTGTCTCCTGAGAGACAATCAAAAATTGCCATTGCCGACTATATTTCAAGTCGTCAAGGCGGGAATTGGTTAAAGTTTTCAACTAGCAATAATCGCGCCTCGGATAAACCTCATAGGCTACGATACTGCCACTGCGCAAGAATGCCTGACTAGGCAACAACTACTATGACCGGGCCTCAGAAGCCATTACCACTAAGATGGCGAGTACTCAAAAGTTCCTGTAAAAGTAGGCGGAGAAAGAGTATACTTCACGAGTCAGGGTGTGGCTAGTTCAGCTGTGGGTGACTAAAGAGTAAGATACTCAAGAAAACTAATTAGGGTTAGGAATTCAATCCAGTTAAGGAGAGTCACACAGACTTTGGTGAATCTCTTTGTCTTGGTCTCTAATCATCAGCTTTCAAACATCAAAAGACATTAATTAGTCCAAGGTTGCTGTCATTTGAAAACCGCCAAGTTGCAATACTCATCCATACTTGGAAAGCCAGTAGAGATTTGTGTATGTCAGAAGCATACTCTGAACATCAAATCACTTACTACGAGGTGCTTCAACAATCATCAGTAACTTCTCTTAACAATCACACTGTCTCCTGAGAGACAATCAAAAATTGCCATTGCCGACTATATTTCAAGTCGTCAAGGCGGGAATTGGTTAAAGTTTTCAACTAGCAATAATCGCGCCTCGGATAAACCTCATAGGCTACGATACTGCCACTGCGCAAGAATGCCTGACTAGACAAAAACTACAGTGACCGGGCCTCAGAAGCCATCACCACTAAGATGGCGAGTACTCAAAAGTTCCTGTAGGCGGAGAATGAGTATACTTCACAGCTCAGGGTGTGGCCTGTTAGACCAAACATCTAGTAGAGTAAGACACGTGAAGCCCATACTTTTCCTGCTTCCATGTGATGTCATATGAATGTCTCTTTAGGAGACCTTCGGTTAGTAGAGCTTTAGAGAATTTAGGTGGAGAATAAATGGAGTTTCCTTAGTGCTGTAGATGGCGCAATTGCACATCTTATTCCGGCCGTCACCAAACGCCACATACAGAGAAGAAGGAGGAGACAACGCCCTCTCGGGAAACCTTACTTGAGCACACTCATTTGGATTGGGTAGGCGGGGTTTGGGGTATCTCATTCTACTAGATATTTGGTTAATGTACGGCTGACTAAAAAGTAGGATACTCAAGGGAAAAAATGATAGTAAGGAATTTAATCCAGATAAGGAGAGCAAAACAGACTTTAGAAAATTAGTTTGTCTTGGTGTCTAATCATCAGCATTCAAACAGCAAAAAACATTGACAAACCCCAAGGAGTTTCCATTAGAGAACCGAGTTGCCAAGAGCATGCTCTTAGCCTCAAATCGCCTACTGCAAATGTCCATTCGCCATCATCAATACCTTTGTTTAACAATCACACTGTCTCCTGAGAGACAATCAAAAATTGCCATTGCCGACTATATTTCAAGTCGTCAAGGCGGGAATTGGTTAAAGTTTTCAACTAGCAATAATCGCGCCTCGGATAAACCTCATAGGCTACGATACTGCCACTGCGCAAGAATGCCTGACTAGGCAACAACTACTATGACCGGGCCTCAGAAGCCATTACCACTAAGATGGCGAGTACTCAAAAGTTCCTGTAAAAGTAGGCGGAGAAAGAGTATACTTCACGAGTCAGGGTGTGGCTAGTTCAGCTGTGGGTGACTAAAGAGTAAGATACTCAAGAAAACTAATTAGGGTTAGGAATTCAATCCAGTTAAGGAGAGTCACACAGACTTTGGTGAATCTCTTTGTCTTGGTCTCTAATCATCAGCTTTCAAACATCAAAAGACATTAATTAGTCCAAGGTTGCTGTCATTTGAAAACCGCCAAGTTGCAATACTCATCCATACTTGGAAAGCCAGTAGAGATTTGTGTATGTCAGAAGCATACTCTGAACATCAAATCACTTACTACGAGGTGCTTCAACAATCATCAGTAACTTCTCTTAACAATCATGTCTCCTGAGAGACAATCAAAAATTGCCATTGCCGACTATATTTCAAGTCGTCAAGGCGGGAATTGGTTAAAGTTTTCAACTAGCAATAATCGTGCCTCGGATAAACCTCATAGGCTACGATACTGCCACTGCGCAAGAATGCCTGTCTAGACAAAATATACAGTGACCCGGCCTCAGAAGCCATCACCACTAAGATGGCGAGTACTCAAAAGTTCCTGTAGGCGGAGAATGAGTATACTTCACAGCTCAGGGTGTGGCCTGTTAGACCAAACATCTAGTAGAGTAAGACACGTGAAGCCCATACTTTTCCTGCTTCCATGTGATGTCATATCGTCGGCTTGCTACCAAAACCGCCTAAGTCCGAATTTGGTCGAAATGAGATTTTTGCATAAACTTACTCCCCTACCACAGCTGCATCATCCTGCCTTTCTGCCAGGGTCATTGATCAATCGCAACAGTCACCAGAGTCAAAAATCTGTATTTATAAATTCACACACTGCCTATGAGAAAATGAATGACCAGGGACGTAGCTATAGGGAGGACAAGGAGGGCATTTGCCTGTAGGCCTAGGGCCCTCCTGCAGGTGGCAGGGGTAGGGGCCCTATTTATTCATCCTGGGGCCCTGTGCACAATTGTTCTGCCAATGTTAATGACTTGGGTAACTTGACTTAGCCATTTTTGATGCAAGAAGCAGTTTATTTACATCTGTTAAGAGTTTTCTCTCTCTCTCTCTCTCTCTCTCTCTCTCTCTTCAAAGACAATGGCCATGTTTCAAAACTTCATCCTTAGACATCTTTCTCAGATAATCTTGTTACCACACAATGGTTGTAGCCTTACATTAATTAATGGTTGAGGCCTTAAAACGAATTGAGCAATCATCAATCATGTGTTTTAATTGATGTTTAAACAGGTTGATAGAAGACTGCCATAGATTACATCCTCTTATAAACAATGTGTTATGTCTTACAATTATGTGATATTTAATAAAATAGATTTTGAACAACGTTGGGATGATGCCACTAGTGCAATACATTATTGCATACACAGCAGGATGACCTACTCCAATGTGTAAAGTATCCAGTAGTGGTTCTATACCATATACTGAATGCCACGGTCGTGGTGTTGAAGTGGGAGGGGCACAGTTCTATGACCAGGTTACCTCGGTCATAGGCAAGGTTGGGAGGGTGGGGCAGTTCTATGAGCATGGAAAATAGCAGAAGTTAAGCAAAGATGATAAACAAGGAGGAGACAGTTCATGAGGAGGTACAAGGACCAAAGAAGTGCCCCACCCCTTCATCCTCCTCCATGACTGATGGGACCTCAACATGGAGATTGGACGCCACTGCACGGCTTGCTCTGTGTGGCACTGCAATCTGGGTTTGTCCTGATAAGAGCAATGAATGTATTACTATTGTGGCAATTGCTCTCGCACAATGACAAAAATAGTTTTACTTTGGAGGAGAATGTAAATAATGTTTTTATTGAAAGCTAATATGACTGAATGTGCTAGAAAGTAAAAGAAATCTGTGAAAGTCTGTTGGTAGACATGAGATTTACCAGCATGCTTAATTGTTACAAGGTCTACAAAAATATTTCAATCATTCGCCATTTCCAGGATTAAAGTTTGGAATAAAAATAAAAAAGAATAGTAGAACTATCAACATGATGTGCAGTGCATTGTTCTTGTTGTGCTGCATCAAATCATTTATTTTAAAGTGTTTTGTTTTCCTTAGGAGCCATTTCATGTTTGACTTGCAGCTTTACTCAAAATAAATAAATAAAATAAATTAACATCTGTTTGTAGTGGACCAATGACACAGACAGGATGACAGGATGATGCAGATGTGGTAGGGGAGTAAAGTTCTGCAAAAATCTCCTTTGCCCAAAATTATTAGGGGGGACTCACAATTGCTCTTTGCCCAGGGTCTCAGATTTCCTAGAACTGCCACTGATGTTTGGCGCCCCCTTTGGCGCCTAGTTTTTCCCTGTTTTCCGAAAAACCCAAAATCGGACTTAGGCGGTTTTGGTAGCAAGCCGACGATATGAATGTCTCTTTAGGAGACCTTCGGTTAGTAGAGCTTTAGAGAATTTAGGTGGAGAATAAATGGAGTTTCCTTAGTGCTGTAGATGGCGCAATTGCACATCTTATTCCGGCCGTCACCAAACGCCACATACAGAGAAGAAGGAGGAGACAACGCCCTCTCGGGAAACCTTACTTGAGCACACTCATTTGGATTGGGTAGGCGGGGTTTGGGGTATCTCATTCTACTAGATATTTGGTTAATGTACGGCTGACTAAAAAGTAGGATACTCAAGGGAAAAAAATGATAGTAAGGAATTTAATCCAGATAAGGAGAGCAAAACAGACTTTAGAAAATTAGTTTGTCTTGGTGTCTAATCATCAGCTTTCAAACAGCAAAAAACATTGACAAACCCCAAGGAGTTTCCATTAGAGAACCGAGTTGCCAAGAGCATGCTCTTAGCCTCAAATCGCCTACTGCAAATGTCCATTCGCCATCATCAATACCTTTGTTTAACAATCACACTGTCTCCTGAGAGACAATCAAAAATTGCCATTGCCGACTATATTTCAAGTCGTCAAGGCGGGAATTGGTTAAAGTTTTCAACTAGCAATAATCGCGCCTCGGATAAACCTCATAGGCTACGATACTGCCACTGCGCAAGAATGCCTGACTAGGCAACAACTACTATGACCGGGCCTCAGAAGCCATTACCACTAAGATGGCGAGTACTCAAAAGTTCCTGTAAAAGTAGGCGGAGAAAGAGTATACTTCACGAGTCAGGGTGTGGCTAGTTCAGCTGTGGGTGACTAAAGAGTAAGATACTCAAGAAAACTAATTAGGGTTAGGGTTAGGGTTAGGGTTAGGAATTCAATCCAGTTAAGGAGAGTCACACAGACTTTGGTGAATCTCTTTGTCTTGGTCTCTAATCATCAGCTTTCAAACATCAAAAGACATTAATTAGTCCAAGGTTGCTGTCATTTGAAAACCGCCAAGTTGCAATACTCATCCATACTTGGAAAGCCAGTAGAGATTTGTGTATGTCAGAAGCATACTCTGAACATCAAATCACTTACTACGAGGTGCTTCAACAATCATCAGTAACTTCTCTTAACAATCAAACTGTCTCCTGAGAGACAATCAAAAATTGCCATTGCCGACTATATTTCAAGTCGTCAAAGCGGGAATTGGTTAAAGTTTTCAACTAGCAATAATCGCGCCTCGGATAAACCTCATAGGCTACGATACTGCCACTGCGCAAGAATGCCTGACTAGACAACAACTACTATGAGCTGGCCTCAGAAGCCATCACCACTAAGATGGCGAGTACTCAAAAGTTCCTGTAGGCGGAGAATGAGTATACTTCACAGCTCAGGGTGTGGCCTGTTAGACCAAACATCTAGTGGAGTAAGACACGTGAAGCCCATACTTTTCCTGCTTCCATGTGATGTCATATGAATGTCTCTTTAGGAGACCTTCGGTTAGTAGAGCTTTAGAGAATTTAGGTGGAGAATAAATGGAGTTTCCTTAGTGCTGTAGATGGCGCAATTGCACATCTTATTCCGGCCGTCACCAAACGCCACATACAGAGAAGAAGGAGGAGACAACGCCCTCTCGGGAAACCTTACTTGAGCACACTCATTTGGATTGGGTAGGCGGGGTTTGGGGTATCTCATTCTACTAGATATTTGGTTAATGTACGGCTGACTAAAAAGTAGGATACTCAAGGGAAAAAATGATAGTAAGGAATTTAATCCAGATAAGGAGAGCAAAACAGACTTTAGAAAATTAGTTTGTCTTGGTGTCTAATCATCAGCTTTCAAACAGCAAAAAACATTGACAAACCCCAAGGAGTTTCCATTAGAGAACCGAGTTGCCAAGAGCATGCTCTTAGCCTCAAATCGCCTACTGCAAATGTCCATTCGCCATCATCAATACCTTTGTTTAACAATCACACTGTCTCCTGAGAGACAATCAAAAATTGCCATTGCCGACTATATTTCAAGTCGTCAAGGCGGGAATTGGTTAAAGTTTTCAACTAGCAATAATCGCGCCTCGGATAAACCTCATAGGCTACGATACTGCCACTGCGCAAGAATGCCTGACTAGGCAACAACTACTATGACCGGGCCTCAGAAGCCATTACCACTAAGATGGCGAGTACTCAAAAGTTCCTGTAAAAGTAGGCGGAGAAAGAGTAAACTTCACGAGTCAGGGTGTGGCTAGTTCAGCTGTGGGTGACTAAAGAGTAAGATACTCAAGAAAACTAATTAGGGTTAGGAATTCAATCCAGTTAAGGAGAGTCACACAGACTTTGGTGAATCTCTTTGTCTTGGTCTCTAATCATCAGCTTTCAAACATCAAAAGACATTAATTAGTCCAAGGTTGCTGTCATTTGAAAACCGCCAAGTTGCAATACTCATCCATACTTGGAAAGCCAGTAGAGATTTGTGTATGTCAGAAGCATACTCTGAACATCAAATCACTTACTACGAGGTGCTTCAACAATCATCAGTAACTTCTCTTAACAATCAAACTGTCTCCTGAGAGACAATCAAAAATTGCCATTGCCGACTATATTTCAAGTCGTCAAGGCGGGAATTGGTTAAAGTTTTCAACTAGCAATAATCGCGCCTCGGATAAACCTCATAGGCTACGATACTGAGACTGCGCAAGAATGCCTGACTAGACAACAACTACTATGACCGTGCCTCAGAAGCCATTACCACTAAAATGGCGAGTACTCAAAAGTTCCTGTAGGCGGAGAATGAGTATACTTCACAGCTCAGGGTGTGGCCTGTTAGACCAAACATCTAGTGGAGTAAGACACGTGAAGCCCATACTTTTCCTGCTTCCATGTGATGTCATATGAATGTCTCTTTAGGAGACCTTCGGTTAGTAGAGCTTTAGAGAATTTAGGTGGAGAATAAATGGAGTTTCCTTAGTGCTGTAGATGGCGCAATTGCACATCTTATTCCGGCCGTCACCAAACGCCACATACAGAGAAGAAGGAGGAGACAACGCCCTCTCGGGAAACCTTACTTGAGCACACTCATTTGGATTGGGTAGGCGGGGTTTGGGGTATCTCATTCTACTAGATATTTGGTTAATGTACGGCTGACTAAAAAGTAGGATACTCAAGGGAAAAAATGATAGTAAGGAATTTAATCCAGATAAGGAGAGCAAAACAGACTTTAGAAAATTAGTTTGTCTTGGTGTCTAATCATCAGCTTTCAAACAGCAAAAAACATTGACAAACCCCAAGGAGTTTCCATTAGAGAACCGAGTTGCCAAGAGCATGCTCTTAGCCTCAAATCGCCTACTGCAAATGTCCATTCGCCATCATCAATACCTTTGTTTAACAATCACACTGTCTCCTGAGAGACAATCAAAAATTGCCATTGCCGACTATATTTCAAGTCGTCAAGGCGGGAATTGGTTAAAGTTTTCAACTAGCAATAATCGCGCCTCGGATAAACCTCATAGGCTACGATACTGCCACTGCGCAAGAATGCCTGACTAGGCAACAACTACTATGACCGGGCCTCAGAAGCCATTACCACTAAGATGGCGAGTACTCAAAAGTTCCTGTAAAAGTAGGCGGAGAAAGAGTATACTTCACGAGTCAGGGTGTGGCTAGTTCAGCTGTGGGTGACTAAAGAGTAAGATACTCAAGAAAACTAATTAGGGTTAGGAATTCAATCCAGTTAAGGAGAGTCACACAGACTTTGGTGAATCTCTTTGTCTTGGTCTCTAATCATCAGCTTTCAAACATCAAAAGACATTAATAAGCCCAAGGTTGCTGTCATTTGAAAACCGCCAAGTTGCAATACTCATCCATACTTGGAAAGCCAGTAGAGATTTGTGTATGTCAAAAGCATACTCTGAACATCAAATCACTTACTACGAGGTGCTTCAACCATCATCAGTAACTTCTCTTAACAATCAAACTGTCTCCTGAGAGACAATCAAAAATTGCCATTGCCGACTATATTTCAAGTCGTCAAAGCGGGAATTGGTTAAAGTTTTCAACTAGCAATAATCGCGCCTCGGATAAACCTCATAGGCTACGATACTGCCACTGCGCAAGAATGCCTGTCTAGACAAAAAATACAGTGACCGGGCCTCAGAAGCCATCACCACTACTCAAACTCAAAAGTTCCTGTAAAAGGCGGAGAATGAGTTTACTTCACAGCTCAGGGTGTGGCCTGTTAGACCAAACATCTAGTACACTCGCCTCCAAAAGAGTTGTCGCCTATCCATCTGTTTGGAATAAAAGCTAATAACCTGACTTTCAATTAATCACTTGGCTTCAGAAGTCACTCATATGAAAGCTACAACCGTCCCGAATGAAAATGTATGTACAAAAATAAATTTCATGCACCAAAGAAAGATTGACCCTTTATTGAACACAGACAGGGTAGATTTTCACAAGACAAAAGTTTTGTCGCCCATCGAACATAATGTGAAAATGAGCAGATAAGTCACTTCAAAACACTTCAAATATTGGGTTGGGATTGGATTGGGTGTCATACTTAATCACTGAATCACTCTCACCTCTCCAGAAAATCGACTTTGGCCTTAGGTGTATTTTTAGGGTCATTGTAATCATGGAAAGCAACACAATGAAAATCAATGGAGTTCAATGAGAGATGGTGACATATTCGCTATTCGTAGAGCAATACATGTTTAACTTCATGATTTAATCAATGATAAAAGCCCTCAAACACCTGCAGCATGCATGTAGCTCCTCATAAGAGCTGTATCTGTACCATGTTTCACTTGATGCACCATTTCTCTTTTTTCATATTCTTCATCTCCAACACCATATAGTTTTGATGCTATCAGTTCTAAAATGGTTGATCTTGGGATCTTGACTGCAGAGTATGAGTCCCATTAGCCTTCATTTTTGTCAGAATTAGGCCTGACATACTCTTGGCTGGCTTTTCTGAGACAGGACAGTGGGAGAGACTTCTTTGGTGTTAAAGGTGAAGAATGTGGAAAAAATACATGGTGCCTAAAGTCAAACATGGGAGGGATACAGCTCTTATGTGGAGCTGCATGCATGCTGCTGGTGTGTGAGGGCTTTTATCATTGATTACATCATGAAGTTAAAAATGTATTGCTCTACGAATAGCAAATATGTCACCATATCTCATTGAACTCCATTGATTTTCATTGTGTTGCTTTCCATGATTTCAATGACCCTAAACATACACCTAAGGCCAAAGTTGATTTTCTGGAGAGGTGTGAGTGAATCAGTGATTAAGTATGACACCCGATCTGCGTATTTGAAGTGTTTTGAAGTGACTTATCTGCTCATTTTCACATTATGTTCGATAGGCGACAAAACTTTTGTCTTGTCAAAATCTGCCCTGTCTATGTTCATTAAAGGGTCAATCTTTCTTTGGTGCATGAAATGTATTTTTGTACATACATTTTCATTCGAGAGGGTTGTAGCTTTCATATGAGTGACTTCTGAAGCCAAGTGATTAATTGAAAGTCAGGTTATTAGCTGTTATTCCAAACAGATGGGTAGGCGACAACTCTTTTGGAGGCGAGTGTAGAGGAATGTCGCCTTCACGGGCTCGGAACCTCTCGAGACAGCTGACGACACTGCTCACATGAAAACCGAGTTCTGGAGTTTGGCACATGAACGCCACTGATCCCGGAACAATCGGGAATCATGCGTGTTTTGTTTTGGTTCTCTTTTCTTTTTTTCACCTCCACTTGAGCCTCCACACCCACGACATCATTTTAGCTGAAGTAAGCTAAATGAAACAGTCAGAGACCAGCATTGCTGAGACCAGCATGGTGTTGTTGATAGTGATTACAACACAATATTTTAGCTTTTATGATACTGTTTACATGTCAGTTACATGCATGGGCGCCATGTTGATGATGCGTGTGTCGTCACCCAAAACACAAGCTCGGGAACTCGTTGTTCTATACTTCCGCCAGAGATCAACCTCGATAATTATCGATCTGACATTGCGTCACCAAATGTTCACTCCCACTTTCCCGAGGTTTTAGGTCGGCTTTCTGGGGATTCTCGACTTTTTGAATGAGCTATAAGACACGTGAAGCCCATACTTTTCCTGCTTCCATGTGATGTCATATGAATGTCTCTTTAGGAGACCTTCGGTTAGTAGAGCTTTAGAGAATTTAGGTGGAGAATAAATGGAGTTTCCTTAGTGCTGTAGATGGCGCAATTGCACATCTTATTCCAGCCGTCACCAAACGCCACAGACAGAGAAGAAGGAGGAGACAACGCCCTCTCGGGAAACCTTACTTGAGCACACTCATTTGGATTGGGTAGGCGGGGTTTGGGGTATCTCATTCTACTAGATATTTGGTTCATGTACGGCTGACTAAAGAGTAAGATACTCAAGGGAAAAAATGATAGTAAGGAATTTAATCCAGATAAGGAGAGCAAAACAGACTTTAGAAAATTAGTTTGTCTTGGTGTCTAATCATCAGCTTTCAAACAGCAAAAAACATTGACAAACCCCAAGGAGTTTCCATTAGAGAACTGAGTTGCCAAGAGCATGCTCTTAGCCTCAAATCGCCTACCGCAAATGTCCTTTCGCCATCATGAATAACTTCTTTTAACAATCACACTGTCTCCTGAGAGACAATCAAAAATTGCCATTGCCGACTATATTTCAAGTCGTCAAAGCGGGAATTGGTTAAAGTTTTCAACTAGCAATAATCGCGCCTCGGATAAACCTCATAGGCTACGATACTGCCACTGCGCAAGAATGCCTGACTAGACAACAACTACTATGACCGGGCCTCAGAAGCCATTACCACTAAGATGGCGAGTACTCAAAAGTTCCTGTAAAAGTAGGCGGAGAAAGAGTATACTTCACGAGTCAGGGTGTGGCTAGTTCAGCTGTGGGTGACTAAAGAGTAAGATACTCAAGAAAACTAATTAGGGTTAGGAATTCAATCCAGTTAAGGAGAGTCACACAGGCTTTGGTGAATCTCTTTGTCTTGGTCTCTAATCCTCAGCTTTCAAACATCAAAAGACATTAATAAGCCCAAGGTTGCTGTCATTTGAAAACCGCCAAGTTGCAATACTCATCCATACTTGGAAAGCCAGTAGAGATTTGTGTATGTCAAAAGCATACTCTGAACATCAAATCACTTACTACGAGGTGCTTCAACCATCATCAGTAACTTGTCTTAACAATCAAACTGTCTCCTGAGAGACAATCAAAAATTGCCATTGCCGACTATATTTCAAGTCGTCAAAGCGGGAATTGGTTAAAGTTTTCAACTAGCAATAATCGCGCCTCGGATAAACCTCATAGGCTACGATACTGCCACTGCGCAAGAATGCCTGTCTAGACAAAAAATACAGTGACCGGGCCTCAGAAGCCATCACCACTAAGATGGCGAGTACTCAAAAGTTCCTGTAAAAGTAGGCGGAGAATGAGTATACTTCACAGCTCAGGGTGTGGCCTGTTAGACCAAACATCTAGTAGAGTAAGACACGTGAAGCCCATACTTTTCCTGCTTCCATGTGATGTCATATGAATGTCTCTTTAGGAGACCTTCGGTTAGTAGAGCTTTAGAGAATTTAGGTGGAGAATAAATGGAGTTTCCTTAGTGCTGTAGATGGCGCAATTGCACATCTTATTCCAGCCGTCACCAAACGCCACAGACAGAGAAGAAGGAGGAGACAACGCCCTCTCGGGAAACCTTACTTGAGCACACTCATTTGGATTGGGTAGGCGGGGTTTGGGGTATCTCATTCTACTAGATATTTGGTTCATGTACGGCTGACTAAAGAGTAAGATACTCAAGGGAAAAAATGATAGTAAGGAATTTAATCCAGATAAGGAGAGCAAAACAGACTTTAGACAATTAGTTTGTCTTGGTGTCTAATCATCACCTTTCAAACAGCAAAAAACATTGACAAACCCCAAGGAGTTTCCACTAGAGAACTGAGTTGCCAAGAGCATGCTCTTAGCCTCAAATCGCCTACCGCAAATGTCCTTTCGCCATCATGATTAACTTCTTTTAACAATCACACTGTCTCCTGAGAGACAATCAAAAATTGCCATTGCCGACTATATTTCAAGTCGTCAAAGCGGGAATTGGTTAAAGTTTTCAACTAGCAATAATCGCGCCTCGGATAAACCTCATAGGCTACGATACTGCCACTGCGCAAGAATGCCTGACTAGACAACAACTACTATGACCGGGCCTCAGAAGCCATTACCACTAAGATGGCGAGTTCCTGTAAAAGTAGGCGGAGAAAGAGTATACTTCACGAGTCAGGGTGTGGCTAGTTCAGCTGTGGGTGACTAAAGAGTAAGATACTCAAGAAAACTAATTAGGGTTAGGAATTCAATCCAGTTAAGGAGAGTCACACAGACTTTGGTGAATCTCTTTGTCTTGGTCTCTAATCATCAGCTTTCAAACATCAAAAGACATTAATAAGCCCAAGGTTGCTGTCATTTGAAAACCGCCAAGTTGCAATACTCATCCATACTTGGAAAGCCAGTAGAGATTTGTGTATGTTAAAAGCATATGTGACAGATTGGTCTACACCCCTCAATCTGACTGATTTTGGTCCTTTGTCTGTGATTGGCTGGCCCATTACTGGCAGGACTTTTATGTTGATAAATGTAGTTTTTGGATGTGACGTGGGTCTCTCTTTCCGCCCCGCTGTTGTTTTGCCGGCAAAGGACGCCGGCTGGCGTGTGAGCTGCTGCTAGCCGTGATCATTATCCGGTAGATTTGGTACCTTCAGGTAGGCATTTAATATTCATACTTTATGATGTGTCCGATCGCCGTATTGTCTGAATTACGGACCTGATTATGTGACTGCATTCCACTTCTAGCCATTCTTGCGTGGAACTGCACTCTGCTGTGAACTGGCGTTCACTTCGCGCTGCCTATACTGCACCGGTGTGTACCTCCTTGGTTGGTGTGTTGCCCCATCATCTGTGCCCTGTGGCAGGCCTGATTCGTGGTGCTTACGCCGGCTTTGGAGTGGCCACAGTGGTTGGCCCCTGGGTACCTGACTGCAGTCAGTGGATGGTAAGCTGGCCTATGCTACGTTGATGTTGTTGCTCCGATGGTAACGATGACCTTAGTCACTAAATCTACCCTCACTTTCCTCAGTGTGTGGTCCAAATTGCGATTGTTCCGAACCACGGATCCATGATCGGGTTAGCGGTGCCTCTCTGACGCCGTGGGATTGCTGGCTGCACTCCTCGGAGGTTGCTGTTTTGTTGCCGTCACACTCTGCGCCGGTTCCGACTGGCTCCACCTGCTCGTCCTGCTTTTGTTTGGTTTAATTATTTTTATTTTCTGGCCCGTTTCTTGGGACGCCAGCCTCCTCGCTGCGCACTGCGCAGGTCTAGTTACCTGTGTGTGTTGTGAGTGCGTGTGTGTCTGTGCGTCTGTATGCGTGTGTGGTTATCATCCTCTAGGCACGGCACCAGGAGGCAAGTGTACACCCCCTTCAGTCAACCTACGGCGGTGTAGTTCTCCCCTCTCTCTTGCTATACGAAAGTTAAGTTGCATCTAGTCATCACTGTGTATGCAAATTGTGTAATACATTAGCACGTGTCATTCTCGCTATTGAGTGTCTCTCTCTTCTCTCCTCCCTGGATAGGTATGGAGTTGCCATAGCGCGCCGGTCTTCAGGTGGTGGATTCCCTCACTTTTCCATTGCTGTGTGCACTTGGGTGACTATTACTATTTTGCTGCGTGTAGTAGTAGTAGTAGATGTGTGTTTTCTTTTTATTTTGTGTGAGTACTTTATTGTGTGTGTTTATTTTGTGTGACCTTTTCCCTAGTCTTTAACTATCCCTTTTCAACCGTGCTGCTATTGGTTAGCCTAAGCCTAGCCCCCCCCCAGTGACACCATTGGCCTGTTTCCCCCGTACTGGGGCGTTTCGTATGATTGAGTGTAGCCTCCCTCCTCTCTCGCACAGGTGCCGTGCGTGTGTATGCGTGGTGTGTGTGTGTGTGGCCAGTGGCCATATTGCTCCACATAACGACCCGCCTGTGGGTGTCTAATAGGGATCAGTGCAATATTGTCGAATGCAATTCATTCATATTGTATTTTCTAATGTATTAGTATTTGTCCCTTTGCATCACCACTGCATACTTGCACATTTGAACTCACCTGACCTCAATGACCTGGATGTATATTTTATTGATCTGTATTACTATCGTATTTGTGAAAAGAGAATAAACACGAACTTGACTCTTGCCTAAGAGTGCTCCGAACCTGTGTCCTGGTTTACTAATTTGAGGGGTAATTTCACTCCTAGGTTGTCTTCCCCCACCCTAGGTGGCGTAGTCGTGCAAGAGCTGAGTTGAATTTAATTAACTGTAAACGTGCCACTGTTACACATACTCTGAACATCAAATCACTTACTACGAGGTGCTTCAACCATCATCAGTAACTTGTGTAACAGTGGCACGTAAACAGTATCAGTAAAGTAAATGTAGGAATTCAATCCAGTTAAGGAGAGTCACACAGGCTTTGGTGAATCTCTTTGTCTTGGTCTCTAATCCTCAGCTTTCAAACATCAAAAGACATTAAGAAGCCCAAGGTTGCTGTCATTTGAAAACCGCCAAGTTGCAATACTCATCCATACTTGGAAAGCCAGTAGAGATTTGTGTATGTCTGTGAGTGGCCAAGTGCATACTCTGAACCTCAAATCATCTACTGCAAGGTGCTTCCACCATCATCAGTAACTTCTTTTAACAATCTCTATGAATCCGCCATGGACACAGACGCCCTAGCACACCCCTGGCCAAGCAAGAAGCTTTACGTTTTCCCCCTGTGGCCCTCTTGATGTTGGTTCTGAGTATGGTATGTTCAGAACATCTACAGGTATCTTTGTTCTTATTGGCTCTGGATCGGTCGACCATGGTTAGCAGAAATATCTAACTTGCTTTCAGACTAACCCTGAGAGATATCCCTCAGAAGAGACCTACTTTGACAGGCTCACGGTGAACTCTTCCACCCACATGGGAACCTGACAGAGAAAACAGCGACCTAACAGACACAACGCTTTTGAATTCATCCCTGGACGAAGACGAAGACTCTGCATAAGTACCATGAACAGCGCTTCTGTGTCTTACTGAGTGTTTTTTTTTTTAGCCAGACCGGGCTTCATTTATATTGATGTCTAATTGGGTGGCTTTAATGTCACACCTTTGGGTATGCCTATGCAATTTTGTGTGAATACTGTCTACAGGATTGGCCCCTTTGTGTAAACTGACATACAGTATAGCTAAATTGCATGCCTGGCCTATCTTTGCACAGCAGCGTAATCACAATGTTGCTTTGCCCACTGCATTGCTAGTTTCCAAACTCTTATCAGTGCTCCCATCTGAATGCAACTGGGTAGGTCCAAGATAGATGTATGTGCAATTCTGCATTCTTCTGAACACAATGAGTATGTGTAGCAGGTGACACTTTCTGCTACCTCGCTGTGCCCTTCCCAGCTACCTCCAGTAACAAGGAGGCGGGGCGACTACAGGGCAATTAACCAATGGCCACTAGATGCATCTTTTAAAAACCCTGAGCCAACAGCATGGTAGTTCCTGCTGCTTTGGTGTGTGTGCCAGACTGGCCACTTTGGGTATGTTGTGTTTTTGTCCTTTCATTATGTTCATTCATTTTTTCATTTTGTTGTCTTGTGTATTGACTGTTTGTATTTATCTGTACTGTAGCCACACACATGGGCCTCAGGCTAAGGCCTAGCTTTGATGTAGCCATCTTGGGCCTGCTTACAGGTATGTTCTATGCTCATCTAAATCTTGTCAAGTGCAGTTGTAAAATGCTAACTTGAACATGCGGAAGCAGATGGTTGATGTAAACATGTGTAAGCTTAGCTGTGCCGTTTTCATGTGATTGTTTTTGTTTTTCAGGTAGCATGGCCTTTAACCCTGTACTGCTCCCAGTGTAGGTCGTGCTGCTGTCTTGTCTTGTCTTGTGTTTTTGTTTTCTTTTGATTTTGTGTTCACTTACTGTCTGTTTAGTTTCATTTTTTTTGTTGGCATAACCCCCAAGGTGATCGGGTTTTATCTGGCAAGGAGCATTAGTTTAGAGCAGTGTTTCCCAAACATTTTCAGACCGCGGACCACTTCGTCCCCACCAAAAATGTTCAGAGACCACCCTTCAACTGAATTGTCTGACACTGCTATTTTGATGCAGATCACTTACTACAAGCCTGTCTTATTGTGGTGAAAATGAGACTTCAGCTTTGTTTAGCTTTGTAATAATGTTACAAATATAGTCTACTACTAGCTTGTCTTGAAAAAGTAGAAATCCCCTCGCGGACCACCTGATCTCTGTCGCGGACCACTAGTGGTCCCCGGACCACACTTTGAGAATCACTGGTTTAGAGGGTGGCTAGTCATATACTAGTGTGCTGCATTTGGCACTTGTTTGCTGTGTAATCCAGAATGTTTGCTGTGAACTGTTTTAAAGTGGAAATGAAGCACTGACAACTATTATCATTTTTTGGCGGCTTATTTATTTTCATAAACGAATGGATGTTCGTTGAACTGCACTTTTAAGTAGTTTTGCTGAAAAATGACATGTTATTACCGAGTTTCGCCACAAGGGCGCAGCCATGTTCGCCGCCTACGTAACGCAAATGGTAGAACTTGGTGGCTAATGTAGCCTTCCATTCACTTAACGTTAGCGTGTGCTAACTACAGCGCTAACTGACTCTAATCGTGGCAGTAAAATTGAAGAAGGACGAGGGGTTCATTTTACATTGTCCCTGGGTTTTCTATGTTATATACCTACTATCAGATGAAAGAGAAATGCCAATTGTCATTATCACTTTGTGTCAAAAAGCCTTTGCTACGAGCATGGTGGGATAGCTGCAGCCATCCACCCATTGCATCCACCATAGGACAGGAGTCAGGACTGGGGCTGCTCGATCTCATAGGTTTGTAGTGACAGACCGTCACCAATAACGTCTTTTTCCTGCATTGTTGGACGCTAATCTGAAAGCCCATGTCTTTAAGTTGGCTATGTGGTTCAATTCAGTAATAGAAAATAACTTGCAAAATTGGCGGAAGTTTGGAAAGCTTTGTGAAGGGAAGGGACGCAGCCTGTGTGTGTGGCTATCCCATCCCCTCTCTCGTCTCGCTCTCGGAGGAGCTTTGGGGATTTGAAGTTGATGCCACGGGAAATGACACGTTAAACTATCATGGATGGCATACATTAAGTTATGCATGCATAAAGTAGCTGCATCTATTGAAGTAAACTATTATGTTATTGAAGTCGCGGATGCATCCTCAAACTGGCTGGAATAGCGTTGTTGCCTTGGATTATTGTTGACTGGATAACACCGATAAACGTGGGCACGGAGATGTCAAAGTAGCCTAATTCAGGTGCTTGGAAAATGTTGGCGAAATCAACGGAAGATGAAGGTAGGGAACTGCAACATTGCACGACATCGCACGATTATGAATAGTGATCATGTTGGCTCATACCAAAATTTGTTAGCGACAAAAAAAAGCTGCTTGTTTACCTGTGGTTCATGTGATGGGATGTCTTGTCTGCCTTCATGCCTCATATTTGTTCTGTCCCACCCAAACACGTATTCTTGCTTCATTTGGGTGAAGCAAATAAGCTCATAATCAGCCACGCAAGTCCCAAATGTTTAATTCACTACTATCATAACAGCATTAGGAATAGGACACTACCATTCGCGTGACGTCACCCGCTGTTGGCTGGAAACGTTAACAGAAACGTTACGTGTTTGTGCTTTATTTTTTTTATTAACGGCTTAAATTTCAGACTTCAAAAAAATATATATTTGCTGGCTTATCTTACTGGTGTTATAGACCCCTATATTAGGTCACTGCTTCATTTCCACTTTAAGTCATGGGTTGCTGTGATGAAGGTACACTTTCCAGTAGCATGCCCCCCTTAGTCACTGTGAGCTCTTGCCAGTCTCGTCCCGAATAAATAAAATAACTACCTTCTGTGTTGGAATTCACGTCTCCTCATGTCTTTTCGAACCTGTGTGCCTTATGTTACTATTGCTGGTTTAAGTCAAAGTATCCTATAGTCTGGGGGTGAAACTCCCCCAGTGGCGTAGTCGTGCAACTACAAGATGGGTTATTATTTTGGGTAATTATCAAACCTTAAAAGTCCACTCTGCTACATATGTAAAAAAAGTAGAGATGCACAGGATCCAAGATCCGGTTCCGGATCCAGCAGGATAATAGGGTTTTTCACAGGATCCGGATCCGGCAGTATCTTAAGCAGTGGATCCGGTATCCGGCAGTTACCTAAAAATCAGGATCTGGTGCATCTCTAGCCTAGATTTTTCAGTCAGTCTTATACAACCCCAATTGCTGCATGGAGTGAAAGAACTTTGGAAGCGGCCAGTGCAGACAGTGAGTCAATGAGTCTAAAAAATAGTTTGAGACAACGTAATAAAAAGGGCCCACGTGTGCGAGTAGGCTATGTGTTTCAACACTTTCGTAGGATCCGGTATCCGGTTCCAGATCCGGCAGGATCTTAAGCAGTGGATCCGGTATCCGGCAGGATCCTAAAAATCAGGATCCGGTGCATCTCATCATCAAAAAGTAATATTACATTTAGGTTTTCTGTGATAAATAAACAAAGAAGTCAATCAACATTTTTGCACAAGTAATAAGCTATTTATTAGTTTTATTAGATTTAAGGGCTTCAATCAAATAATCAATTCCTGTACAGTTAGTGTTTAATTTTAGTGCCGTTTATGTCATGGTTCATGTCAAGGCCATTCCCTGCTAAGTATGTTTTCTCATGTCTTCCATTTATGTATGCTGTCCTCAATGTAACATCTGGGTTGTCCTTTCTCATGTATCGGGGAGTATGGATATCACGCTGTCCATTAGGGAAGTCAACTGATTTCTCCCCTGTCCTGCAGATAAAATGGGTTCACTTTAGCACATGAGAAGTAAACATTCAGAGCTAAATGGAAATTTGGGATCAGTAAAGTTTCTATGTGTATTGTACTAAATGAACTTCAGTGAAGAAGACAAAGAGGATGATTTATACTCTGTTAATTTAACCACGGTGCCATCAGGAAAGGTGCTCTCCTGCCGGCCATTGGGGAAGATGCGCTTGACTGTGCCATCAGGGAAAATGATCTCTCTGCTCCCATCAGGATAATGGTTCTCTATAAAATTAAATCCAAGTCAATAATAGTTTTGTTCAGCAAGTTACTTCTCATGTATCTAAGCTTGATTTGTTTGTTTAATGATGGAATTACTAAATACATAATTTACTTAAGACTGGGGATATGCTTGCTTTGTGCCTTACATTGTGCATGCATGAAATTAAGAGGTATCAAATGTCAAGATGGCTGTACCTCTATGAACTAACCCATGGGGGTTTTCAGGAGTACAATTTTGGGGTTGGGCAGTTGGAAGTAACTGCATAGGCCTAGTTTTATACAGCTGTATAAAAGTGAGTGAAGAATAAGCGTTTGGACTACACACAAAAATGCAAATATTTTGCTGCATTATAATTAAGGGCTTTCAGCATAGGATGACACTTTGAGTACAGCGCAATAACACAATTTGAGTACAGCTGCATATTCATGTGTGACACATTGTACCTTGTTGGTTGTTTGCAAAGCGCAGGACTTGCAGGCCTGAGGGGAATGATGTATGCGTCGCCTGGGCATCACGATAATGGTACACCTGTGAGAGAAAACACATGACCTCTACTTAAATATGTGACTAGCCTCGAAAAAAAGCTGCAAGTAGGCCCGGGGCCATTTTGAGTTATCATAGATTGTAATATTTACAGATGGAGACCCGAATGCAGATCAGAGTGGTGTTTCTTTTATTTTGGCAATCAAGAGTCAGAGGCAGGGCAGGAAAAAAGCTGGCTGTCCAAAAATTCAATGTCACACAGTAGAAGTTGGTAGATTTCAGATTTAAGGTCACTCAAACTCAACAAAAAATACCAGGGAACAAGAAAGCAGGAGTTTCAATCTTCAGAAACAAACTAACTCAGCGCAAAGTTCCAAATGAATTTTTGGATTCACAGTCACTCTGAGTCCATTATGTGATGGACACCTGTTTTTATTACATTTATTTGTTTATGTCCATTTTATTATTGGTATATCTTATATTTGAATGTAAGAACATTATTATTTTTCATTGGGGTAGCATAAATTATTTTCATATTTATTTGTGCAAGCTGGACAATCATTATGTACTCCCCATTTGTTTTGCTCTTTAATATCTAGCTAGGACCCTCATCTTGCATTAGAATGTGTCCATTCAGCTCTAACATACCCACATTTTTAATTAAAAAAAGCTCAAATCTCATGAGTCTGGATGTAGCTTATATGTCGCTCAAGGCACAAAAGGTAAAACAACGTATATGAAGCATCAGGCTACAATGGGTTTATACCATGAGGAGAACATGTGGTAATTAAGAGATATCACGTGCAGTTCCGCTGGAATTATTTTTGAATTGACAAACGTTCCTTTTCAGTTGGGGACGGTTACCAGACTCTCTCAGACAAGACTTTACTACAAGTCTTCCGACGGTGCAGTTCATAGCAACACGACCGAGGACCGCCTCTGACACTTTCTGTGGACATATTTTGTTCGTGCTGGAGTATGCTGTTGGACCTGTTTTATCTGTTCTGGATTATTCCTTTTTTGTGTGGACTGTTGTGTTGTGTGTGCCGGTGAAGAGGCCACTTTTGCAGAAAACAAAAGGCACAAGAGAAACCACTGTAAAAAAGCCCACTGTGATGCTTTACACATGGAAATCTGGTGATATCTCATGATTTTGTGGCCTTTTGAATGTGCTCACTTCTTAAAGTAGAGAATTCAGCTCTGGAAGTTCTTCTTGCGCATAGCACCACAAAGCTAGCCCTTTTACCAGTGTTGGGAATAACGGCGTTTAAATAAACGGCGTTACTAACGCCGTTACTTTTTTCAGTAACGGATAATCTAACTAATTATTCTTACTGTCAGTATAACGCCGTTACAATTTCATACACTCCGTTACTGCACGTTACTGTTTGGGTAGCCTATGCGTCGTCACCGTGCGTTCTATTACCAAAACCTCTCCATACGGTCATACTGCCACGTTCGCCGCTGCCATCCACCCAGTAGAAGTCAGAAAGAGGGACAGAATGAGTGTGTGTGTGCTGCTTGGTGAACAGTGTTTGTCTGATCCCAGGAGTATTGCGTTTGCGTCCGGATAGGTGGCTACCCGCATCACCGGGGGCTGAATGGAGGGAGCGCAAGCTAACATTACCAGAACCACTTCTCTCACCTCCACCAATAGGCCTACCTGTATGGACACTACGACTGCATTCGCCACTACCGCCGACTTACTTAAGATCGGATAAAGTCACCGAATGAGTTTCAATGTGTGTGTGTGCTTAGAGAACATCCTTGCTTCGCATGTCGGCATCACTGCCTTCGGAAGTTTCGCCGCGGTAAACAGAGTGCTCGCCCGATCATTATCCTCCTCGTGAGATAAAAACTGTCCTTCAGAGTCAGAATAGGCAAATAACATGCTCAGAACTTCATCATGATTCAACTTCTCACTAACCACCATGAAATAGTTCGCTGATAACAACACAAACTCAACTCGCACGCTTCGAGACAAAGACGCAAAGTGGCTACTTCCGCATTTTGTGGTCGCGTCACAGGTCGCGTCCTTTACTGCTTCATGACTCTGTGAACTACAAAATGACGTAATCGTAGTCTTGTTTGAAAGGGTAGCATTTAGTAATAATTAAAATGTAAATACTACATTTAGTAGTAATTTAAAGTTGGATTTAACATGCACATTTTCAGTTGAATTTAAAAAAGCCTATTAAAATGTTTCTTTTATTTAAAAAAAAAAATATATATATATATATATTTTGTCCATCCAGTGACTTTGGTTTATTTGTTTTTTTGGTTTCGGGGGCCGTGTAACACAATAGTTACTTTTACTGGTAACTAGTTACTTTGATACCGGAGTAACTCAGGAAGTAACTCAGTTACTTTTTTGGAGAAGTAACTAGTAACTAGTTACTTTTTCAAAGTAACTTGCCCAACACTGCCTTTTACAGATAAAATGACTGCATTTAGGCAATTCAATACTGTTTTCTGCAGCATGGAGTAAGCTTCCTCAAGACTTCACCTTTCAAATGATAATCACAAAAGAAAATGGAAAAAAATATTTATTTATTGCCAGTTTCCTCAATTTGTCCCGGCCTACTTGTGACCAGCTTTCCTGTGGCTGGTCACATATGCCTCTTTTCCACTGCCGGTTTTCTGGTAGGCCTACATCTCGACAAAGCGCGACTCGGCCGCCTAGTTTTGCTTTTCGAATAGGCACAACACAGCTAAACCGTAAAGCAAAAAGTGGTGGCCGAGTCGCGCTTTGTCGAGATGTAGGCCTACCAGAAAACCAGCAGTGGAAAAGAGGCATTACTATATGGCCTGTGTGCAGTAGTACACTGATGCCAGTAGGAGGCGGGTGACTACCAGTGTTGCCAGATTTGTCTGATCAAAAACCGCCCAAAAGGTTCTCAAAAACCACTCCGCCCAATTTCAACAAATTGCATTGGTTTCTATGGGCATAAAACGGCTTTAAAAAACGCCAAATGGCCAATTTTTCCCGTTTTTACCCGCAGACGGCCATCCCAAGTAGTCCAATTGGTCGGGCAACCGCCCTATCTGGCAACACTGGTGACAACTCTGGAATAATGTATTTGGAAGACTTTAATTTTAACATACCACTGTGTCATCGCCTAGTGTTTCTTTCACATCCCCGTTGAAGAATGTAATCGTGGTCGTCTTCCCGTCCACAGATACATCTTTTCTAGTCCCATCCCTATATGTGATGACACGGCAACCGGAGGAAAGAATCTGTTCAACCTGTCCAGAAAACATAGAGGAAAAATCTGGGAAATCATTTGCACAAATCCCTCAACCACAAGTACAAAGATGACTGATGATTGGAATAGGATGAAATGATACTCAAATCACCTTTCCATCTGGATAATTTATCTCCTCTTTCACTTTCATGGGCACCTTCTTGTCTTTCAGTGTAAACGGGTTACTGTTGACCTGTTATCATCATGGCATTTGGTCATTACTCAGAAGTGACAATAATATACTTTAGTATGTTAGTACTTTACAGCATGACACACTGAACGTAAAAAGTAATGACAATGATATTGGCCCCTGTCACAAAATACAATTAAGTTACGTGTACATGCAAACACCATATCAATGTTTGGCCGCCTGTAGAATGGCCCAAACTAGCCCACCAATCTTTTGTAGTACTCCTGGTCATTGAGGTGGACTTGAATGATTACATATTCAAGAGAGTACTTATATCAAAAGTAGTTGTGGCATTACACTTAGAGTACTACTAATACTTACAGTTGAGGACGATATTATTAGCCCCCCTCCTAAAATGAGACATCTCTCTTGATTTATCAATGAGAATGACCATTATTAATAAATGTATGTTATTCTGTAAGTTCAATAAGTTTAATTTGGACTTTTCCATTTTTACAATGAGTTTAAGAGTGATTCTACGATTCGACTGTGCTTTTAAGTCCATGGATTTTATGTGCCAATTCCACTAACTATTAACTGCATCCAATGATGTTTTGGACATTAGCACACATATATCTTTCATATAATACAGAAAGTGTAGACATGGCATTATTTCCCTCAGCCAGCATGAATATTTAATACCGGTTTTGGGCGTTTTCATGCCGTCCTGTTTTCCAAATGTCAGATTCAGTCTTCATATTAGCATGTAAAGAAACTTGTTTTGCCCAAGACGATTGAAAATGTTGATTCACAGTAATCATCACAATATGACAAAACTGTCAGAAAGACCACTGTCCTTTCCATTATACATGAAATTTGCCATTTTGTGTGTGTCCACAAAAACTGTGTTAACCGTGTCACGGTCTGAAACCCCCTCCATAAATCAGTAATGGTTTGGTCTTAGGCCATACGAATAACATCACGTGATGTCATAACCTCTTTGGCAGGATATGGGAAGACTTTTTGGTAAGTTTTGAGCTCCATCCTTCCATAATTTAATCCATTCTTTTTCATGTTCTCATAGCGGGAAAATTGCCTGTCAACTGTGTTATCAACATATTCATAAGAATCTGAATTAGAAATCACATGTAGAAAAACACAGATAAAGCATACAAATACATTAATTTATTAAGGTGTTGTGGTGGAACTTCTGAGGTCCTCAGTTAGCACAACACCATAAAAATGGCTGAAATGTCAAGCCGTGTTACCGTCAATGGTGTTACAATTAGCTATGACAGTTGAGGAGGAGTATGTTTTTGCCAATTTATCTCCATATTGACTAATTTGTGTTCTAGGGAGATGGGTTTGTCTGCTCTGTTTTTTCTCCTAAAAAAGAGCCAACTTGTTCCCCTGCACTGTTGACCGTTACACAGTTGAGTAACACGGTTGACTGTTTCGAAAGCGTTTTTGTGCTATTGTGCTATCTTCAACAAGTACTGTATGGGCACTCATATGTGCACTCAGTTGCGCACATACTGTATGTTGTCACGTAAGCATATCCCGAGCCTGAAGCCTCACCTTGCAAACAAACCTCTCCTGCTGCTTCTTGTCATACAGCTGCTCTCTGTTACGGTAAGATTCCACTGACTCATGAGTGATTATGTTGACTGTGTGCTACCAGTGGCAGAGAATGAACCACGCCTAAGGGAAGCACACCTCCTTTGTAGACTCTATGATGTGTGAAAAGATGTGTACTACGTACTGTATAAGAGCCTGGTTTCCCTAGCGACATGATACACTTACCATGTGGTCAGAATGAGAGAAGATCTCCTCACTGGTCACTGGTGTCTGCCTGGCCCTGGAGCTGCAGCTTTTATCAGGACATCCCCTTAGCTTCCTGTGGCTGCATTCAGACACCCCCGGTACCTGAGGTGACATGAGAAAATATGACCGCCAGGCTTGGATTGTGTTTCACCTCAGATTTCTGAGTGGAGGTAGACCTATATTGTTGCATTCAGAAGGAGGATCTTTCTGAGAGACCTATACGTGTATGTATAAAGCTGTATACAAATTCAGTAGTTAAACATGAAGACATTTCACATGATCTACAGTGAAAAAAAATCTGACACATTCTGAGTTTTAAGATTTCGAGTTGTTAAGTTTGCCTTGCCTTGTCTTTTTAAACTCAGAGTATAGATGTAAATGTAAGCAAAGGCTACTGTATTTAAACATGTTAATATATGAAACATATTCTTAACTCCTAAACCTTATTTGGAAGTGAATTTGAAAGTGCTGTGTTTATGCAGTGAGTCAAGCCTTGACTTTAGGTTCCCTTGTGCTCAGTGAAGCAGCACAGGGTTATTCATTTTCCTTACCTGTGCTCATTTGACATCTGGAATGTCTTGCCCTATGGCTAAAGTGAAAAGTGAAATTAACTTGTTACCATGTCAACTGAATACCTCTATGCCATTCCTGACATGCGACCTGGTTTGGTGTGCGACCTGGCTCCAGGCTCCCTCAGGGCGTCTGGACTTTGCAGATGACATTCCTGAGTTGTGTAGAGCAAAATCTGAAGATAAAGGATAAAAAGAACATTTCCTAGATTCCTGGGGATTACATTTCATCTCTCCAGTGAAGTTAATGATGGGTATACTTACCAAAAGGTGTATTTGGTCTTGAATGCTTTGTTCCCTTGATGTAACTATGAAGGGTTGGATGTGACTGTAAGGAAATATAATGCTGTCTTGAATAGGTTTTTGTCACGATGAGAAACAAGATATACCATAAAGTGTAATTTTGTCAATAACATTTTAAAAAAAAAACATTAGGATTATTTTATGCCAAATGAAATCCACAAATCACAACATAAAGACAACAGGATTTCACTGTGTTTTTTGTACATGACAATGATTTGTCAAGAGACACAAAGAAGCTGAATACTAACCACCAGTCGCATAGAAGAGGTGCTGTTTTGAGGTTCAGGGGTCATTTTAAAAGCAGGAGTAGGGATTCTTGGTTGACATCTTTGATTATACAATTGCTGCTGATCTTTATCCTAAAAAGTAGATTAAAAGAAATGCATACAGTCATAGCCAGATGTTTTGCCTTCAGTCAGTCACCATGTATCCTTCAAATACTGTATATCAAATATATCATTCAAAGTGTGTATCAATGTGTATCTTTAAAAATAAATACGTACCAATGTGGATTAAATTTAATTTCGGGGTGATAAATGGACAAAATCCCAAATTGATACAAATTGAAATGCATGTTTTTTTCAATCATCACATCATCATGTACTTCCTTAGGGTCTTACGGGCTAATCTACCCCAAAGTCTACTGGTGGCCTTCTACAGGAGCTCCATGGAGAGTATCCTGACATACTGTCTATGTGTGTGGTATTCCAGCTGCACAGCAGCGGACAGAAGAGCTCTTCAGAGGGTGGTCAGCACAGCTCAGAAGATCACCAGCTGTCCCCTGCCCTCTTTAGAGGAGTTGTTCTCCTGTCGCTGTCTGAAGAAAGCCAAGCAAATCATCAGAGACCGCTACCATCCTGGTCACATACTGTTTGAGCGGCTGCCATCAGGCAGGTGTTACAGGGCTCTGGGTACAAAAACTAATAGGCTAAAAGATAGTTTTTATCCTAAAGCAATCTGCACAGTTAATTTTGCACAACTGACTTTTTAAAATCTTAATTATTTTTATACAGTATATATATAGTTTTTTGTTTGTTTGTTGATTTTTTGTTGAAGCACCGTGAGCATCTGCACTTCACCAATTTCCTTGTACCTGTACAATGACAATAAAGTTTAATTAATTCATTCATTCATTCATTCATTCATTCATTCATCAAAACAATACAGTCTTCTCAACATGTGTTCTTGACATGTCTTCTGGCTACAAATGCATAATTAAAGCCTGAAATAGATATGCTATTAATTGCTATGAATGCATGCCAACATCCCATCGTCTACTTCTGAAACTCATTCATTAAATAATCTTGTGCTGAAATAAGTATGCAATGTAGTATATGACCACACAGTGGAAAACCTCATGCCTCATACCTGTACCCAAAAAGCCACACCCCAAAGAACTAAACGACTACAGACCGGTAGCCCTCACATCCCATATAATGAAGACATTCGAGCGTGCGCTTCTGCTCAACATACTGAAACCCCAAGTTCACCACGCACTAGACCCACTACAATTTGCCTACCAGGAGAAGGTGGGAGTTGAGGATGCTATTCTGTATCTGCTGCACAGAGTGCATTCTCACCTGGACAAAGGAAGCAGTGCTGTTAGAATCATGTTCTTTGATTTCTCCAGCGCCTTCAACACAATACAGCCACTACTGTTGAGAAACAAACTACTGCAGATGGGAGTGGAGACTGGGCTGGTGAACTGGATCACAGACTACCTCACAGGAAGGCCCCAGTTCGTCAGACTAGGTGACCTCACATCAGAGACTGTAGTCAGCAGCACTGGAGCTCCACAAGGAACGGTGCTTTCCCCCGTGCTGTTCACCCTGTACACCACTGACTTCAACTACAACACGAAGACCTGCCACATGCAAAAGTTCTCGGATGACACGGCCATTGTTGGATGCATCAAAGATGGGCAGGAGGGGAGTACAGGGGACTGGTGGAGAACTTTGTCAAATGGTGCAGATCCAACCAGCTGCGGCTGAACACCACCAAAACCAAAGAAATGGTGATTGACTTCAGGCGAACCACCCCACCCCTGGTGCCTGTCTCTATCGAGGGGGAGACTGTGGAGACAGTCTCCACATACAAGTACCTGGGTGTTCACCTGACTCTAAACTGGACTGGTCTGCCAACTCACATGCACTGTACAAGAAAGGCCAGAGCAGACTCTACTTTCTGAGAAAGCTGAGATCTTTCAATGTCTGCAACAGACTCCTGCAGATGTTCTACCAGTCTGCCATGGCCAGTGTGCTCTCCTATGCTGTGGCATGCTGGGGTGGCAGCATTAGGAAGAGAGATGCTGGACGGCTTGACAGGCTGGTGAGGAAAGCAGGGTCTGTTGTAGGCACAGAACTGGAACGCCCTCACAACCACAGACGACAAGAGGACACTTGGCAGATTGGACTCTATTTTGGACAACGACAAGCACCCACTGTACCCAGTCCTCAACAACCAGAGAAGCCTGTTCAGCTACAGACTGCGCGCCATCTCCTGCAAGACAGACAGGCTGCGGAAGTCCTTTGTACCCAGGGCCATTCAGCTTTTCAACCATTGCACAGAAGGACACACAAAGAGAGATCATCATAGGGGACTGGACTGCATAAACAGATCCCACTCCTGCATACTCTTTTTACCTGGACTCTCTACCCTTCGACTCCTTGTCAGTGGAATGCACAGCTGAGTGTGTGTGTGTGTGTGTGTGTGTGTGTGTGTGTGTGTGTGTGTGTGTGGGTAGATACTCAGTTTGCGATGTGTGTAACCCCCCTGACTACTGATACTCCTGGACTATGTTACACTTTATTTTTGGTGTGTGTGTGTGTGTGTGTGTGTGTGTGGGTGTGTGGTGTGTGTGTGTGGAGTGACACAGGGGGGTGGACGTGTGTTTAAACCCCCCCATCTCTTTTTCTAAGGAATACAATGGACATTGTTCTAGGAAAGAGACTATGGACACTCTTGGACACTTTATGGCCACCTTGTCTTGGCTACTATGTGCCACTTAGCTAAGGCACATGTGAACACTGTGGACACTTTACACTTTATATTTTTGGTGTGTGTGTGTGTGTGTGTGTTTGTGGTGTGTGTGTGTGTGTGTGTGTGTGTGTGTGTGTGTGTGTGTGTGTGTGTGTGTGAGATAGAGAGAGAGAGATGCCTTGGCAATAAGTATGCAACAGCGACCTATATATGATTATTTTATTTTATGTGTAAATATGTGTGTTATGTCTTGTGGACAATGTCTTTATGTCTTTATTTATGTGTGTATGCTACTTGACACCTTAATTTCCCCCTGGGATCAATAAACGATACTCTACTCTACTCTACTCTACTCTACTCTAATTATAAGCCTGAAATAAATATGCTATTAATTGCTATGAATGCATGCCAACATCCCATCGTCTACTTCTGAAACTCATTCATTAAATAATCTTGTGCTGAAATAAGTATGCAATGTAGTATATGACCACAAGATGGCACGTTTAGGCCATCACTGTTTAAAGTATTGCTCTACTAAAGACTGCATATACAGTACACTGCTAACAGTGATATTTTAAACGTTGTTGTAAAATAGTTTTCATATCGCTGATTTTTTTTTTTTTAGGATAGTTAAACTATTGGAGATTATAACACTAAATCAGACCTTCAGCTAGTACAGTTTTCCCATACAGTACACATACGACAGGGGAATTCTTCCTGTCCCTCTCTCTGTTTGCCTCAGGTTCTCCTGTCATGTGTTAAGTTAGTCTTCACCCCATGCTCCTGTCTGACATCTCACACAGATATCACCATAGATCTCAAGTTTCAAAGCTGGAGCATAGTTTTGAAGCACTTGATGCGAATCTGACTTGTTGGCACATAGCTAACAGCAAGAATAATTACATGATTTTAAAAAATCTGTCTGTCAACATCTGTCAGTACCTGAACACATGACAGAGAATATTAGGATACCTTCTGTAGACGGATTACACGGATTGTAATGTTGAGTGACGAACGATGATGCCGCACTTAATCAGGCAAGTCCAGCCAAGTCTATGAACATGGATGGCTGTGTTGACGCTGTTATCTTTCTGAATAACCCTGTCTGTATCGTCAGCCTACCTGAGCATGACTAACAAATGAACAGGGATACACTGGTCTACTTTCAATCTCAAACACTCTACTTTCAACTTTGCACACTAATACACTCCTACTCATCTACGTTTCATTGAGTCAATGTTTTGAATGGATATATTGGTCATAATGTGAAACTAAGCAGGGCTTGACACTGGCACCTGCCAACCGGCCAAATGCTGGTAAAACTTGTGGCTGGTTATAATTTTAGTCTCACTAGCCAATTTGGCAGGTAACTTATTCTATGGTATGACATATCAGAATAGCCTATATTCTGCACTTTGCCCCTTGTGTATCAATTGTATTTCAGTCCAAGAAAAAGCTCAGTTACTCAGTTTCTGTTAGTTTGATTAATTTCCATGTAGAAAGCTGTGCACTCATCTTCTTGCTTTAGCACTTCCTCTTCTGAGGTTAGATGTACGGTGTCTTTATAAACAAACAAAAAAACAATATCAAATTTGTGGCTAGTGCAATAGTTGAATGGCTAGTGACTTGGGAAAGCCACTAGCCACCAGGGCCAGCAAGCGAAAAAGTATTTTAAATATTTGTTTTGGGGCTTTTTGGTGTTTATTCAGATAGAACAGTGAAGATGGAGAAACAAAGAGAGACCAAAAAAACAAGAAGACTAAAATGTGTATTCCTGTGTCAAAAGCAAGGCCTCTGTAGACTGACCCCTCAAAAGACCTCTGACTCTTTAAATAACATCACATGAATATACAGTATCACACTATCCTAGACGTGTCATATTATGTAGTATTGGTACTGTATTAAATCTATTGCACACTCTTTATCAGTCCGTTTGTAAATGTCAGTCCTGGGTATGTCTATGTCCTAGTATAGGGTATAGAGAGAGAAATGTAATTTCAATTTCCTTGTATGACCTGTGTTTATGAAGACACTCACAATAAAAGCTGACTTGACTTGACTTATCAGAATGGATTACTAGCCCTTTAGTGGAGATGAGATTGGCAGGGATAAAACTCCCTGTTGGCTGCATAGACGTAACTATGTCATATCAATAATACCAAAAGTCCCAAGTGACAGATTAAGAAATGGTCATTACAAATTTGGTAACATAAAGCATATATAATGAAGACTCTGAATGAAAGGGTTAAATGGAGTCTGTCTCTCCCTTAGATGTTTTACTGTATCTAGGCCATAAAACCACATTGGAGGGCTACAACTAAAGGACACCTCAAGTCATCCCCTCTCTCTAGTCAAGATGCACTACTTCTATTCTATCTGGGGCATAACCGCAGCTGACGGGTACTAAATAAAGCAAAACCTCAACCTTTCCTCGGAAGTAGCTGACATTGATTTCCTGCCACTTAAAAACAAATCTGTTGGTGCAGGAGCTCGCTGCAATTGCCAGTTGATGCAACTGCGTTTTAATGGCGAGGAGAGGATGCATGTGTAGTGCTTGTGTCATACTATCAGTGAGGATCAATCAGAACTTCCCCAAGTCACCTTGTGATTCATCAGGCATGTTTTTTTCCATTGTGGTCAAAACTTAATCCCTTTCATCTGCTTTCTGTTTTGAGTTGGCATTTCTGTTGCACTAAGCAATATAATATATATCATATATCAATCAATCAATCAGTCAATCAAAATGACATTATCCTACACAATTGTCATTCAATGTGCTAAAGATTAGAGACAGAGAAAAGAGAAAAAACTGTAGATAAGAGTAGATAATTAACTAACTAACTTAATCACCAAAGGCAGATGGGAATAAAGCTGTTTTTAATGTCTTTTTAAAATAACATAATGTTGGGCATAATTTGGACAGGAAGCTGGTTCCAGCATTTTGCAGCATAATGACTAAATGCCATTTCACCGTGTCTAGATTTGACCCTAGGCACTACCAGTAGAGGAGGATTCTGAAGACATAAGACATTACATTACATTATTACATTATTACATTACATTGCACTTAGCTGACGCTTTCATTTATTCAAAGCGACTCACAGTTATTATTTGTCAGGGTATTGGTTACAGGCCCTGGAGCAATGTGGGGTTAAGTGCCTTGCTCAAGGGCAATTCAGCCATGGATGGAGATATAGGGAGAGGTCAGGGGGATTCGAACCTGCAACCCCTGGATTATAAGACCAACTCCCTAACCACTAGGCCACGGCTGCCCTATACATCATACATACATACATCTATTGGGATGATATTGCTCAAGCATATTTACAATATATTTAGGGCCTAAGCCATTTAGTGACTTATAAACTATCAGAAGAATTTTAAACCCAATTCTAAAATCTCAATGGTAGCAATGACCTAAGTACTGTGATGTGGTCTCTTTTCTTTGTTTTAGTTACAATTATTGCTGCATCATTTTGGATTAGTTGCATCTGCCTGGGTGGCCTTTGTGGGAGACCTATAAGTAGGGTATTGCAATAGTCAACTCTACAGGTAACAAAAGCATGGATTAACTTCTAACAAATCCTCTTTACATACAAAAATATAAGAAATCACAGTGAATACCCTATTTTATGATGCTCAGAATGACAAAACGGTAGCCACTCTCAAACACCTCAACTCATTGCACAGCACCTGATAGAGTGAAGATGTACTGCATATAAAAAGGCCCAGCAAGTGTAAGTGTTCAACAGTCTATGAGCAGACTTCACCTCACCCATGCCTACAGGATATCGCCATGTGAAGGTATTGCACATGGCGTGACCCTGCTACGGTCTGTTCAAGGTTTGGCAGACAGTGGTGGGAGTGAGATTAGGCCTGCATTACTTAAACACTTAGCTGACGCTTTCCTCTGAAGTTGACTTACAGTTATCACAGGGTATTAGTCACAGTTGGTTCTTGGTGCAACGTGGGATTAGGTCGGTGCCTTGGTCAAGCGCACTTCACAAAGGTGTAGCGGTACACCTTCTTCCTATTGATCAGGGCTGCGTTTCCCAAAAACTCTAATGTAGTAGCCGAAGTAGTAATTAAGTATGAGGGGCCTCCTACGCAATGTATCAGAAATAGGTCTCACATAATCACTAAACGTTTATACATGCACAATTTTACCTCACATATGCACTTGGCACAACCATTGTATTTGCATGTGCAAGCAAAAATATATTTTGACTACATTGTATGTAGGCTTATAAAAGGATTGTATGCATGAACGTTTAGTGATGTGGTATATTGCCTAGGAGGCCCCTCATACTTAAGTACTACTTAGGCTTACATAATACTTAAGGGTTTTTGGGAAACGCAGCCCATGCTGGGATTTTAACCTGCAAGCCTACCTCTCTACACAGGAAAATGTGTGTCATGTAGTGACGTCATGTGTTTTTCTTCTCACACTCTGATCCAGGTGGGTTGGCACTTCAGTGGAAGCGGCGGCGGCGGAAGTGAAGGGGAATCTGCCTCTGAGCTCCTGGTTCTCCCTGATGAGCGAGTCCATGTGGCCTCGTAGCTGGCCGTGAGCCCTGCTCCACTCCCTCTCCCTCTGCTCCAGCAGCTCCTGCAGGGAGAACAGCCTCTCCTGGAGCTGCTCCATCTACACGTACACCCAGACACACCAGACACACACACACAGCCAGACATAAACAAACACAGAGACACATACCGTAGAGAGACAGAGAGAGAGACAGAGAGAATGTGTGTGTGTGTGTGTGTGTGTGTGTGTGTGTGTGTGTGTGTGTGTGTGTGTGTGTGTGTGTGTGTGTGTGTGTGTGTGTGTGTGTGTGGGTGTGTGTGTGGGTGGGTGGGGGGTTGAGTGTGTGTGTGTGTGAGTGAGAGAGATAGAGAGAGAGAGAGAGAGAGAGAGAGAGAGAGAGAGAGAGAGAGAGAGAGAGAGAGAGAGAGATGGGTGTGTTGGGGGAGCCGACAGAAAGAAAAACTGAAAAAACAATAACAAAAAGGACAAACATTCCAAGGCAGACCTCAAACTTACTCCATATCAGACAGAGAATATACGTACATACAGTATTCTCATCAATAAGAAATTAAAAATAGGGTTATTAGTATGCATTTATTGAATAACTGAACATTAAGACATTGAGAGGTTAGATGCTAATCCTTTTTATTGGCATGAGCATATATGCTAGATTTGTATCGGGAGTGTGCACATCATATAAACGCAACTACTATATAATCACAGAAAATTATTTGATGATGACAGGGGGGGGGGGATACATTTTAGATACTAGAGAACAGTAAATTGTATATGTGAAGGTTTTTATAAAAGCAATACCTTAATCATGTCATCACCCCCCTCTCCTCTTGTAGACTTTGCATACATTCCGCTGCCATATCTGTTACAAAAAAACATTACCACAAAACACTCATGACAGGAACCCAGAGAGTGGGTTTTATCGAAGAAACAGTGAGGCCTCAAAAGTCCTTTAGCAGGTTTCAACAGGATGTTTCTTATCTGAATATAAAAAAGGTGCCAAGCTGGAAACAGATCTCAGATTTGCACATCTTAAAGAAGGGTATGTTCCACTTCTGTGTTTTCTACATGATTACTATTCTCTGCAACATCACTGTTTGTAAACTGAATGTCACTCCATTTATGAATGCTTAAACTTTCCTATTGAGGGGAAAGGTGACAAGAGGAAATGGTTAATTTAATCTAATTTGAAAGTCAAACATTAGTTTATTTAACAGACCTTATTATTCACAGTCGCCCAGAACCATTGGAATAACTACAGATTTCTCATTTACGACAAATTGCCCAGACTAAACGTTAAAATAAAAAGACCCACAAGCCAAGCTAATCAGACGAGGACCAACTTTCTTTTTCTAAAGCCACCCTCCTAGCTTTTTTTTTTTTTTTACTAGAAAGCTCCTTATAATTACCAGGGAGTGTTATCTATGTGTATTGTGTATTATCAATAAGTCACACCAAAGTAAAACAAAGTACAAAAGCATGAAGTACAAAGCACCCTCTCTCAGTTGCCATTTGCCACTACCCTTTAGTTCTCTGTGTAAGTTCCTACATGAGAATTCACACTAATCCCAAAAGCACAAAAAGCACCCTTTCTCAATTGTTTCCAGGTGTTTTGTTTTGTTTTGTTTTCTCACAGTGTAAGTTCCTTCTGTACGTATACATGAACGAAAGTTCACTAAACTTTGTTTGCCCTAGTAGTGGCGGTGAAGTTTAACCTGAGAAAGTGCATGGCCTCGTCCTGTGTGGTTTTCAGTTCATTAAACAGGGTCTTGTGCTTCCCTTCGGGCCTAATTGCTCCATTCAGACATCTCTGTGTTTGTCCTGGTGCCCTGGCACCTGCGAGAGCAACGAAAACATGCATTAATGATTACCAAGCACTTGCCTGTGGGCGAACACGGTGCATCTGTGGAAATACAATACAACACGCTCTGTTGACCTCGCGGCACCGCCCATCCAAGGACTTACACTGCACTACTGTACACACAAACCTCTGCATGCAGATACACACAGTAATGTATGTGACATACCACAGTAATGGTGGGGTGGCGTCCGCGCCAATGTCTTATCCTGAGCGTTTCGCTCGGTGCGTAATTCCAACAGCAGTATAATGAAAAAAAAGAAAGGAGTCGCACACTGGAGCTGAATGCAAAATCAAAAACAAGGGACAAATGTTTCTGGTCTAGCCCATCATCAGTGTTCCCAGTTTTTGATTTTGCATTCAGCTCCAGTGTGCAACTCCTTTCTTTTTTTTCATTATACTGCTCTTGGAACACTAATGATGGGCTAGACCAAAAACGTTTGAAACGTTTACTTTTTTCGGCTTAATACAGTTTTTGATTTTGCATTCAGCTCCAGTGTGTGACTCCTTTCTTCCTTTTCATGTGACTTACCACACCCATGGCCCTCCAACTGCTGGACTTTGTCCCTCTGTGAGTTGCGGCCTGCACTGCTGCCCAGAGGCTCATCCATCTTGGGGAAAAGACTGCTGAGCAGCTGTGACACAGGCATGGCGCTTGTTAACTCTTTGTCCGTGCTCGGTTGTGACACTGGCACTGTTCTGAGATTTGTTTTGACACTGTTGTTTGCGACCGCATATGGTGTGGCCGAATGCTGCCGCCAGCTCAAGTCACCCAGCTCAGAGTCACTGGCCTCACTGCTGGTGCTGGGGAGCAGCTGAGACTGGGTGAAGGATTTGAGGGTGGGAGTGTGGGGTTGCCCAGCCGGGCCCAGACAGGCCTCAACGTCACTGGGGGCATCACTTGTTGCGTCGTCCCCATCCGAGAGCTCCAGGGTCTGCTGCTTCAGGTGAACAGGCAGTGGGGAGGAGGGAGGGGGCAGTTGTTGCTGCCTGTACAATAGGGACCCGAGCTCATCCTCACTACTACTGCTGCTACTGGTCTCACTCGAGGTGAAGGCCATGCGCTGACACTGCTTGAGTTCCGTGGCTAGGCTGAGAGCGACTGGTCTACTAGGGTTGGGGCTGGCAGCGGTCCGCAGGACAGGGTGAGAGCTATCAGGACCAGAGCGTGTGCCAGTTGTGGGAGTCCTCTGGCTCTGGCGCACCTGGATGATGTCATCATTTACCTTTTTAAAGGTGGCAGCGCCCACCGACGCACGAGGAATGACCCTGCGTGAGGCGTTTGCTTGTTGTAACGAAGTTGCGGTGTTATTTCTCTGTATGTTACGTTGAATTTGATCACCAGTCTTCTTATTTTTAGCCAAGCGTGGTGTATCAGACATCTGGTTACTGCAAGCTTGACTTTGGGGTACTTTGGGGTTTGTGTAGCGATCTGAAGGGTGGCTGACACATCCTGCAGTAGCAGCAGTAGCAGTAGCTGTTTTCTGGACGTCGTCCAAAGTAGCTAATGCATTAGTGTTGTTTATTTGGTCTATATGCAAACTTCGAGGATCCGCACTCCCACCGTCTACAGTGCCTCTGCTTGGACATTCTTCATCTGGAACGCTGACTTTTAACTTGCCAACGCAGGATAACCCTTTGCCCTTTCTCAAGAAGCTCCTCTTCTGCGTCATATTGGTGTTGTCACTGGCCTGGCCACAAGAGATATGGAGGACCATATGGAGTTTTATTAGTCAGACCTAAAAAATGTTCAACGCATACATCTATGGATCTATAGATGAATTTAGATATGACTAAACTTTACTGGTATTTTTCCAAACCTGATATGATGGTGAGCTTTCACCAGCTCGGAGCTGTTCCTCCAGAAAGTCTTCAAATGTTTTCTGACTTTCTCTCACAGCAGGTCTAATCGGTCTAGATAGAAATTATCACCACACATTATATTTCATTGCGTTATGATACAGTTAACAGATATTAACTTTTGTACCTCCGCCAAGGAGGTTATGTTTTTCGGTCGTGTTGGTTTGACTGTTTTTTTGTCTGTCTGTTTGTCTGTCAGCAGGATAACTCAAAAAGTTATGCACGGATTTGGATGAAATTTTAGGGAGTTGTTGGAAAGGACAAAAGGAACAAGTGATTAAATTAAGAGATTAAACCAGGTGATTTGGAGGTGATCTGGATCACGCTCCGGATCCAGTAATTTTTCTAAAGATTCTTCACCATTGCAGGATAGGGCGAATTTTGACAATCAAGTTTCTAACGCCACAAAAATAAGGCAGAAAGACTTGAAGAAATAAGGGCGTAACATAGTCAAATGTTCTATCAAACACCTTCCTTGGCAGAGGTCTGTTCTCTCTAAGTGCATTTCTAGTTCCAAGTGATTCACACAGAATGATATAATCAGCAGCATACAATTTCTGGGGAAAGTACAGAAGTGTAGGACGGTTAATGCAGATATTTAAGCAGAAATGAACTGTCTAAGATTAGATTTCTTAAAGGTTGAAAGAGATAACTCCTACTCACACATATCATGATCAACCACAAATAAAATGACAATACATTGTATAAAATTGTGTGTGTGTGTGCGTGTGTGTGTGTGTTTGTGTGTGTGTGTGTGTGTGTGTGTGTGTGTGTGTGTGTGTGCGCGTGTGTGTGTTTGTGTGTAAGAGAGAGTCTGTTAGAGAGAGAGAGAGAGAGAGAGAGAGAGAGAGAGGGGAAGAGATAGAGAAAGACCTCGTTTACATGAGACATTTGATTCAGAACCAACTCAATTTAATTATGAAAAAAGCTTAATTCCGATTTGAAAACGTCATGTAAACACTTCACAATTCGGAATTAAATGAAAGTTCAACGTAAACTCGACAGAATTATTTCATTCTGAATTATAAACTCTGAATTAAAAATGTCATCTAAAAGTGGCCAGTGTGTGTGTGTGTGTTTATGTGTGCGATATATTTCCTAATGTTCACCTGTCTTCGGGGTTCCCTGACCGCCTTCCTCGTACTCCAAAGGGGCTGATCTGATAAGGTTCATCCACCGGTTCTTCCCGAATAGGAGACAGATTCCTCTGTTCTGTCTGAACTTTACTGCCAATTTGACCCGATGTACACATACTGATGTAGCCTAATTAAAATGAAACCAGAAACAATGATGGTTCTTTTGTCTGAAGGTGACTTTAGAGGACCAAGATGCACAGATTTATGGCTGGGGGTGGGATACAACACTACCATAAACAGTTGGTAATAACTACAACCCTACATATACTGTTAAATTTTTTATCAGTAACTTAATATATTTTGCCTCCTAAATGGGTGAGATAATAGAAATAAACTGGCCTAGGTTCACGAAGCCCATGAAAAGTCCTCAAGGTAATCACTGTATCCTGTTCTACGGTTTTATTTGTTCACAATGGGTTAACAACACATCGGCAGTGCTAGTGAATCGGGGTAGAACACAAATATATAATATAAATACAGTATACTGTGTATACATTTGAAGGGTTTATTTGCAAAACGGTGTATCCACCATTTTTGACTTTTGCATTTTATTATTGGAAATGACTGTTCAGAGGTCATATCACCTATGTGTGAATTCTTGGCACTCAAATATTTTGGGAACATACTTTTTAAACATATACAAAATCCATTTTGCAATGCAGTGCAATGGAATGCCCAATACAAAATGTCAATTTCCCAACATTCTACAAAATGGAGATACACCGTTTTGCAAATAAACCCTTCATTTATACAGCAGCCTATATATTGTCATATACTGTACTGTTATACACTGGCACACATTGTCATATGCTGTACTGTTTACTGTACTGGTTACAATACTTCAATTCAGCTCTGCAAACCAAGTAAGTAAGGGATAACTTATTGTCTGTAGTTGAATACAGACTAATATTCAGGCTGACAGGACGAACAGCACACCGAAGGCAGAAGGGTTTAGATTCATCCTGAAGGGAAACTGGATTGGCCAATTCATTCAAAGAGAAAGAGGAAAAGAAACTCTCAAAACGCCCCGCAGCAGAGAGCCTTATAACAGTTGTGAATACGGGAGGAGGTACGGTTTAAAAGGCGTTACATCTCTTTGTAGTGTTGCATTACCATGGGCATTTCAACTTTTCACCTGCCACTAACCTGCACTAGCTTACGGCTGTAATGCACCGTGAGTCTAACAGGTGACTAATCAGTGAACAGTAAATGCAGACAGTGAAACGAGGAAGTAGTAGTGAACAACCCTTTTGCACAATTTCCTTTAGGATTCTTTGTGAACGTTTACAGGAAGATACAAAGACAAGACAGGTAGATAAGGATAGATGAGAGCTGCAAAACCACGTAATGTTCTCTGATTTCTCTGTTTTCATAGGTGTTAGTAACACTACAGTGCATATGATTTGTTGTACTGTGTATACTGTCCTGTTTACACAACAATTTCTTTTGAGCTCTGCAAAAAAAGTGATTGGGACTATATAGGCGAGAGCACACATTCCCTGATCTCTGCATTACCATGAGCACTTCAACTTGTAACTTCCACTAACCCATGCATTTACTGTAATGCACACACCCCGAGTTTCAATGGGTGGCTATGTTGAAATCAGTGAACAGTCAATGCTGGCAGCAAAACAAAGAATATTTACAAGAAGATAGACCTAAGTACAAGACAGGTAGCTGAGAGGAAAGCTGTGTGAGTCACTCTAATCTACGCAGATGTAGGTCAAACTGAAACTGCAATTTCAGTACATTTTCATAATAGCTGCAGTTTCTTTCCTAGATAGTGCATTACCCTGTGTGTTGTGCTGCAGTATAATACTTTGTGTAGGCTGGAGCAGTTACAAAAATAAACAATGTATTTTTGCGTTTGCTGTTATAGCTGTCGAGTGCAGCAGCAAATATGGCAAGTAACATGTCCTGTTATGGCCGTATAGTGGTTAGTAATACTAGTGATTAAGAGTGATGAGGGCATTTGAGTCACTGTTAAGGCAGACGTGAGCTTACGGTAGTTTTCGAATGGGGAATAGAGCAGTACTCTTTATAATTATATAGGTCTATTCTGTTGTATATTTGAAAAGAGCGTAGGAAGAGGAATCTGAAAGAAACTGAGACTTTTGGGAGCACCTGGAAATGTTAATGAATTGCCTCGTCAAAATCAGGTCATGTCCCCTGTCTTCCCTTCGAAACATTTTCCTCAAACCCAAGCAGGGAGCCCTGACAAGTCTGGACCAGCAGTCCCCATGGACTCAAGGGATTTCAAGGAAGAGTAGTTCTCACTGGACATGCCATTCCTGTGTTGTTTGTTTTTCTCGTGGCATATGCTAAGCAGTAAGCATGCCTCAAAGCCGTGTGTGTGTGTGTGTTTTCAGCCCATTCAGTTCTCCCTAGGCACACCCAAAGCAAAGTTCAATGTGCATTCCTCTTGCTCACAGAAAAATGTTTTAGTCCTTTCCACCCAAGCTCCTGCGGGTTTTAATATCTCTCATGCATCTGAGAAGTACTCTACAACAAAAAAAAAACTGTAGTAGGATTTGAATCTCAGACAGACAGGTTGCGCAACATTTAATGGTCCTTCCCATCTCAGGTTACTCCATACTGGAATACCCAGAGGAGCAACAAGAAAAGAAAGCAAAAAAAAACAAAAAACACACACACGCACACACAAACTGAAATGTCACGTCACCCCAAAACGATGACATATATGGGACTTTTCTACATGAGGGGACATCAAGATGATGACATTTTTTCCATCATACATTTCAAGAGTCACACACAGTCGCAAGGGCCCCAGCTGCTTATCTACTCAGCCTGTGCTGACTTGTTTCCCCAGGACTGGAGGGGGCGGGACTTGGGCAACAAGTCTGAGCAGTTTAAGGGAGCTGCTGGCTCACCAAAGGAGCTAAATTATTCCCAGACCTACGACAGAGCAGAGCAGAGCAGAACAGGCTGCTGCAGCTCAGTTCACAGAGAGGCAAGCAAGACGCGCTGCTCACAGAGCTGTGGCATTCCACTGACAGCCGTGAGCGGGAAAGGACCACTTGGATTACTTTTTGGGTTTTTGTTTTTTGCTTTGATCAAACGTGTTTCTGACTGAATAATTGGAGATATCTGACTTCATTTTATTTCATTTCATTATCCACTAGTGCTTTTTTTTTACTCAAAACAATGGTTGTTCACGCCATTGACAACTGCACAGCAGAGGAGCCCAAGCTGTATGTGTTTTTCTCCTCTGTCATGATCGTGGAGTTTATCTTGGCCCTCCCTCTGAACCTCACCGTGCTCTACCTCTTCATTTTCAAGCTGAAGTTCTGGAAGACAAACAGCAACAACATTTTCCTCTTCAACCTGGTGCTGGCCGACATCCTGCTGCTCATCTGTTTGCCGGTGAAGGCGCACAACTTCCTGCACGGAGAGCGGAGGAGCAACAACAAGGTGGTGTGTGAAGCCATGCTCTTCATGTTGTTCCTGAACCGGGGAGCCAGCATTGCCTTCCTCACAGTCATCTCCATAGACCGCTACCTGAACGTGGTGCACCCTGGGAAAAAGAACTTTCTGAAGATTCTAAAAAAATCGCCGCAGATCTCCATCCTCATCTGGGTGCTGCTGCTGCCTCTGACCACCCCCACCATGCTGCAGAACTTCGACTGCTGCAACAGCTTCGGCCGTGACAAGGACAACGCGACGGACATCCTGAGGGAAATCGTGTTCTTCACGCAGATCCTCATCCCCTTCATAGTGCTGGTGTTCTGCACGTCTCGGATTGTGAACCGCCTCAAGAAGAAGACCGTCGGGGACAGGACAAAGCTGCGAAGGGCCACTTTTCTGGTCACCTCTGTGATGCTGGTCTTTTCTCTCTGCTTCCTCCCGTGTACCATAGCCAGAATGGTGCTGTTGATAGTGCGCGTGCAGGAGTATGAGTACGCTGAGATGATTGCGGTGCAGGTTTACGACGGCCTCATGTGCTTGTCCTACTTGGACCTTTTACTTGACCCACTGGTATACTGCCTAAGCAGCACAAAGTTCAAAAGCCTTTACTTGGAACACTACCTCCCGTTTCTGATCCCGGCTGACGGGCAGCCAATGGACAGCACGCATTCGACAGGAAACGCTTCCAACGCATCCCATCCGAACAGTGCGCAGAGGACGAGACAGCAGTCAGAGTCACAGGCACTTACGCTCCTAACTCATGACAAACAGACAGCAACACAGAGGGACTAAATCATATATTTTTTGTACAGGACATTTTATGTGAATATATTATAAATGTTTTGCTTGCGTACTGTGAAATGCAAAATCTGTGAACGTTCTGTTACAATTACTCAGCATTTGTGCAACCTCATCCGATTTTTGTTTGGAATTCCCCGAACCTGGAGTCAGCTGAAGACTACTGCAGGACAGGTGGCATTGCAAGTGCTCTATTCACAATGTCAACTACAGAGGAGTTTTTTAGCCATGTTGTGATTCACATTCACACTGAATTGAGACAGTGGCGCAGGGACAGATGCAAAGGTTTTTCTTTTTAAGCTCAACATCGAAGACATTTCTTGTTATGTTATCTGGGGAAAGCATGTTAATGTTGTATACTGTTGTGCTGTTTGTCTGGGTTGTGAAAGGACTTGATTGAGTGTATTTCTTACTACAGTACCCACAGTATGCTGAACCGCAGATGAGACCTAAATCAGTTTGTACATGTATAGAACCGTTAAAATAAATGTGTTTTTTAAACATATCCATGTGTCTAACTTTTGTCTACAACACTGCATTTCTAGGAATAAAAAGGTAAAGCATGGAAAGGACTTGAAAAATGAACGTACTGTATATATGGATCAATGGATCTTTTTTATGTTGTTTAACTTAATAATGCCATGTATGTACTGTATGTGTATCGTATGTCATGACAAGACATAGTAAGTTGAAACAGTATTGAAAAACCCCTGCAGTGGGCTCTCCTTAGTTTCCTTTCAAGTTGGCCAATAGCAGCACTTTAGATAGTGTACTACATACCAGTTCCTGTTTCTTACCAGAGCTGTGATCGGTTAGAGCCACACAGCGTGCCATTTCCTCCGTCTGAGATCTAAGTCCCTCTACGGATGTTTCACTCGGGGAAACATTCTCGGCACCTGGGTGGGTGTTTGAAATCAGTGCAGGTGTTGAGCTCAGACCCTCGGCTGAGGAAAGTTGGATCATCGCAAGTCCTGTCAGGGGGAGCAAAATGAAATACACCTCAGTGTCAGAGAAATATGTCAGAATGGTTATGAAAGTCTACGGAGACATTCCATCAAGTTAAAAATAATTCAAGAATGCAGACTCTGGCCCATAACCCTTCATGCGCAAGAAAGCAACATATTATGCATGATATACCAGATGTAGTCTCTTCATAAGCAAGAAAGCCACATATTATGCATGATATACCAGATGTAGTCTCTTCATAAGTGAGAAAGCAACATATTATGCATGTTATACCAGAGGCCCTCAGAATTTCACAATTTGTTTCTTCCCTCCCCTTGCTACTTAAAGAAGAAGAGTGTTTTTTAAGTTGTTTGTAAACATCTCCATTTAAACAAATGTTCCCCTCATGCCCTTGAATTGAGTTACAGCTAAAAAAGACAAAAAAAGATAAGTTACTTTAATGTACCTTGATTTTTTTCTAACTGTAGACCTGTTTGTTGTTGTTTACCATACATGGGGTTTTAAACATGTTGCTGGTCACGCCTTCTACTTCCTCTGTGGCAGATAAAAGCTGTGGTTCTGATGCAAGTGGGAGGAAGATACCTAAACATCTCTTGTGGCGTGTCAACAAGCTGGCTCGCAGCGAGAAGCAGAGGCAATGAATAATACCACAGATCACTGCAGGGCTGAGGGTAGTAAGCTTTACACTGGACTCTCTTTGGTAATGCTAATGGAATTTTTTTTGGCGTTGCCTCTCAACTTGTCTGTTTTGTACGTTTTCCTTTTTAAATTCAAATTCTGGAAGAACAACAGCCTTTTTCTCTTCAACTTGGTGCTAGCAGACTTGCTCCTTCTGATATGCCTGCCATTCAAATCGTACCACTTTCTGACTGGACTTCGACAAAGCAGAGATGATACTACATGCAAGGCCATGCATTTTATCTTGTTCCTAAACCGGGGAGCCAGCATAGCTTTCCTCACAGTCATCTCCATTGACCGCTACCTAAACGTGGTGCACCCTGGGAAAAAGAACTGTCTGAAGATTCTTCAAAAATCTCCACACATCTCCATTTTCATCTGGCTGCTGCTTCTCCCCTTGACCATCCCCACCATGCTCCCATCCTTTGACTGCTGCAACAGCTTCGGCCGTGCCAATGGAACCGAATGGGACGTCATTCCAGACACCTTGAGGGAGACGGTGTTCTTCACCCAGATTCTGATTCCATTCGGCGTGCTGGTGTTCTGCACCAAGCAGATCACCGCCAAGCTGAAGAGGAAAACCGTGGGGGACAAGACCAAGTTGCGCAGGGCAGTGATGCTGGTGGCCTCGGTGGTGCTGGTATTCTCTGTCTGCTTCCTGCCACTGACCCTGTCGCGGATGATTCTGTTGATTGTCCGCGTCCGTGACGACCAGAATGCCGAGAAAGTCGTGGTCAAAATCTACGACACACTCATGTGCCTGTCGTACAGTGACTGTCTCCTGGACCCACTTGTGTACTGTTTCTGCCGCTCCAAGTTCAAGGAGGTGTACATGTCCACTGTTTTACCTGCGAGGTGCCTGAGCCAGAGTAATGCCGACAACCCACAGACTACCTCCCGGGATCTAGTCAACTCTTCTCAACCTATGACTTCCACCAATAAGTCTATAATTGACCTGCAAACACGACTAACGGCCTGACACATTTCTTTGTTTCGGGGTTTTTTTTGGGGGGGGGGTAGAAGTGCAACTCAATACATAGCATGCTTTCTTATTTTACTCCTATGTATAATTGTTAATAGCTAAAGTTTTCTATTTGAAAAATTATCTTTTTTTAAAATTTGATATTCTGAAGTATTTTATATACTGAACATGAAGAAATAAATGAGACAGAAATGATAAGAGGAATCCATCCGTTATTCCAGCTACTGTATTGTCATGTACATAATGAAATTATTCCACTACCATGTACGTACTGTAGTTCCCTTACCTGGACCACATACTGAAAAGGTGGATTTATTTTATTTAGATACTTTTCCAACAACTCATGCACTACATATCCCAACTACTAAGTTTATTTCAAATTATTCTCTGACATCAGATGAAAAAAGAAATGCTTTATTGCTCTGTGGATGTTCAAAAAAATGAATGTGGTATCTTGTCGCATGGGTTATGTGATATTTGTGACATATTCCAGGAACCCTAAGGTTAAAACCAACAACCACAAAAGACCGTCACAGCGCTTCCTTATTTGGGTAAAATGCTGTGAAACCCTCTACCACTTTGTTGACACTGTCCCCCAGGCTGTGTTTTCTTAAACTCTTTTTTGTTGACAGTCAGTCAGTCGGTCGGTCAGTGTGTGTCTTACCTGGACTGCGGAGTGACAACAAGCCTAGCCTGCGGCTGTGTGTGTGTGTGTGTGTGTGTGTGTGTGTGTGTGTGTGTGTGTGTGTGTGTGTGTGTGTGTGTGTGTGTGTGTGTGTGTTACCTTGGTTGAGAAACGTCAGCAGACAGGCCTGCTCCTGTGTGTGTTTGCGTGTGTGTGTGTGTGTGTGTGTATGTGTGTGTGCGTGTGTGTGTGTGTGTGTGTGTGTGTGTGTGTTTGCGTGTGTGTGTGTGTGTGTGTGTATGTGTGTGTGCGTGTGTCTTACCTAGGTTGAGAAACGTCAGCAGACAGGCCTGCTCCTGTGTGTGTTTGCATGTGTGTGTACAGTATGTGTGCGTGCATGTGTGCTTCTCACCTGGGCTGAGGAGTGATAACAGCCTCGCCTGCTCCTGCAGGACCCTCTGAAGCTGCTCCACATGTTGCTGCAACAGCGCCTCCCTCTGGCCACACACACACACGCGCAAACACACACGCACGCGCACACACACACACACACACACACACACACACACACACACACACACACACACACACACACACACACACACACACACAAAATAAGATAGCATCCATATTCCAAACGGTCAAGCTCGACATTTTACTCTACTAAATGTTTCAAATTGATATTATTTGAAGTGAAACTTGGTTAGGTTGGACTGGTAGTACACATCACTGAGTGCTCTGGCTGGCTAAACGCTGCAAGCTACACCAATGTCAAAAAGAATGGTCTATTAGCGATGTACATGTATATTCTTGTGTTTTGTGCAAGGGAAAAGAAAGTAAACTGAAGTGCACAGTCAGACGAGCCAATCAGTGAGGGCTACATGTGGCTGGTTTGGGCTATGTGTAAACAGAGGAGCGAGAGAGAAACTTCACCCTGCTCTCTGTGGTTTTACTCACACAAAACTTGCATCAGCAACTCTGAGACTTCACTGAAACTCATAAAACTGCAGTGACATTTGCAAAATCAGATGGTATCACTATTTCCCTTTGCCTTTTTATTATCTGTACCCATTTCGGGTTTGTATGCGTTCATGAAATACAGCTTTGTCCACAGATAAGCATCATTGCATGAAGAAGAAGATGACATTCCGTCGATGCATACACTGTAGGCCTGCTTCTGAAAAGGTCAGAGAAATCCCAAAGGACATGTGTTATGGAAACTATGTTGAAATGGGCATTCGTGGGCTTTCATAACGGTGTTGAAATGTGGTTTTGCTGATGTTGGCATTTAGGGTCAACGTATACGCTGTAGATTTGCTCCTGAAAAGTTCAGGGAACAGCGAAAGGACATAGTTTGTAAAATGTGTTGAAATGGGCATCCGTGGGCTTTCATAATAGTGTTGAAATGTAGTTTTTGCTGATGGTGGCATTTACTAGGGTTGGTACCCCATTAGTCACGTTTTATTGACGTCAAGCACAAATAGTGAAAACTCAGTTAAGTTCACAAAGGTTATGACTATGGTGACCAAAGAACGTCTAAAAAGTAGATGTCTGTGTGTTGGTAAAGTAGTGTTTCTCCCCCGGGGGCGTTATGGAGCCATCGGGGGGCATTGAGAAGGATGGAGCTGAGAGGGCGTTGCTCTGTTGCCATTGGGGGGCATTAGTCTATTTTATTTTTCAGTACTAAGGGGGGGGGGGGGGGGCATTGGCAGGTTTGTGATGATGTCAAGGGGGGCATTGGGAGATTCATGATGAGGCCAAAGGGGTGTTTGTTCAAAACAGGTTGAGAACCACTGCTGAAATAGATGCCAAAATAGCAGAGTTCTGCAGTAGAGCCTCCCTCCCAAAGCCTCAGATGCGCTAGTGACAGAGAAAGCAGCGTGATAGTTTGGCCTACTGGTTAGTGTGTCTTGTATATAGATAGTACTGTATGCATTGGTCTTAACCTGTACCTCACCAGATGGATGGGTTCCGCCTTGCAACACGAACATCTATCTGGAACTACGCCAGAGTCGTAGATCCCCGAATGAGTGGTTTTATTTTTACAATTCCTTGCACGTGATTGGGGAAACACTTGTCTGCCCTTATTAAGATGTTACTGTAACTACTCACAGGTTTGAAAATACAATTAAAATTACAGTCAATGTCGATGAGTCCATGTGAGCAGAAATGTGTTGCCGAAACAACTGTAGCATTTCACTTATTTTACCCCTTCTCAACAACGTTTAAATTTTGACTACACCACATCTCTGAAAATCCTGTGATCCTGATTGGTTCTTCTGCATTTTGTTTTGAGAGCAGGGCGAATTCGAAGGTCCTCCACACCCTCGAGAGCTCACGAAGCTCAGCGGAGGGCGAGTGTCAGGCTAGGTTAAGCATGTCTGCTTCCCAAGCCCATAGTCTGCGGTGAGGTTTTGAAATCGAGCAACATGGCAGCCTGCAAAGTAAGACTTTGGTTACAGTAGACAACATGCAGACAATATATGACAATAAATAGAGGCATCATAGTGTCGGAATAGAGAACTCCGTTTTGGATAGAAAGTGTAGTGTTTAACAGCAAAAATGCAGATTTTTTTTTTTTTTTGAGTAGCCTACTGACATATTCCTGTATCCAAAATAATGCATTATACTGTACAGTAAAGTGCAGTATGTTTTGCAGTATTATATCTATTGCAGACTTTTAGTGCCCAGATTGAATATTGTATTTAATGCAGCAATGCTGTGGTAAACTGAAGTATACAGAAAGATTTTGATACTGATTTTTGATACTATCAGAAATAAACAATTGATATCACATTTGTGCTTGCTTGCTACAATAGGCTTACACATGGTGGGTTCATGATAATTTCACAGTGTTTAGATACCTTGTTTGTAAGTTCTATGGCATGCAGACCAGCTGAGATCAGCTGGCCATCACCAGTCACGGTGCCGCTTTTCAACTCTGGGCCTTGAGAATGAGGAGAGAGCGTGGGAACTCTGTTGGCCGGCTCGTGCGTAATTCCCGGGCGCTGCATGCCAGGTGAGATGCTCTCGGTGCGATATGAAGAAAACGAGGGCTGTGGTGATGTCACTGGTCGAAGACGCTGGCGCGAGCTCGGCTGCGCATTGCACGCGTCAGCTGCACAGCCATTAGCAGGAGCATTGCTGTCTCTGTTTATCTCCGCCGACATAAGTCACGCACCTGATGGGACACATTCCACAGCGCGTGCTTTTGTCACCTCTTTGTTAGCGGGAAGGTAGGCAAAATATAAGCAGTTTGTTTCTCTTTTCTTTCTTTGGTTAGCGAATGAATAGCACTAAGGCCACTAGTAAGCCGATATTTCACATAAAACTAGAAAAATCCTTGAGAATATCTAGAAGAAACGCTTTAGAAACCACAGCACACACAGCATGGCTGTCACAGTCCTATTATTTAAAAAGCATGTCGTTTTGTAAATCACCATACCTTAACCCGTGGTGGTTCCTTGTGTGCTTCCTTGATGCTTGCAGTAGTTATAGTAACTGTAAACAGGTATGAGACCACGCGACCACGCCTCTGCCTGCCTGGTTCTGTGAGTTGACCATTGGATTTGACAGTGTTGACATTATGTATAGCCTACCTCTAGGCCTAAGTACGAAAAGAAAACAGACATAGGTCTATTTGACCTTTACAATTCATTTCATTCATTTCATTCTTCATTCTGCTGGACTGTTGTGGACTGAGGGTTATGACATAATTTTGTCAAGTAAGCTATTAATTATAGGAGGCACAAATCATGTAGAATTATACTTTCTTATTGGCCCAGTAGGCTACTATCTATCATTTGATAGACCCATGACACCCTGCTCATATGCAAGTAATACACTATACATATGGGATCCACTTCATTTAGTAGAGGGCCTATTCTGTGAGTCGTGGTGAATTGGGTAGACCTATTTTCAGAAAGAAAAATAATCCCTTTTTGTTCAATAACATGAACCTGCTCCGAGAGACAGTTCCTGACCTATGGTCTGTCCTCGCTAGGACAATGATTGACTGAGCTGATCTGGTGCTTTGTTAAATAAAAAAGTTTACAAGGCTTGTTTGCAGTGGCTGCCTCTGGCACAACATGGTCGCGGATAAATCTCTCCTAATATGTGCACTCCTCTCCACAGGTAGGCCAGATTAAAACCTCCTAAAGACATTGTGCCGGTGCAGAGCTAGCAGACAGACGGAACATGTTTTTGAAACATATTTAAGTAGGTTACTCTGTTGCCTTGCTGTCTGTTGCACAATTGTCCTCAATTGCAGTAACCTATTTAGCTTAGACCAGGGTTGGGGAACCTATGTCTCAAGGGCCGTTTACAGCCCCCAATACAGTTCTAATGTTGTGCAGCTTCTCATGAAATATGACACGTTTTGTAAAGGAATCTTAGAAATTCCATTTGTAATACAACTAAGTTATATTTCAGGGGACCTAGAGAGGGTGGGGTCTGTTGTAAAGGTGGCTGCCTTCAATATAGGCCTAAAATACAGGGGGAAATCCTGTTTTTTTGTTTTGTTCATAGTACGGCCCTTGGAGGAATTTCAAGTGGCCTTCGAATGAAAAAGGTTCCCCACCCCTGGCTTAGACTATTATCTTAAAATTATTGGTAGCGGAATGTTACAGACAATACCAGAACATGTAGAGTTGATGATGAAATAACCATCATATGATGCTTGACATGATGGAATACGCAGTACAACTTGGCCAGGAGGGAAATCTGATTGCAATAGAATGTGTTGTGAGAAATGACTGTGTAATTTTCTACTTTCTGTGTAATTTACTGTGTAACTTCCAGGAGGCAAGGGTATTGTTGCGCTCTAGATGTTTAGAACAAAAGTAGGTGCGTGGACCCAAAAAGTACAGTTCAATGAAGAAAAATAGAAAATTCATTGTGCTTGACCTTACTGTCTTATTTAGTGTGCGAACCTGCTCCCTCTGTTAATTCACTTTCCAACCTCCATTCTACTTACATTTCCTTGGTTTACAGCGGTCTGTGGAGCCCTGTCTCAAGGCCTGCAGGCATATGTAAAGACGGATGGGGCTTTGATTCTGTCAATGGTAAAAAGGATGTACTCTGCCAGAACAGCCACTGAGTGTGCAGCTCGATGTGATGTAGAAAGAGCCTTCACCTGCAGGTAGATCCTAGGCTTACCTTATGAAAAAACAAGCAATATTTAACTGGAACCATGCAGTTGTGCATATCCAAACTATTGCATTTTGTGCATTTTGTAGTAAGCATAGTGTTGCATGTACCTAGTGCAATTCTGAAGAATTGTCGGAGTTTTTCATAAAAGTTGCATGCTGTTATCAATCAAAAACATATTGATAACTTTTAATTTTCGATTCTCCTCAGGTCATTTGTATACACAGAGGAAGATGGAGATTGTATGACAATCCCAGCAAACTCCAAAGTTCAGTCCTTGTTCCCAAGAGCAAACGCAAGACTTTATGAGAAAACAGGTGTGTGTACCTGTATAATGCAAAAGGGAACAAAACTTTTGATTTCACTTGAAGTGTAGTTGATGCAATTGCATGCGTGTTTTAGCTTCCCTTAAGCATATACAGGACCCCAACCAAAACTTGAAACTTACAATTTCCCCACATTTCTCCTTCCAGAGTATTTAAAGGAATGTGTCGATGGTATTGGAACAAATTACAGAGGTACCAAATCCACAACTAAATCAGGAAAAACATGTCAGCAATGGGGGTCAAGATCTCCACATGTGCCCAAGTTGGTATATTTTTATCAACTACCTTAAAGTAGTAGCTCAGTACAGTAGTATTAGTATTAACCCTACTTATTAACCATACTACAAAAATGCTCAAACTCATCATGTCTTTCACAAAGTGAACGCTGTTCTCTTTTCACAGCATGAATCCTCAGAGGTACCCAAAGGCCGATCTGGAGTTTAACTTCTGCAGGAACCCAGACAATGATCTTGGTGGGCCGTGGTGCTACACCACCGATCGAAACAAGAGGTGGGAGTCCTGTGATGTAGTGGACTGCGCTAGTATAGGTAAATCTGTGTGTGTGTGTGTGTGTGTGTGTGTGTGTGTGTGTGTGTGTGTGTGTGTGTGTGTGTGTGTGTGTGTGTGTGTGTGTGTGTGTGTGTGTGTGTGTGTGTGTGTGTGTGTGTGTGTGTTCGTTTGTGTGTGTGTTTGTTTGTGTGTGTGTGTGTGTGTGTGTTTGTGTGTGCGTGTATGTGTGTGTGTGCGTGTGTGTGTGCGTGTGTGTGTGTGTGTGTGTGTGTGTGTGTGTGTGTGTGTGTGTGTGTTCGTTTGTGTGTGTGTGTGTGTGTGTGTGTGTGTGTGTGTGCGTGTGTGTGTGTGTGTGTGTGTGTGTGTGTGTGTGTGTGTATTCGTTTGTGTGTGTATTTTGTTGGTGTGTACAGTGTGACTGCGCTAGTATAGGTAGGCACGTGGCAAACACCCCCCTAATTCAAGACTTCAAGACCTGAACGTTTGAAAGATTATTTATTTTTACACAGGGACTGCATGTATAAATATAATTTTTAAAAAGGTAAAATATAAGATTATAGCCATAAGGCTAATCCCCATCTTTTTGCCCTTGACAGTTTAGATGGTCCTTTAAAAAGATTATCAAGCAAGTATTGCACAAATAAGAAAAATAAACAAGTATGAAATAGTGCATACATTTTAAAAGAAATGATACAAGACTAAGTTAAAAAGAACAATTACCAATACAGACTATACAGAGTAATGTGGACAGTTTTGAGTATCCAGTAACCATGCTTTTAAGGGTTTACTAAATGATGTTAAAGTTGGTGATTCTCTAATTGTGATGGGAATTGCGCTCCAAGCTATGTATGAAAATACAGCCTGACTAAAGGTGCTCTTTCTAAATCACAGCAGTCATCCCTGGAACTGGCTAAAATTGAATAAATTATATTTCATGTTACCTATAGTTTTTTAAAACATGTTTCTAAAAACTAAGTTGTGAGTCTACAGTTACGCCAAGGAATTTAAATTCTTGAACAACATCTAGGGTTTCTCACCCTGCACCATGATGCTGGGATCAAGTCCAATGTAAAAAAGTACATGCAGACAGTCTTGGACACATTAAGATGATGGTGTTAAGATTAACCTCTTAATGTCATCATCATGTAATTCTCCATACTACAAAACTAAATGACAAGGCCACCACATATACCCGAACAACTTTTCGAGACATTTACTTTGTGTTGCCAGGATGAGTCATCTCTGTTTGTGAGTGACTAATTGTATGCTGTCCCTGGCCTAGTGACTGCTGCGTCACCTGAACATACAACATCACATGCCAACACACACAAATATTTGACATGTCCAGTGAAGGCATTTAGGTTCCATAATTAATTTATCCAATAACAATTCCTGAATAACAGAACCAGTACAAGTTTCCTGACCTCCCGGAGGGGGTTGGGCCTGTCTGTATGTTTGTCTGTCTGTCTCTCTGTGTGTTCATCTGCACTGTTTTGGGTCGCCTGAGTGTGGCGCCAAACACACAGCATCATGTGCATCGAGCATTGCCAGGGGGTGGCAGGTGGCTGATTGCTCTTTTTAGTTACTTGGAAAAAGATTCCTTTCTTGTTGTTTTGAATTGAATGTTTTCCTCATGTACAGTCTACATTTTTGGATACAGTTGTTGTGTTAGTTTCCAAGGAAGGCATTTAGTAAATTATTTGGCTGTGAGTCAACTATCATTGATGCAACAACATTTCTTACCCTAAACTAGTGGTTCCAAAAGTGGAGGGGATTTTGGAGGGAAGGGAATGTTTATTTAAAACCCATAGACATTGTAAACAACAGTCAAATGTATGGGTAATATGTGTATTTCCACGTCATGTGGTGAATTTCAATTAAAATTAAAGGGTTATGCCACTATTTTGGGGCTTTATACAGTTAAAATCGTTGGCTGGGGTTTATAAAGGTGGTAAAGTGTCTTATTTTTCATGTTAAGCGTTGTCATGCTTCAAGACAAGTTAAAAGAGGGAGTATGTAGCTAAGCTAGTGAAAGTCAATGGATCACTGTAGCATGTAGCATGCTACGCGGATGCATTGACTTTCACTAGCATAGCAACATGCTCCCTCTTTTAAGTTGTCTTAAAGCAAGACAATGGCTTACATGAGAAATAGGACACTTTACCACCTTTATAAACCCTAGCCAACGATTTTAACTGTATTAAGCCCCAAAATAGTGGCATAAGCTTACCCCTTTAAGCAATGTTAACTAATAAGAAAATGTTTGACAATTGGAATAAAACGGGGGGTGGGGTAGGGAGTCACTAAAGTATTTTAGGGTCCCAAAAGTTTATGAACCACTGCCCTAATGCAAATGTCAACGCTAGCCGTCTGACATGCTCTCTTGCTAAGACTCCCCAGAGGATTGCATCATCTGCAACGGTGAGGACTACACAGGCAACATCTCCAGGACAGAGTCAGGCCAAACCTGTCAACACTGGGATTCTCAACAGCCACACAGCCATGGCTACATTTCTGATCTGTAAGCATCTCAGCAATATGCAGATGTTGCTCGTGACATTTTTGGACTTGGCAAGGACACTGAAATACTGTATATTGTATGTGATATACCGCTGTGTGTGTGTGTGTGTGTGTGTGTGTGTGTGTGTGTGTGTGTGTGTGTGTGTGTGTGTGTGTGTGTGTGTGTGTGTGTGTGATAAGTCTTCCCGACAAACATCTGGAAAAGAACTACTGCAGGAACCCGGATGGTGAGCCAAGGCCCTGGTGTTTCACGACCAACAAAAACAAGCGCTGGGAGTACTGCAATATCCCTCAGTGTGGTGAGTTCCACCCCTTTTCAGTGAAAGTTTTTGTTTAGACTTTTGTAATTTCTTACTGGCAACGTTTACATGATGGTTTTAATTCCAAATTAATAATTCAGAATTAAATAGTTCAGTCGAGTTTACATTGCAATTTCATATAATCGCAAAGTGTTTACGTGATGTTTTCAAAGCGGATTAAGTTTCATTTGGAATGAAATTGAGTTAAATTCGGAATTAAACGTCCCATGTAACCGAGGTAGAGATGTTCGATAATATCGGCCCACCGATAATATCGGTCCGATATTAGCACAAAATGTAATATCGGTCAATATCGGTATGGGATTATTGACCTAATTATTTTTCTATTTTGCACAGACAATGTTAATATTTGGAAAGCTTTGTTGCATTTGAGCATGCATCTAGTGGGGAATTACAATACATTTAAGCATATTTTGTTCCACAACAGGAGATGTGTAATGTTACCTAAAATTTGTTTTGAGGAAAAATAACTCAAATATATCCACATCGGTATCGGCCGATATCGGAATCGAAAATTGAGAGTTTGACAATATCGACATATCGGATATCGGCAAAAAAGCCAATATCGGACATCTCTAAACCGAGGCCAATGTTTGTCTGAATTCATGAGCTTTACCTTTCTACTAGTGCATTTAATGCACCGGATAGCTCATAACACCTGACAATTATAATGAGCTCATTTAGTAAACAGCTGGAGTAGACATATTGTATTCAAGATTCAAGAGTTTTTATTGACGTAGTAGTAAAAGTAAAAGTACAAGACTTGGATATAGCGTTTTGGAAAAGAGCTCTTCAAGTGCTTGACCCCCCTGGGGATTGTAACCAGGCTTGTACGAAATTCCGAATGGAAAGAATTTCAATTCAAAATAATGTCATAACACAAACACTAGGTGGTGCCATTACCTTGAATTTCTTTGAATTTAATCTACACCACCCATTGAAAGTACATACAACACCACCACCTAGTGTTCGTATTATGGCATTACTTTTAATTGAAATTCTTTCCATTCGGAATTTCGTACAAGCCTGATTGTAACTAATAGCATTATGCTGAAATAAGTGGAGCAGACATGCCCTAATGGTTAGGGAGGTGATCTTAATATCAGAGGGTTGCAGGTTCCAATCCCACCCTTACCTTGCCCTACACCTCCGTCAATGGCTGAAATTGCCTTGAGCAAGGCACATAATAAACTGACAAATTATTACTTAGTCACTTTGGATAAACACGTTAGTGTAATGTAGTGTAATGGACCTGTAAGTGACACTGGATAAAAGCGTCATGTAATGCAATGTGTTGTTTATGAAGCCTCTGGTCCTCCAGCCACTGAGGAGGAGTACACCTGTATCACCGGAGACGGCACATCCTATCGGGGCACAGCGTCTGTCACCGTCACCGGGAAACAGTGCCAGATGTGGTCTGCCCAGAGTCCGCACAAACACTTGCACGTGCCAGAAAGCTTCCCCTGCAAGTAAGTAGAATTACTTCCTTGCAGGGCCTGGTTCTAGACAGTTAGGACATAGCTTGGTACATCGGATCAAGCACAGCACATCTATAGAAAATACTGTATGTAGGCCTACTGAGTGCCCATAAATGAGCATTGTCAATGTAAAGTCTATTTTTTTTGTTTCACTTGACTAATTCTGTGGCTCTACGCAAACAACTTTATTTATCTTCAAGTGTTCTTACTGCCGGATCTGCTTTCTTGCTGTGTTGATAGGCTATATTCATAAAAAGGACTTTATAAATCAATGAACGCCATGAATTGCTCACTTGTTCAATCAAAAGCCTAATTTCATCTCTATTGCTCATTTATTCAAATTATTCATATTGTTCAAAAATGAAAACGAAAATGAAGATGAAAATGTTTATCTTGTGCGTGTCCATATTGTCATTTTGCATTGACAGCCATCTTTTTATTTCTGGTATGAGTCGTCCTTTCCCGTGTATGTTTTAGTTAGATTTTTGACAATTATCTTGAACAATAAATGCTTGTGTGAATGTGGTGCGTACCTTATTTCCCTACCTAAGAGGGCTCGAGGCAAACTACTGCAGAAACCCCAGCGGTGAGAAACGTCCCTGGTGCTACACGGCAGACCCAGACACCAGATGGGAGTACTGCACAGTGCCACGATGCGGAGAGGGTCAGTCGCAACATCTTTTACATATATTTGGGGGTTTTCAACTTAATTTAGACAGGACAGTGAAGAGTGGGAAAGGAAATGAGTGGGAGAGAGAGACGGGGGAAGGATCTGGTAATGACCCAGGTCGGGAATCGAACCCGGGTCGTCTGCATAGCAGTCCAGTGCCCAGCCCACTAAGCCACGGCTGGACCAGTCGCAACATCTTAATCAAAATAATATGGTCACTTCATTTCTCAATGCAATTGAAGTAAATAAATAAATACACAAATAAATAACCAATGAACAAAATATTGCATTACAGAACCAACAATGACTTAATCGATCCAGAATTCGTTCCATCAGTCAGATAATCTGTGAATTGATCAATTAGCTTGTTGATAATGTCCATGATCATAAAGGCATTTCCAGAATACAGCAACACATGTTCCATGTGTTAAGACACCCCATGTTAAATGTTAATTGTTCTGTGCACTGCCAATGCGTCCTTCAGAGGAGGCCGTGGAGACTGCTGCCGTGGTCCTGGACTGCTACACTGATAATGGGAGCTCCTACAGGGGCACCGTGTCAGAAACTGTGAGCGGGAAGAAGTGCCAGGACTGGTCCTCCACGTTCCCTCACCACCACCAGAAAACACCTCAGGCCTACCCACAAGCGTAAGAAACTCAACACATTATGGGCATGTACTGTACGTTATTATTATGGACATGTTCATGTTACAGATATAATGTGTAAGAGCAGTAAGGATATTTAAACTGATATGTCAGCATTGCTGCAATTTCCAGTTGTAACGGAGCTGTTCCTGTGCGGGCCGCCACCTCCCAGTCAACACGTCTGTTTGGGCATAGGACCAGTCCGATAGCTCAGTGCTACCGATACTGTATGAGGCTTTGGGAGGGAGTTTTACTAACGTTCCATGCCACACTCTGCTAGTTGGCCTCCGTTTAACTCACCTCCCTAAACCTCTCTCCCATCCGGGTCACAGCACCAGTAAAACTGAGGTGCTCCTGCGTAGTCCGCCACTCCGGACTCAAACCCCCCATTAGCTTATTAGGGACATATTACATTACACTTAGCTGATGCCTGTGTCCAAAGTGACTTACAGTTATTTACAGGGGATTGGTTACAGTCCCTGGAGCAATGTGGGGTTAGGGTCCTTGCTCAAGGGATACTTCGGCCTTGGAGGTAGGTGTAGGGCAGTGATTCTCAAACTTTGTCAGACCGAGGACCACTTTGTCCCCCCAAAAATGTTCAGGGACCACCTGTCAACTGAATTGAGAGTTGGTGGGGTGCTAATTCGACACTGTTAATTTTGATGCAGATCACTTACTTTTTATTCACATGTACAAGCCTGTCTTATTGTGGTGAAAACGTGACTTCAGACATGTTTGGCTTTGTAATAATGTATTTTGTATAAATATAGCCTACTGCTAGCTTGTCTTGCAAAAGTAAAAATCCCCTTGCGGACCACCTGAGCTCTGTCGCAGACCACCAGTGGTCCCCGGACCACACTTTGAGAATCACTGGTGTAGGGTGAGGTGTAGGGTGAGGTTCAAACCTGTAACCCTCTGAACTTGCGACCACCTCCTTAACCAGGGTGAGGACCTCCGCACAGCGGCTCCGACAGCATTGCGGAGCACTTTCGCTTCTGACACAATTACGACCCCCACACACAATTTGACCCCAACAGAGCATGGATAGTCAATGGGCGGCTCCGGCAAAATAGAACTCGTCTCTCACTGATTCTTGAGAAAGCGGCTAAAACATGTCTCTGCAATAAACTGCCAATTCTGTTGAAAATAAACTACATTTTCATGAACAAAATGAATCCAGGTAAAGACCCAGGGGTCTGTTACACAAATGTACAGTCGTTTGAAATATTTAAGTGTAATTTTATTACTTTTCGTGGCTATAAAGCTGCCCACACCCTGTAAAAACAGCTGTCCCAAGGACAGACATTCATTTCAATTGACTTAAAATGTAAAAATCACTGATATTATTGAATAATATCACCATGATGTGAAAGTCCATATTGAAGTGGTTCTGCAGATATGCACATAGTGCGTGTAAAACAATATTTACTATTATTTTCTGATTGCTCAAAGTGTGTCCAGCATATTGGTCACCACCGTCAGATTATTTTTAAAAGACAATAAAATCAGGGATGGATAAGGTCATTGTCATTACTTAGGACCCCTTTTCAAACCTTCAGCTCTACTGAATACTTCACCATCACTGAAGCTCCTGTAAATTTACTAATTTCTCCTCAATTTGTTCATTTGTTTGGACACTGGTACTGTCCCAACCATAAACTGTCAACACCGTCGGGGGTTTTAATAGTATTATGTTACATTAATGTTAATTATATATACTTTTTCAGAAGCGGCATGAAGCCCCTAAGAAACAGAGCGAAAACGAAGTGGCTAATGTGAGCAAAAAATGCACAATATGTAAAAGAGTGTTTTTTTGTCTCACACCGTCAGATGTCACCACCGTCAGATTTTGTTCCGCTCATCATCTTATTCCATATTTTACTAAATTGTACTGGTTAATGAAACATTACCAGACATGTTAGTAATAATTGTGAGCCAAACTTATACTCTAGCCTCCACTGAGGTGCATTTGGAGGGTTTTTTTGTCACAAAACCTGACTGTGGTGACATCTGATGTAGTTCACAAAAAAGCATGTGTTTTACATGTTTTTGACAAGTTTTAAGAATATGCTTCCAATAAGTATCTACAATTATGTTGAATTGTAAAAGTAATTCTGCCATTAAGACTCAGAGAGATAAATTCGTATTTAACAATTTAATGTTGTTAACATAGTTGACAATAGAATTGGCATAAGTAGACAGTATTTGGCGTAGGTCTAATCATCAGCCCGAGTCTTGCGCTGGCGGATCCAGTAGAGCCTGCCGTAGCCGTGCAGCAGGAACTGGACTTTTAACCCCCCGGACAGGAAGACTGGACCCAACTGGTGGCGGTGGGGATGGAGGAGGAGATTTCGGACCGGCCATGCCTAAAGCCAGCAAGAAAGGAGAGTTTAGACACGTCGCTATAAAGGCCATGGCAGCCACTGATTGGCTCTGCGAAATGCACAGGTGCTCTGAGTCTCCCTGGCAGAACTAACGCAGGCTACATTTCACTTAAATACAGTAAACATGTTTTTTTTACTTCTAATTCTGTCTGACGCTGGTGACAAAACCAAGAAAGAGGCCATTTTCTGAAAAATGTAAAACATGGGGAGCTTGGCCAATACATTCACTGCACAGCCAAGACCTTAATCTATGATAATACACCTCTATGTTTTGGATTTGAACAACTTAAAACCTATTTATGCCACATTTTCAATAATCTAGGCCTACTTCCTACAGTATCTAACAAATGAAGAAAAAACACATGCACAAACATACTGTGCACACACAAAAATAAAGCGTTTATGCTAGATGTCATTGACTTGAGAGGGCTATTTATTTTGCTAAATGTAGGTAATAATTAGGTCACTTTCACCACCTTCAGATTACCGTCACCACTGTCAGTTCTTAAGTCACCACCGTAAGAAGGAGTTTTGGACATTTTAAATGAATGTGCTTACAAAATTTTCATTTTGAGTTGTTGAATTATCAAAGTAATAGCAAATTTAAGCCTACACGAATATTTGTGAAATTACAAAAAATTGTTTGATCTATTTAGGCATTAAGTAAGCATTGTCTGACAGCACATATTTTTAAATTAGAACACATGAAGCAGTATTAAAATAGAATGAAAGTGAATTTTCAACACTTAAAGGCGTATGTGTGAACCAAAAAACACACACAATCACTTAAAAACTCCAGATACATATGCAACCAAATCAATACACTTTTTATTGCTTTTAATTGTGTCTGACGGTGTTGACAAAAAACAAGGTATGATCGGAGAAAAACCTGATTTCTGAAAAAAAATCAAAATGGGGAGATTGGCCTTGTGCATTTCTGAAAAGCCAAGACCTTTGTCTACGAGGATATACCATATTATTTTGTAATTCACTTCGTTTTTTTCTTTCAAGATTACAACCTGTTTTAGCCACTTTCTCAAGAATCAGTGCTCTAATAGCTAGCCGATGTCCTCGGACATCTTTGCCAGTGTGCGGGGTTCTATTGAACACAATAGAATCTAACTTTTGCAGAGCAGTGCACTTTGTCGGAGCCGGTGTGCGGAGGCCCTTAGGCTGCAGCTCCCCCTTACATATAAGCTACTATTATGGATATATGGATAATTAAATGGATACGTTGACACCGCTCCTATTCCCAGGGATCTGCAGAGCAACCTGTGCCGGAACCCAGACAACGACCGAGCCCCCTGGTGTTTCACCACGGACCCCACTGTGCGCTGGGAATACTGCAGGCTTCACAAGTGCACCAGCAGGATGATTTCACACCCAGAGGACAGGCCGGGTCCAGCCGCCAACCTTGTCCCAGCAGTACCAATAACAGGTGAGCATCCAGAACTGCCTCGGTATATGACATGTACATACACCAGTGGTTCTCAAACTTTTTCCATCATTCCCCCCTTCAGAGGGTCTTAATGCTTCCGAGCCACCCCCCCCACCCCCCCCCACACACACACAGAATCAAAGGAAAGGGTGAGATTAAACAAAGAGGGACTGCAGTCGAATGCAGATGTGTATTCATGTCCTATGCTATTCAAATTCATGACAATTAATAATATAATGTTGGTGAGGGCTTTAAACTTAAGACTTATTGGTGAGACAGGAAATCATTTCCTTGGGAGAAAAAAAAAGCCAAAATCAGATGTCACCCGCCCCCCCTGAGATGCCTCCGCGTCCCCCCAGGGGGGCTTACGCCCCACTTTGAGAAACACTAACACAATAAACCCACTATGCTTAGCGGCTGGGTTTGAAGTGCATTGACTTTTACACAATGCTGTATATTCATAGACTAATTGGCCTGCATTCACTGCTTTAAATCCAATTAAAGGCTAAGGCACCGTCAAAAAACACCTGCCTTTAACAACCTTAACATCTCAGCCTCTGAAGCACATAAAAACATGACATTGCAAGACCCTTATATTGCATTAGGATGTGTTCATACAGCTCCAATAACATACCCACATATTTAATTAAAAAAACTCAAATCTCATGAGCCTGAATGCAGCATTCATGCAGCTCCAGGCACCTGGGTTAATGCTGCGTATACACAGCATCCAGCATCAATAAGTTAAATCATGCCCCTCTCTCTCTCTCTCTCCCACCAGACTGTAAGGTGGAGAATGGGGAAGACTACAAGGGGCCCACGTCCTCAACCATCATGGGCATCACCTGTCAGGCATGGGACTCCATGGAGCCTCATCAACACGCCAGCTTCACATCCATAACACACCCTGACAAAGGCCTGGAGGGCAACGTAGGTCACTCACAGTGCAAACACACCCATGCACACAGCTCAGGGAAGGTGCCATAGTGACTGACTGAAGGATAAGTAGAAAAACGTGTAAGATGGGCCACCACACCCTGCTTGACTTTACAGATTTTATTTAAAGAAAAATGTAAAGTCTGTAAAGTGAAGCAGTGTGCAGTGACCCATTGTGGAGTTTTCAAGTGGTGACGTACATCACTGAACACTGAAAGTTATGCTTATGAGGAGACACGTTTTGCAATGTACTTATTATTGTTGTTTGGAATGTTGCTGGTGGTGTTCTTGTTGTACGTGCACAAACACTACTTCATTTTGCCTGTAGGCCTATTTCTCTGAACTATTCCGGTGTTCATGGTATGGTTTACATCGGATGCTATAGTTCCTGTTTTAGATCGAAATAAAGTTCTGTTCATGTCCTGCAGCAATGTCGTAATCCAGACAGTGATGTGAATGGGCCTTGGTGCTACACCACAGATGAGAATAAGAAGTGGGACTACTGCCAGATTCCAGACTGCTGTACGTGTCCATTTAATTCTTTTTCTCTTACAGTTAAGCTGATGGATAGCATCAGCTGGTATTATAGTTTGAAATACAACATAATTGCTAGAACCAACAGTTGCTAATATAATTAATCATATCTAGTATCACATACCAATCTTTGGACAGGTACGTAACCTTAAGAGTGAAATTGCATGTGCTACATTGTAAGACCACAGGCTAAAGGAATATATATGGAAATGTTTTTTTCTTAAGATGAGATGTCCATGACAGTCTGAAACATAGTGAAAGTGAAAGCGAGTGAAATCCCATTGGGAAACTCCAACTCCCATTGTCATTGTGACACAGCACACAAGTGAACACATTAGTTGCATTAGTGCATTAGTTACAAAGAAAAATCAGTTCACATTTGTCAATATCATTTTTTCCCTTTCATGCGATGGCAGCTCAGCAGAAGTGTGGCCAGCCGCACATTCCTCCTCAAAAGTGCTTCCTCCGTGTCCTTGGAGAGTGTGTGGCCAAACCACACTCTTGGCCATGGCAAATCAGCCTCCGCGACAGGTATGCGGGCACGGCCCGTTGGACAAGTAGTGGCCTATTTACCTACAGTATCATTTGACCCAGTGACAGTTGTCACATTCCCTGGTTCAGTCAGTGCAGTGCCATGACAGTTCTTTTGTTGGCATTGTTGATGTCATAGCTCGGGGACTCCCACCTGCGGAGGAACCTTGATCGATGCACAGTGGGTTCTAACAGCTGACCACTGCTTACGACAGTAAGTGATTCAGTCATTTTTAGTCTTGGTTACTCGTGTGTGGATATTTTAAAGGTACACTCTGCAGGAAATAGTCAAAAAAGGTACTGCAACTATGCTGATCATTGAAACTGGGTTGCCTATTGCCAAATTAGATCTTTCCATGAAAGTTTACTAAGTAATAAACAAATGTTTTCTAGTATAGCCCAAGTACAGGGTTTTTTTGCAGCTAAAAATGTCTATTTCTGGACATTCAAAATGGCAGACCATGGAGAAGATCCCCCTTTTCATGTATGAAAAGTGCAATTTTTCCAGTCGGAATACTTAGAATTTGATGTTGGTGAATGGGTAGCATGAATTCTGGAAATAAACAACTAAAAATCTTGCACAGTGTACCTTTAAAATAATAATTTAAAAAAACGGATATACTTTTCTGTACATATTTTGATCCCACTTACACGGCATGTGGGTAAAAAAAAACGGCATTGTGATAGGTGTGTTTTAGAAATCTCCAGTTAAGACTGAAAAACATCCCTATATAGTATGTGTGAACACTGTCTTACCCTATTGATCCCAAGTTGATTTTCAAACTGTAGTTATTTAAAGTAATCATTGCCTGGCATTGCCTTCTTTTTGGTAGACATACTCCCTCCAGCTATAGGGTCTATGCAGGGATCCATACGAAGCAGGCAACAGAGCCATCAAAACAAGTGAGAAATGTTGAAAAGATCATCCGTGAACCATCAGGAAAAGACATCGCTCTTCTCAAACTTGACAGGTATGGTGTTGTGTTTTGTGATTTACAGCTGTTTCAGTACGGTAGCTGTTGACTAACTGGTTAGTCCACAGCTTTGCAAAAGTATTGACGGTAAAGCAACACTGAGACTTTTGTTTTCCTCAGTTGCCCTACAGGTTGGACGTGGAAGTGTCTATCATACAGACAGCCTGCACCTCTCATTTCCTTGCAGTGATATTATAATTTCAATTCAGCACATTTAATAGTCCATTGCAATCCTGTAACATAACTTTCTGTATACTTTGTCATATTCAGGCCATTTGTGTTGAATGATAAGGTCTCCCTGGCATGCTTACCAGAGAAGGATTACATAGTTCCAGCCAATTCAGAATGCTATGTAACTGGTTGGGGTTCGACACACGGTAATGTTCCTACTGTTTGCATTGTTTTACATACCTATTTTCAAACTTAAAGTTACGCCATGCGTACGTATGTTAAGAACTTGTAATCTTCTGTGTCACAGGAACCGGTGGAGATGAGTATTTGAAAGAAACTGGATTCCCAGTCCTCGAAAACACGATATGCAACCTGGATATTTACTTAAAAGGAAGAGTAAAAGATCATGAAATGTGTGCCGGAAACGTCGACGGGGGTACAGACAGTTGTGAGGTAGAAGAAAAGTTGCAGTATTTTTCACGTCATACAGTTGTGGCCTGTCGCTGCAATGGTGTACAGAAGAGATTCAAGATCAAGATCAAGATTAGTTTTACTTGTCCCGCAGGAAATTTGTCTTGGCTATGCAGCAATGTATAGGTCAACTAAGCTCCCCATATTTTACAATTTTCATGAAATAGGCTCTTACTTGGTTTTGTCAATATGCTGTATAAACTGTAGATTTGTGTAACACACTCCTTGGTCATTACCTGGCATAATTTTGTTCATGTACATCTGGTGGAGGTTATGAATATGCGGGACATATTTTGAGCAATCAGCAAATAATACTAGATGTTTTTGAACTCACTATTTGCAGTTCTGTAGAACCACTTTGTTCCTCCATCATGGTGATATTATTCAATTCCATCAGTGATTTGTTTGTTGCTGTGTCGGTTGAAATGGTGAGGTCTGTCCTTAGGACAACAGGTTTTACAGAATGTGGGTAGGTGCCATGAAAAATAATAAAATTACACTTAAATCTTTCATAAACTGTACATTTGTGTTACACACCCCTGGGTCATTACCTGGAATTATTTTGTTCATGAAAATGTAATTGATTTTGAACAAAATTAATACTTTTATACTTGGGACATGTTTTTGCCAAACCAGTCAGTGACACACAATATAATAATAATAATAATAATAATAATAATAATAATAATAATAATAATAATAATAATAAATAATAATAATAGATAAAAGATAATAGATAGTGAATAAACATTCACTGTGACTTTGACTTGCATCTGTTTCAGGGGGACAGTGGGGGACCACTGGTGTGTGTCTCGAATGACATCTTCATCCTTCAGGGAGTGACATCGTGGGGGCTGGGCTGCGGCAGAGCCAACTCCCCAGGAGTCTATGTCAGGGTGTCCAAATTTGTTCAGTGGATCCAACAGGAACAGCTGAAAAACAAATAAAAAGTCTATGTGTTGTACTGTGTGCAAAAATGTACATAAAGTTCAGTCTTTTTATTTCTTATATATTAGGGCTGCATTGTGTGTGTGTGTGTGTGTGTGTGTGTGTGTGTGTGTGTGTGTGTGTGTGTGTGTGTGTGTGTGTGTGTGTGTGTGTGTGTGTGTGTGTGTGTGTGTGTGTGTGTGTGTGTAAGTTAAACAAATAAAGTGCCATCAGGGAACATCACATACAGTATATTGTTCTGTATAGGAATATCTCAAATTGTCTTGAAAGTAAAACATTTTACGCAAAGGGTTGTGAATGAGCCTCAACCTTTTAAAGGAAACTGATGACCGGGGGGTTTGAGTCCCGGAAGGGCAACTCTACTCCCCTTAGCTACAGTAACAGTAAGAAAAGGACCAGGACGTTTTTTATATGCTCAAACAATAACAGTAGCCTACATATAGGTATAGATGACACCACCATCATAAAAGAAAACAAACAATCTTGGACTTTATAATAAGATATTCATTGTGTTGCCTGATTATCACCGACTTTCAAATCTCGTACCGAGATGTTGGTCTGACCAAGAAGATAACGAATAACGTTTCCCAAACGGCCTGGTTAATCGACCTCCCTGAATTTACAACTCGAAACAAGCATTTTCTTAGTCCCAATAGAATGTCTCTGTTTGAACCACTTTACCAGAGAGAGTAGAGAGAGAGAGGTTCCATTGGCCCATTGTTTCCTGGTTCTATTATTGCCCCCTTTAGGCAGACCTAGGCAGACCTAAGGACTGTTCTATTCAATGCTAGGAGTATTATGACACGGCCCTTTAGGCAGACCGGAACCTGGTCACGTTAGGTGCCCATAGAAACCTATTATGTTGGCATATTTCTATATACTTAAAGAATCTCTGACTTTACTGCCTTGAACCATGTCACTGCCACACGCCTCTACCCTGGGCTATTGAAGCTGCTGAAATTTGATGGCTTCCCGACAAAGTGGGTGGAGTTCCAGATTTCTCCGGAGATTAGAAACAATATTTGTATCGCTCCTGACCTGACTAGAAGCAATGCTGAAGGTGTGTCACTAGGAGGGCGTGGCCTGGCTACAATATGTGTGCATATGCATATAGATTCATGTTTATCGTATCAAACAGTAAAAAGTAACAGTAAACAGTAACTGTGATGGAGTGACCATCACTAAGGTTGTGGGTGTGTTCTGACTATCATGCCAACGAGCCTGGCTCTTTAGGGTAGTGGTCAGAGCCCCAGTTTAGTACCCGGAAGGCCAGGGTTCGAGTCCAGGCAGGGCAACTCTACTCCCCTTCGCTACAAATGGTGTCAGAAGTGGGATGGCTACCGTGAGGCCATTGGAAGCGTACCCATTGTGTGTGAGCCGTAATTCCATGTGAGGGACATCCAGGATTGGTGACCCTGGTGCAAGGGACCTCAGTGATGGGTGAAGTATTAATGATGGGGCACACTGGATGGGAGAATCATGGTGGGCAGCTGCTTGAGAGACACCATGATTGTGTGAAGCACAAAGGTATGCTCATAGAGGTAGAAAATAACACTAGAGAGGACACAGCAATTTGCGACAGCGCTGGGAAATGGCAGATGGAGCTTCCCAACTTCCGTAGGTAGTGTAGGTACCTACAGGCAATACAAGTCAATGGAGAACACGCCCACCCCTGTCAAAAAATTGACGAAAACTGTGTGAATATGAAGAAACACATTAATCAAAGACCAGATTTGAAATGTCAGGCTAAATATCTACTTAAATCATAAGAGTTGATACAATACATTTAAAAATCAAATCATATCTTTTATGAACATAGTTAGCAACACACTTCAACACTTGTCCTTGTGTGTTGATCGACATTTTCACATGATTAAGCCATTTTTGACAGAGGTGAGCCTCGTTCTCCGTTAATTTCCATTTCTCTGATCTACCTACAGATAATGGCCGCTACAGATTGCCGTAAAAAGGGGGGCGGAGTCACCTCTAGTGTTATTTTCTACCTCTATGGGTATGCTTCACGAAGGGGAAGGCAGTGTGATGAAGTGACCATCATTAGGGTTGTGGGTGTGTGCTACGCAGCTGTCAGAGCCCCAGTTTAGTACCCGGAAGACCGGGGTTCAAGTCCCGGCAGGGCAACTCTACTCCCCTTCACTATCGTAACAGTAAAAAAAGGATTAGGACTGTTTTTTATATGCTCAGACAATAACAGTAGCCTACATATAGGTGGGATTTTTATTCACTCAAGCCTCCGCACAAATTCAAAAGCAAATGAACCAGGCTGGGAGTTTTAAAAGCCTTAGGAATCTTTTGCAGGTGTTACTGTAAGAATGAATTTGTTGATTCAGACGATAGGTTACGTAATAGCCCGTCTAGAGAACCTTTTCATGATATGCTATTTTTTTAGATAGGAATTTTGGGTTTTCATCAAAACAATCAGTATTAAAACAACAAAAAACCTGAAAAATTTCAGTTGGTGTGCAATGAATCTAAAATACAGTCCCAGGAAAAAGTTTGTACACCCTTTGAATTTTCTTACATTTCTGTCAAAATTGATCATAAAACATGGTCTGATCTTCCCGGAAATCTCAAGAAGGAACAATCAGAGTCTGCTTTAATTAATTTCACCCAAACATTTATATGTTATCATATTTTTATTGGTCATAAGGCCATAACATTCACAGGAGAGCAGGGCATAAGTAAGTACACCCTTGCATTAAGTAGGTTTTAACCCTCAGTTAGTTGCAATATCATCAACCAGACTTGTCCTGTAGTTGCAGATCAGATTAACAAAACAATCTGTCTGTATCTTGTCTCCCTCTTCTTTAGAGAACTGCCTCTCGTCAGCAAGGTTTGTGGGATGTCTGGAGTGCATAGCTTTCTTGACTTCATGCCATATAATCTCAATTGTTTTTTGTCAGGGCTTTGACTGGGCTATTTCAGAATTTGTATTTCATTATTATGAAGCCATTCTAAAGTCGATTTGCTTCTAAAGTATGGGTTGTTGTCACATTTCAGGACCCATACTCGTGTGTGCATCAACTGTGTGACAGACTTCCTCACGTTTTCTTTCTGTAAAATATCACAATAAACTTGACTTCATTGTTCCACTGATAATAGCAAACTGTCAAGGGCCTGAGGCAGCAAGGTAGCCGCATATAATGATGCTCCCGCCACCATACTCAGAAGAGGAGATGTAACCAAGAATAGCTAAAAATGGGATTCATTCTGCCAATCTAGAATTAATGGGGTTTCTGTCCAAAAAAATATTGCTGCACCTTTGAGGTTTGCGAAAAAGCATTTATATGCTTCATAGAATTACTGCAAAATATTCTGTTGACCAACGTTGAAACCAAAGTTGAATTGTTCAGGGGAACACACAATGTCATGTTTGGAGGAGAACTGGAGAACCACACCTTCACCAAAACATCATCTCCACCTTTGAGTATGGTGGCGGGAGCATCATTATATGTGGCTACCTTGCTGCCTCAGGCCCTTTTCAGTTTGCTATTATCAGTGGAACAATGAACTTAGAAGTTTATTGTGATATTTTACAGAAAAAAAACGTGAGGAAGTCTGTCACACAGTTGATGCACACAAGAGTATGGGCCCTGAAATGTGACAACAACCCATACTTTAGAAGCAAATCGACTTTAGAATGGCTTCATAATAATGAAACACACATTCTGGAATAGCCCAGTCAAAGCCCTGATAAAAAACAATTGAGATTATATGGCATGAAGTCAAGAAAGCTATGCACTCCAGACATCCCACAAACCTTGCTGACGAGAGGCAGTTTTCTAAAGAAGAGGGAGACCAGATACATCCAGATTGTTTTGTTAATCTCATCTGCAACTAGAGGAAACATCTGGTTGAATTTATTGCGACTAACTTAGGGTTAAAACCTATTGAATGCAAGGGTGTACTTACTTATGCCTTGCTGTCCTGTGAATATTTACATCTTATGGCCAATGAAAATATGAAAACTTGTAAATGTTTGGGTTGAATTAGTTAAAGCAGACTCTGGTTGTTCCTTCTTGTGATTTTCAGGAAGATCAGACCATGTTTTATGACCAATTTTGACAGAAAGGTAAGAAATGTCAAAGGGTGTACAAACTTTTTCCTGGGACTGTATATTAAAGTTACTTTTGTTCATTACATTATGGAAAAGAATGAAATTCATCACAATATGCATTTTTTTAGAAGGACCTGTAGATATGTCCCTGGGCTTCTGAAGGAGATGAGTGAGCCATCTCTCAAGACACCCTTCTTGCCGCCATCTGAAGAGAGTTTGACTCAAAAAAGTGAGGATTCACGCACAAACCATTCGGTTTTCTCACGTCGCATCTCATTAGACCTCCGTTGTGATTGAAAAGGTCTTCATCAAATCGTACAGCTGAGAGCGTACTCCCATAGAGATGGCTCACCTCATCTCCTTCAGAGAACTGGGGATATATCTATGTCCTATTGATATTAGTGTTTTGTTAGTGTTAGGTGGTTAACTCTATCCTCAGCTAAACTCTCATAACATTGAATGTGTGGATTAAAACGTGTTAGTCAGTGATGATGTACAACACTAATGATGGTTGCTGTGTTGGGGCCACACAGTTAACCTTCTGAGCCTATGGACTAGGACAGGGGTGTCAAACTCAGGCCCGGGGGCCAAATCTGGCCCACAGAGTCATTTTATTTGGCCCGCGTGATAATTTCTAATGTGTATTACAGTTGGCCCTCATACATCATTAATGTACAGTGTACCAAGACTTGAACATGAAATTTGGTGTTTCTCAGAAGTATGAGCGGGCCCAGGTCAAAGACACAGCTCACACTCCTATGCAACATAATTTGTGCCAGTAGGCCCTATGTACGAAATTTAACTATGAATATTAAGTGCGTGCCTGCACGATTGTAGTCCATTTATTAAAAATAAATCTTGAGCTCGGCCCGCGACTTCGTTCCATCTTTTGATTTTGGCCCTCGGTCAATTTGAGTTTGACATCCCTGGACTAGGACTACCACATTGACAGCCAGTTGTGCCCTGAGCACTCCACTAGTGGCTCTCCTCCAGTATTGAAGGTGGTGAGGAAAACCCCACAACGATACCTAAAAATCCACAGTGCCACTGTAGCTCCAGACAAGCAGAGCAACTTCATGGTCCATGGTCCAATGTGAACAATTCTGAGCAGGGTAGCTCCGACGCTGGCCACCCAAGCTCCAGCGTACGAGCAAGGGCTTGCTGCCCACTTGTTCACCAGCCCTGTTCCCAAGTGACTCTTCTGGGGTGCATTTCTCAAAAGAGCAGTTGTTAGCCTGTTAGCAACTTCGGTAGTTGCCAATGGGAAAATGCACTGAAAACAACAAAGTAGCTAATGTAGTAAGCAACTTTGGTTTCGAGAAATGCAGCCCTGGGCGGCTCTTCCAAGATGGCTCTACTACGTACTGGTTCTTAAAGGGACAGTTCACTGTGTTTCAATAATAAAGTATGTTCTTCTCTGACCTGAGATGAGTTCCTCCTCAACTATCTTCACTCCTAGGGTGCATGCTAATATGCGGACTCCCGTCCTCCCTTGCTCCCTTGCATCCTGACGACTAGGGCTGTAATGATATTGTATCGAACCGAGAAATCGTGATACACAGTGTCACGATACTGTATCGTGATACAAGGAGGCAGTATCGTGATACGCCTTTTTAGAGTTTTGATACACATCAGCCCAGAAAACAACCACAGGATATGAGGTGATAGCGCTTCCAAGCATCAATTATTGTATAGAAACTTTTAATAATCATTAGTAGCCTCTTGTAACCTATTCTACCTATAAACTATCATAGTGTTTGCAAATGTGAAATCGTGGGGTGTATCGAACTGTAGGTTATGAATCGTGATACAAACCGAATAGTGAGTTTAGTGTATCGTTACAGCCCTACTGACGACAGAAGCGTGTTTCAATATCTCGCAAAAGCGCAATTCTAATGTCATTTTCTCATATGCAATCGGTATGGTGAATGAAGAAAAGTCACCCAAAAGTTGTTGGGGCTAGGCAAACAGCTGGGAAACTTAATTGTGTTCTCCATGGAGTCGGGGCATCAGCAAAACGCGAGGCCACAAACACAGGTCGAGGACAGGATTCTGCATATTGGAATCCACCTAGTTACCCCCTTCCCTCTCCCTTCATGTGAGAGGACTAGGAGTGAAGATATCAATGCTCCGAAATTCAAGTGCTCAGTGTTACTAGGCCTTTGTGCCCATATCTTTATCTAGATAGGAAATTGTCACGTTTCATTTGGTGCAACTACTTTTGGATTGGTCAACTAGTCATGCAAGGGTGTTTAAATAGGGAACACGTGGAAAAATCTGGTCACTTGTAACTTAAGGCACCCAATGCTCCCAAGGCAAAGCTGAGCCATTTGTGCCACGCGCGTTGCTGACTGGGGCCACATCCGGTTTACATAACGTTAGAACCTCTCTGCTGGGGCTGTGTCCGAAGACAAGGCAGGTTGGGAGGAACTTACCTCAGGTCAGAGTTATTACTGAAACACGGTGGACTATGGGGCACCTAAGTCACGCCCTCTACTTCCTGGTTCATGGGGCAGAGGGAGTCAAAAAACTCAATGGAAGTGAACAAGGCGAGTCGTGGTGGATTTGTGGTGCATAAGTGGAGGTCCAAGGTTTGGATTAGTGTCGAAAAACCACTCATTTCAAGCCCAGTAATTATTTTTTGACTCCCTCTGCCCCATGAACCAGGAAGTAGAGGGTGTGACTTATGTGCCCCATTCATTTAAAGGCCCAGAGCCCCAAAAGGTAGTTGGTGCCGCCGTGTGGAGTGGATGTGGAATTGTGCTGTCTATTTCCAAATGCACCCAACTACCTGCCTCATAACATAGGCTACTGTAAATTTGAAGAACGCCAGACAGCCGAAACACCCCTTCAGATTATAGCACAATGACCATATTGCAGGCATGATTCTCCCAAAGAAAAAATGAAACGAATCACAGCTTCTGTAGCTTAAAGTGTGAGCTGTTGTTTACTAGTGACTTGGGGGCCACAAGCGGCTGCCTATAGTACCTAGCCTGGTGACAAGATGCGCTTCTGCCTTATTACAATGAGTACTGTATAACACTCTCCTCAATATGACCTCAACTTAAACTAAACAGAACTGGTTTTTTCCTACATCTTTGTCATGTGTCCTTATGTTGAACTAAAGTTCATGTTTCCGTTGTTACACTCCAAACATGGTGATGCCTACTACGAGTGTTTCTATATTCAGAGGAAGTGAAAGCCATGTTTTCTTCTCAACCACTTTTCCACTCCGTGTTTTGCAAGTTTTTATGCAATACAGCCGACATGACACATTACAGTGCTATGACTCTAATGTACAGACTGTGTGCTATTACCACATTTCAGTTGTTTGCGAAAGAGGACGTTGGTCTACATTTGCGAAATATTAACTTGTATTGATTAATGTCAATGCCGGGAAAAAATTAAGAAAAGGCACAGTCTACAGAAAATGTTAGAATATGTCTATTTCCTTGTGTGTATTAATATGTTGTTGAAGCAAACACATCTTTAACCATTATTAATTAATCACATTAGTATGACCATAATTAAAGAAAAGAATTTAATTATTACGACACGCTCAGCTGCGAAATGTGTGCATGTGTAAAAACAAGAACAAAATGTAAAAAAAGAAAACTATAACACTCTTGCTTTTAACTTTACAATGGATATTTATTTATTATAAATTCATACACAGACAAAAAAGTAATCTGCCCCCCCCTCCCCCCTACAGTGACAAATACGGGGTGACCTCTGCACCTTTGTTCTTGTTAGGCCAATGATTGACTGATGAGTGAGATCCATCTATTTGTCTTAGCTACATGGTTTAAAGGACTTAGCATCTACCGGAGGGCCTGTTAGCAGTGGCCCCCTCTGCCACATCATGGCTGTGTATAAAGCTCTTTTAACATGGACACTGCTTTGCACTGGTAAGACCAATTCCAATTCCAGCAAAATCATTTTAATGATTTAATTTTTTTTAAATCATTTTATTATTAGCACATGGGAAGGGAATACATCTGGATGCATTACATACAGGAAATTGGGCCACTTCTTATATGTTAGAATGATATATGTTTTTATATTATCAAACATATTTTATATGCTTACATTTGTTTGTACTTTTGCTATAATTTATGTTGGCTATGTAACAAGCAAAAGTTCACAAAACCCACAGGTTCCCCATATTGACCGCTATATTTGAGATGGTTCTACAAAACAAAATTGAAAGCATTTAAAAGCATTTGAAAGTCAAAAAAAAGAAAGATTGAACTGTGCCTTGTTTGTGTTGAAGTTGCTGCAGTGATGATGTATGCAAGGATGCATCTTGTCCCAATCTTTAAATAGTTTTCATAATGGGTTTGGGGGAGGGGGGGTTCTACTATTTTGAATGCTGAGTTGATATTTTCATATGTATAATGTATACGATCCTAAATGAAATGTGTGTGTGTGTGTGTGTGTGTGCGTGCAGGTGTGTGTGTGTGCGCGTGTGTGTGCAATTGTGTGCGCAATTGTGTGCGCGTGCGATCGTGCGTGCGCTTGTATGTGGCTGGCTGGGTAACTGACAATACCTTATAAGGTGATTATGTCTTTGTCTCATCTGTTTTTTTCCCCCTTCTTTCCAGTCACTGGAGTATTCTCAAACGTCCTGGACGATTATAACAAAATCGACGGGACTTGGATCATTACCGTGGTCAAGAGAACTTACTCAGTCAACACGGCAGCAGAATGTGCAGCAAAGTGCAATGCAGAGGTAGCCTTCCTGTGCAGGTATTGTGCAAACTTATCTGTGGGTACATAATCAAATGCAGTGGCTCTCAACCTTTTTTGAACAAATACCCCCTTGAACTCATCACAAGTCTCCCAACGCCCCCTGACCCCATCATAAGCCAGCCAACTCGCCCTTAGTATTGAAAAATAAAATAGACTAAGGCACCCCAATCAATGGTAGCCAAGCCCCACTCCCACCCAGCTGTAACTAAATCCCACTCCCATCCAGCTGTACTTCTCAATTCCCCCTATAGGGCCTCCCAATGGCCCCTAGGGGGCTGTAGAGCCCCCGTTGAGAAACACTAATGGTTTAGGAATTAGTTTCAGATCAAATATCAAAAAAGTCATCTGAAGGGCCCCCTCAACCAGCACTGTAATGAGGACCCAATAAATTAACTGATAAATGTGATGCAATGGGGTGTAGACTGTTTTCAGTTGTCCCAAAGTAGTAATGGGGTATTCTCCACAGATCTTTTGTCTACATAGAGAAGGATCAGGACTGCCTGACCCTCCCTTCAAATTCCAAGATGGAGTCACTGCTCAGGAGGACAAGTTCAGCCTTCTATGAGAAGAAAGGTACAAAATACGAATGCATCAAGATGATAATAATAATTTTGCATGTTAAAAATATGGATGTTTGTGGGTGGATGTTTATGTACAGTTTAGCCTGCCTACATACTTTTCACTTTTTGTCAATTTGGAAAGTTAATGGTCAATCCTCCAGCTATGGGACTGATGTGTACCCTTGTAACAGCAAACAAACTGTGGTCAGGCTGCAAAGATAAACATGCAGTTCACTTGTAAGCCTGATTCAATCAGTGGGAATATGCAACTAACTGGGCCCAAACAGCTGTGGCGCTTAAACGATCGATTACATATTTTTAAAGGGAGTATAGAGGCACCACAAAACATTTGGAAATAACTTCTTTCACAACTTTTACAATTACTTAGGCAGTGAAAGAATCAGACTGGATATATCAATCAATAGACCCTGGATATATGAATGAATAGACACTGATCCCACAACACCATCTTTCTCATCAATCTTTCAGAGTTCTTGAAAGAATGTATCACCGGTGATGGGAGCAGATACAGAGGAACAAAGTCGAGCACAAAATCAGGGAAAAGGTGCCAGCGATGGGCCTCAACATTCCCCCATAACCCCAAGTTAGTATTTTACTGGAAACACACTGACACATATCATGCTGGACCACATCAGCCAAGGATATGCTAATGGTATGCTGAAGATGCCAGGAAAAAAGTTGATTCATCTGACCACAAATTGTTACCAGATGTATCTGTTAATAAAGTCACCCAGACCTGTAGAGTTAGAGCGTTGCCATAGGATCCCGCGGGATCAAATCCCGCCGACAAAACTAGCTGTAAAACTGACCATATATGGTCAAACATGGCCGACCTCGCGGTCCCATTCAGTTTTCCACAGCCTTCACCGTGGTCCAGATGTAGCGTTCGTTTCCCCATCATTGGGGACTCTGAGGAGACTTGATATAACAACCGTTTGTGCGCAATTCAAAGCACAGAATTTCATCGGACTTTGTAATTACTTGACCTTAAATGGTAACTTGTGTCAGAACAAAAGTAGCATGGCCAAATTTGTAGAATTAGTACACGTAACCTAGCCATGCTAAACACAAACCTATGGGATAGATGGGCTTAGCTGGACCCAACGAGGCTAGTGTAAACCCAAGTAAAACCATGTGACCAGAGATCAAAGACTGCATCAACTCTTCTTATCTTCTGAAGTCACCACAACAAGGGGTTACTTATCTGTTATGATACGTTTTTAAAGTATTTGTGGGGCTTTGGGGCCCTTATTGTGATGAGAGAGAGTGAGAGGAGACTGGAAGCGCTGGGGAAGGAAAGCGATGATAATCAGGAAATGACCTCAAGCTGGAATCGAACCTGGGTCCCTGGTGTAACATGGTTGTTTGAGCCACAGCCTAGGCTCCATCTATTATAATATTGTATATTGAGTGTGGAGACTGGTGTCATGTAATTTATTGTTGCGCGTCATGAATGCAGAGCCGCAAAGGGAATTGTACTCTTGACACTACAGGACAGAGTGTGTGAAACAGTGTCCCATTCATTTGAATTGTGTGTATTACCGGTATGTTGTGTTCTCAGTGTTAGTCAGTTGGTCAGTAAGGACTCCATTGACAAGGTTTATTGAACATAACACAGTAAGCTAAATGTTGTGCAATTAAGCGCAAACCCCATGTGTTGTTTATGTTGAAATCTTCCATTTTCAACCATTCAAGCATGACTCCCTCAAAATACCCCAACGCTGACTTGGAGTCCAACTACTGCCGAAACCCAGATGGCGACCCCAATGGGCCTTGGTGCTACACTATGGACCCGGAAACGAGATGGGAATCTTGTGGTATTCAGGACTGTACTGGTAGGTACTGTGTGACTTAAATGGTGGATACTAGTGTTCAAAAATAGCCAAAATGTAATCCAGCTGTTCAAATGTCTGAGCCTGTGGTTCCTCTCGTACTAAGCAGGATTACCATTGCAACAACACATCATCAGTAGGGTAAAAGTAATCTGCCTTACGATGGTCTAAGCACAGCACACAGTCCCCATTAGTGGGTGAACCCAATGCTGGGTGAATTCTGCTTCACAATTCCCTTACGAAAATGGACCATGGTTTATTATGGTATTACTATGATACTAGATTTACCATGGTTAATTATGGTTTTCATGACAACCATGTTTGTGACTATGGTTTAACTTACCCTAGTATACTCTTTGCCATTAACCATGGATCCCCCAAACCATGGCTATGTCTCAAATGGCACAATTTTGTCAGTGCACTGACAGTCAGTGCATAGTGCACACAGTGCACTGAGGTCTTAAGTGCATAGTGTCGAGAAAAATGTGAGCACTATGCACTGTGCTCTCGCTGGAAGTGACGGCTGAGCATGTCATTAGCTTGCCAAAATATGAGTTGGCTACTGTTTACAATGCACAGCGTCTGGTGCTTGTATTTTCATGTCCTTCACCCCAAAGGACAACAATCACACATACAATACTTTGATTGGCATGTAAAGGTTGGTGTCCCATCAACATTACTTACAGAATTAGGAGACTGTTGACCAAACTCTTCTACTGAACTGAATGCCACATTTCCTCCCTGTCATTGTCAACATGGCCGCCGTTTAGTGCGTGCAGTGTCCATGGCTGGATCTCAAATGGTGCACTTGTGCACTTCGGGCACTATGTTTCAGTGCGTAACTAATACGGCATACGCACTGAAACATGAACACTAAAGTGCACAAGTGCACCATTTGAGATTCAGCCCATCATTCAAGCACTGCATTTTTCCGCCATTGTTAGGGGATCATCCTGGCACTTTCAGTGCACTGGCTCAATTGAAATTTTCAGCGTGAGCGCCCTAGGCACTGAAAAACAGTGCCCGAAGTGCACAAGTGCAGCATTTGAGACACAGCCCATGTTTTTTTTTTAAACCATGGTTGCCCACCCCAAAAGCCTGTTTTTTAAAACCATGGTTTTAAAAAACACATGGTGGGGGGAGGAGGTGGATGGTTAACCCATAGTCACGAACCATGGTTTTCTTAGTTACCCAAGAAAACACAAAACCCTTGAATAACTATATGTGAGTAGCCGTGGTGTAATGGCTAGGGAGTTGGACTCTAGATCACAGGATTGCCTGTTCGAATCCTGCCCTCACCATTCCGTAGACCTCCATCCATGGCTGAAGTGCCCTTGAGCAAGGCACCCTAACATTGATTCAAGGACTGTAACCAATAGCCTGTAAGTCGCTTTGGATAAAAAAGGGTCAACTCACTGTAATGTAATGAATAACTATTAACCATGGTTAGGTGCCATAGTAAAACCATGGTTAATTTTTGCATAGTTAAACCATGGTTAAGTCCATGGTTAAACCATGGGCAAATCATGGTCAAACCATGGTTGAATCATAGTTGAACCATGGTCGAACTATAGTCAATCAATGGTTAAACCATAGTCACAAACCGTGCTCAAAAAAACGTGACAACTATGACTAACTACAAACCATGGTTCAGTTCTCATAGTAAAACCATGGTCCATTTTCGTAAGGGTTATAGGATTGATAGGAAGACATGAAAGGATCAAAAAGTGAAATTGCAATGAACGCTTGGACACCACTAAATAAGGTCCAATGTGTAGGCCTAAATATTTACTGCATGTGCTCATTGTTCAACAAGACAATGTAGGCACGTTGCATGCGGCTTAATGATCGATAAGCCCCAAATTGCTACAAGATAAACAGACGTGAGATCAACCATGTGAAATTACGACACGGGAAAGACAAGCACCTAGAAGGAATATACTTACCTCACGTTTTCGCACTACCGACACAAACTTCCGACTTCACGGGCCGCACAGCAAACACAACCTCCTGGCTCAACTGTACCACCAACAAAGCAATCTTTGGCAAGCTCCCACCACCATTTGAAATGACGTGCCACCTATGCCACCTAATTACACTAGGCATGCAATTGGCTTGTGTGGCCAAACACCAAGTGGCACCTCCTACACAGCACTGCGCTGCCCGCTATAGAGCTGCAGTGGGCAGCAATGCCAGGTCAGAATAGGATCCGACCTGTGCTCACACACTGGGATTAAATTTCACATTTAGTACAGAATATGGATATGGGGGGTGGCGGTGTGGAGAGTGACAAGCTTTAGTCAATACTGTGATGGACCGAACCCGGGCCTCTGAGATAGGCTACCTAATGTGTGCTCTGAATTTGACCTTGCTCTTTGGTGTAGTGGCCAGAGCTCACATTCAGCAGTATGGAACCCTGGGTTTGTAAGTGCAATTGAAGAGTTCAGATGCAAACCCCCCTAAGTGCCTTTTCAGAAAATAATCTTAATTCATTTTTATTTAATACAAAGCTATCAAAATTGCATTTTATTTTATTTTATTTATGTAAAATAACTATGTATATGTATTATCAAGTACATGAATGTTAACCAAACCAACAACGCGGTTCTCTAAAAATATAGAAGTGCAAGTCTTCAGAAAAGGAGTTAGGGGGTTTTGCATCTGAACTCTTCAATTCTTCCTATGCTACAAATATACTGTCAGTATGAACAACAGTGAATCCTTGCTTTGTTGTTTTGGTCTACCTGGGTGATTCTATAATTAGAGTGACGTTTTGGGAAAAACAAAACGTCAAACTTTTTTCAAAAATAAACTAGACTGCCTGTGCAGTCGCCTTCGACTGCTTAAGGTATATCCCCGAAACGCGACGCTTCCAGTCCCCCATCATTCCTACCACTCCCGTCCACCATTTCGTAAACGTATATGATACATACAGACGTAACATGACGTGCATAGGCTTAAAACCAAACGACTATTGTGAAAATGAAGCAAACAAGTCCGACAGGCGGACAACAGATGCGTCCGTCTATGCCCGTTCTGAACCTTTTTTGCCCAAACGCCCCCTTGGCCTCCTCATAACCTGTCAAGGCAATTTATCAATAAGCCTACCATGTACTGTATAAGCCTGGATTTGAAAAAGTACCATAGGATTTCAACAGTGTTGGGCAATTTACTGAAAAACTGTAATGCATTGCTGATTACATGTTACTGTCTTTTCAAAATAATCCCTTACACTACATTTAGCAATGTGGGGACCTAAGGCGAATTTAGCTAGGGGGGCCATCGGTCCATCCCATATCACATTTTTTTTAAACATAAAATCTCTATTTTTGTTAGGCTATTTTTTTTTTTAATCACGATTTTTTATTAAAAAATAATAATAATTACAAACATAAAAAACAGGCAAACATTACAACCCTTTCTGGACAGTGAAGGCTATTTGCAATTTTGCATAGGCCATTAAATAAACTAAAATGTGAAATTCTCTTTTCACTTTAATATGAGAGCAGTGATGTCCCCCCCTCACTGAAGTGTTATTTCATGTGTGTGCATGATGCTGTCACCTATTTGAAGTGACGTTGATGTTGGATTTCATGGAATACTTTTAAATGCCGCTTTGGGAAGAAAACAGAGTAGGCGACAGGTGAACTGTCTTTCTGTCAAAACAGTGGTTTGCAGGCGTTTGCGTTTTCACGTGGATATTGTCTTCGTGGACCGTAACAGACAAACCGTAAGTTCCATAAACTAATCAATGAGACATTGGCTACGTGTACATGATGTTTTTAAGTCCGATTTAATAAATGCGATTTAAATAGATCGGATTAAGAGTTATTTTGCGATGTGTATACATGGCACTTTCACTTAAATGCGATTAAACGTCTGGGGAAAATAAAGCATTGCGATTGGACTGAGGACGCACGTGCTGAGCGAGCCAAATAAGGCACGGGGGCGTGGTTCAATGCCACCGAGATGCAGGTCATCTTCCCCACGAAAATCGTTGCCTCAGGCGGACTGAAATCACAACATTTCCCCCTTTCTCCCTGGATCATTTACAATGCTACATTAGCTACCCTGTTAGCATAGAAAAACGAGTGGTCAAATGGTAATGTGGAGTAACTTTGTTGTGCTTCATTACTTCGTGGGGCACTTTTACATCAATATATGGAAGCCACAACATTTTTAGTCGCTTAGGGACTTTAAATTAAGCAAAACTTTCATGTGAAAATCAACAGGAAGTGCCGCCATGTTTTTCTCACTGGCAAAGAGCACGGTCTCTTGGCCATAGATGTGTACATAGGAAACGCTATCTGCAAATGTCTCATGCCTTCCTATTTCATGGCACACATGGATGGAATATGCATACAGACTTCTGTGCTTCTGCAGTTGTGTCAGATAATGCAATCAATCAGCTGCGTAGCCGGTTTGCTAACAGTTATGGTAGACGTTTTGGTTTGCACGCATGAGCTCCAGGCCAAAACTGAGCGACTGCCACCTTGTGGACACAAGAGGGAATCACAAGAGGGAATCACAATTCAGAAACGCATCACGGGAGGGCGGACGGACGGACGGACGGCGGACGGACGGACGGACGGACACCAAAGCCTCTTATAGAGATGCGTGGGACGCATCTAAAAATGGGGCAAATGGTAATACTGTTTTAATGGTTCAGTGGATATACCACATTAGGTACAGTGTAATAACCAGTGTAACAATATTTAATACAATGTAATTTTTTTACTTACATCATGTGTTTGTGCGTAAGTGGTATTACATGGTATTGCATATTGTTACACTGGTATTACACTATATTACATGGTATTGCATACTGTTACACTCGTTATTACACTGTACCTGATATTGCATATTGTTACACTGGTATTACACTAGTATTACATGGTATTGAATATTGTTACATTGGTTATTACACTGTACCTAATATGGTAGATTCACTGAAATGGTGAACCATTAAAATAAGGTGTTACCGGGCAAATCAATCCACCCAGTCAGAAGTTATGGGCCAAATGAAAATTCCGCCATTTTGAAAGTGTTGTCTTCCAAACTAGAATCAGTTCATGAACCTACCCTAGAGCATTCACACACAAAATCTGGGACAAATCCATCCACCCGGTGAGTAGTTATGGGCCAAAGAAAAATTTGGCCATCTTGAATTCAGCCATCTTGAAAGTGTTGACCTCCAAACTCGAATCAGTTCATGAACCTACCCTAGAGCATTCACACACCAAATCTGGGACAAATCCATCCACCCGGTCAGAAGTTATGGACCAAACAAAAATTCGGCCATCTTGAATTCAGCCCTCTTGAAAGTGTTGACCTCCCAACTCGAAGCAGTTCATGAACCTACCCTAGAGCATTCACACACCAAATCTGGGACAAATCCATCCACCCGGTCAGAAGTTATGGACCAAACAAAAATTCGGCCATCTTGAATTCAGCCATCTTGAAAGTGTTGACCTCCAAACTCGAATCAGTTCATGAACCTGCCCTAGAGCATTCACCCAAAAAATCTGGGACAAATCCAAACATCCGTTCAAAAGTTATCGCGTTAACACGAAAGACCTTACGCGGCGGCGGACGTGGCGGCGGCGCACGCAAAACAATTACATCCCCGACGCTCCGCGTTTCGGGGATATAATAACATAGGCCTACATGTTTTTTCCATAGTGTACACCCTTAAGTTTCCAAACAAACTAATTGCAAGCTTAATCTTGAATCATTTGTTTCTGTCAACTCTGTTATAGACAAATGTTATGTCATTTCAAACATATATATATACTACACAGTTGAAAAAGACACACGTTTGACAGTGACAGTGTCTGGCCGATAAGCAGGGGGCCATCATTTCTTAATCTGTCCCTGCTGATGCGCAACACAATTGATGGTAACACAGCTTGACATTTCAGCCATTGTTGTGCTATCAGCCATGTTGTGCTAACTGCAGACCGCAGAACTTCCACCGCAACACCTTAATCAATTTATATCTTTATCTGTGTTTTCTACATATGATTTCTAATTCAGGTTCTTACAGTAGCCTATAAAGATGTTGAGAACACAGTTGATGGGCAATTATCCCTCCCTAAGACCATACAAAAGAATAGAGTAAATTGTGGAAGAGGTGAACACAAAACTTACCAAATGGTCTTCACGTTACCATCCAAAGAGGTAGTGACATTTTATGATGTTGGTTCATATATGACTTAGGACCAAACCATTACTGATTTATGGAGGGGGTTTCAGTGTGTGGCACAGTAAGTATACACAGCTTTCTGGTAAGCACACAAAACGGCCAATTTAATGCATAATGGAAAGCACAATGCAAGTAGTCTTTTTAACACTTTGTCATATTATGATAATTACTGTGAATCAACATTTGCAATTATCTTGGACAAAACAAGTTTTTTTACATTCTAATATGAAGGCTGAATCTAACATTTGGAAAACGAGACGGCATGAAAACGTCCAAAAAACAGTATTATATATTCATTCTTGCAGAGGAAAATAATGTTATTTCTTGACTTTTTGTATTTTATGAAAAATGTGCGCTGATGTTCAAAACATCATTGGAGGCAGTTAATAGAGGAATTGACAAAGCCCATGGACTTAAAATGTTACTCTAATTATAGAATGACCCACATGTGAGATTTCTTATTTGTTTGTTTTGTTTTTAAGGTGACCATGTGTGATCTGAAAGGGGCCATGTAACAAATAAAAAGGTATCATTAATGTTGTATTATATTACTAATTTGTTATTTGATTGGGTCTACAGTGGAGTGCATGCAGTGCAGTGGAGAGGACTACCGGGGCAAGATCTCAACAACAGAGTCAGGCTTCACCTGCCAACGCTGGGATACTCAGACACCACACAACCATGGCTACCTTCCCTCTGCGTACGCATCTGTCAAATACAACCCACTTAAATCAACATAGGGTTATTGCTCAAACGGAAATGTGACATTGGTGTGTGTATGTGTGTGTGTTGGTGTAAATGATAGGCTTCCCGACAAATACCTTGAAGAGAACTACTGCAGGAACCCGGATGGTGAACCAAGGCCCTGGTGTTTCACGACCAACAAAAACAAGCGCTGGGAATTCTGCAACATCGCTCGATGCAGTGAGTGTCCTACACTTAACCTCAGAGTTTCACAGACTCACAACAAAAGGTTGTTGGTTCAGCCTCTCTCAGTCTACATTCTCCTCCTGGGCAGGTCAAAGTGGCCTTGAGTAGGGCACTGAACCCCATGTACTCCATGTGTCCTTGTGGGTATTATGTGTGAATGGGTGAATTTGAGGCAAAGGGGTCCAGGTATAATTTGTTATATAAATAAACAGTTCTAAAATGTCCCGAAAAAATGAATTCTGTTTTCCTGAGTGTTTCTTTTATTATTTTTAATGTAGCAGTCAATGTCATTGGAACTGGATTAATGTTTCTGTACCAAATTGAAACAACAAAAAACATTTTACTGTTATTGACAGAGAAGCACTTAGAACATTATTTTGAAAATGCATACTGTTGCAGCCTGGAAAAGAAATGTTCAAATACAGTCCATTCACCAGTCATTTTCTTCCCTTCACTTTTCCAGCTTCTGAGCCACCCACAATTGTCCCAGAGCTTACCTGCGCCACAGGTGATGGCAGTAACTACAGAGGGACTGTGTCTGTGACCGTGTCAGGGAAGGCTTGTCAGATGTGGTCCTCACAGTTGCCACATAAGCACACTCGAACACCAGACAACTACCCATGCAAGTAAGCGGGCCTCTCAATCCCCTGAAGATGCCTCATCTTATCACTGGGGGGAAATGGTACCCATAAAAGTTCTTTGAGGAATCTAAAACTTCTTAGAAAAATAAGAGAGAGATTATGTGTTTTTGGAATAACCCTGATGTTTTATTGACGGCTCCTCAGTGTGCCCAGAGGTTCTTTAACCCATTGACGCCTAAGGCACCTGCAAAAAAGGGTGCTGAATGCCTGGGCCCTTTTTAAGAAAAGCTGCCCTCAGCCTATAACAATCTAAATATCTCAGTTTCTGAAACACATAAAAATATGCACCAAGTTGCATTTAAATTCTACAACCGTCATCTATCATTAGAATGTGTTCATTCGTCTCAAATAAACAGAGATTTTTAATTGAGTTGTCTCAAATCTCATGAGCCTGAATGTTGCGTAATGCAGCTCCAGGTGCCAGGGCCAATGTTGCGCAACACAACGTCAGGCATCAATGGGTTAAAGGTATACGGTGTACGATTGTGGCCAGACTGAGTAGGTATTGCAACTATGCTGCTCATTGAAACTGAGCTGCCTGTTGCCAAATTTGACCTTTTCATGAATATTTACCAAGTAATGAAACTAATATTTACTAGTATACCTTATAATGTTTTTACAGTGCAAAAATTATTTTCTTAGAGATAGTGGTGCTTTTAAAATATGGATGTCCAATTCTTCTCAATGGAGATGTTCATTGAACACCATTTGTGCTGATTTAGAGGCCTTGAAGGAAACTACTGCAGAAATCCTGACAATGAAAGAAGTCCTTGGTGCTACACGACAGACGCTGGAACTCGGTGGGAGTACTGCAAGGTGCCCAGCTGTGGAAACGAACCTGCTCCTGGTCAGTAGAGCATCATTCATTATACTCATCATACGATGATACTCATGATAACGTATTGTCATTAAGGATGAACTATCCACCTTATAATCATAAAGTTTACAAGGGAGACTCCTTGACTATTTTGGCAGCAGTTGTTAGTGCTTAAGGGCTATATAATTCAGAAGGGCTATGGGCAGCCTAACTAGCAGACAGGAAATGCGGTGAGAGTACTAAACACCATTGAAATGGGTGGGATTAATGGATAGGGTAATAAGATGGATGGAGAAGAGAAACATCAAAGGTCTTGAAGAAATTGTATGGGCTTCAATCCGTACCTCTGTTCTTATATTTTGATAGCCTATGTGATGTGATTAGTTTGGTGCTGTATCATGTGTTATAGTCATCTCATAAAGTGAGATTGAATCAATCAATAAATCAATCAATCAATCAATCAATCAATCAATCAATCAATCAATCAATCGATATCCCATAGATGAGCCTGTTATTCCTACGGAGGAGGAGGAAGACTGCTACGTTGACAATGGCAGCAGCTACAGAGGGGGGATGTCAGAGACCATAAGTGGGAAAAAATGCCAGTTCTGGTCATCCATGAGTCCTCATCGCCATCAGAAGACACCACAAGCTTTTCCTAATGCGTAAGATCACAAACACAAAAAAACCCACAGCTAACATTTTATATATTTTCAACCCTTTTCCCACCCTTTTAGTATGTGTTTAGTTAGGCTACATGATTGCAATGCCATCTGCCACTCCAGAGACCTGAGGAGGAATCTGTGCCGGAACCCAGATAACGACCGCGCTCCCTGGTGCTACACCACCGACCCCTCGACGCGATGGGAGTACTGCAAGCTCGACAAGTGCTCCACTTCTAAACCACAGCCACAGCCAACCCCGAAACCAGTGGGCCCCAAGCCCCCCAGCCCAGCCACCACCAGTGCTCCATCAGCTAAAGGTACAATAGTAGGGCATGGGGTACCTACTGACTTCCAGAGGTGTCAATCCCAGGTTCAGGAAGTAATATACCTGCCACAAATTTGATCCAACCAGCTCTGAATCATCTGATCATAACGAGTGCTCAAGACAGGTGGGTTAGCTACTCAAAGAAGTCACCTGTGTTGGAAAGAAACTCTAGCAGGGCTTACACATGCGTTTCCTGTTTGTAAATATTCATGTCTGCGTCCGCAGCCAGGCGTCCCTCTTCAACCTCTGATTGTTGGAAACAGCTGTCACTCAAAAAATGTGCTCATGTGGTTGGCTGCTTAGCATCTTGCCCCTCCTCAAAGCGTGAATGTTTATAAATGGGAAACCTATGTATACTTTGCCACTAGATTTTTGCTGCTGATTTCTGACAAAGTGTTTGGGAGTACATTTTTCCTGAACTGTTACTGAAATGACCCTGAAATTGGTTTTATACATTTAACCAGATTAAAAATGCCTGTGTAAATGCAGACGAAACAACCAAGCTACAACTAAACTCTGTTTTTTGTTAAAACTCTGTGACCCTTGGCACCCTACTTTAAGATTGCAAGATTGGAAATGGCGCCACATACAGGGGTCAGACGTCCAGGACTGTGATGGGGGTCACCTGCCAGGCCTGGAGCTCCATGAGCCCCCATCAACACGCCAGCTTCACCCCTGAAACACACCCTGACAAAGGCCTGGAGGGGAATGTGAGTTGTTTGTCAAACTTTTTTGTGTTTTTTGAGTATATACTGTACATACATATATACACTGTATATATGTTCGAAAAAGTCGTGGGATGTGTGGAACAGTTGGTCAAAAATTGTGCCAAATCATGAGTTGAGTGCATCATCGCAGCCCTAATAGACAAATGTAAAACATTAGACAAGGTGTCATACCATTACACCAGAGACCTAGTACCTATAGGTACGATTCCAGCCCCATCTTTCTCTGTAACTGTCTTATCTGAGTAATAAAGGTGAGAAAAGCCCAACAAATATTATGGTGGTGTTAACAAGGGACTTGTCTTTCCCCTATTTTTGCTGGTAGCAATGCAGAAATCCAGACAATGATGTGAATGGGCCTTGGTGCTACACTACAGATCGCACGAAAAAGTGGGACTACTGCCAGATTCCTGACTGTTGTAAGTGTATACATTGAATGCATGGTTCTGACAACACTGCCATAACACAACTTACGTGAATAACACATAACAATTGCCAACCACTTCGCAATAAGATACACATCCCGATACAGGGGTTACGATGCGATGCGTATCGCGATACACATGCATCCTGATATGGTGATGCATATCGCAATATTTTACAAAACAGACATTATGTAACCAAATGTTACTTTTTTTCTGTAGAACAACAGTTACGCTGTACGGCTGTAGTGAATGTAAAATATACAGTACGATCTTCACAACACTGTAGGCCTACTGTTCATGATGTGATACGCACCACGAATGCCAGTTGCTGTGTTGCATTCAAAAGTCAATTTATTTGGTAACACTTTACGTGACGCCGGTGTCATAAGCATGTCATTAGTGTCATAATAGTGTCATGACCCCTTTAATGACTGTTGGCCTTTAGTGCCATTCGGTTATGGCAAAGACAACCTTGCCATAACGGAATGTCACTTAAGGCCAACAGTCATAAAATGTGTATGACATGGACATAATGTTTATGGTTGATCTTTGACTGTGTCATGACACAAGGTGTTTATGACACTGTAATGACATGCTTGTGACACTGGCATCAAGTAAAGTGTTACCATTTAATTTATTAAATGAAATCAATACTGACGCCTCCGATACAATACATGTATTGTGGAGAGGTCCGTGACGATGTATTCCGTCCCGGTATTGATATTTTGAACACACCTCTAGTGGTCATGGTGAAGTAATAGTATTGAAAGGACACCCACAGAAATGTACCTGTAACAGTATAATGTGTATTCCCAGCTGAAAGCAAATGTGGACAACCTGCTACGACTCCCAGGCGATGCTTTGGCCGAATCGTCGGAGGCTGCGTGTCTAAGCCTCACTCCTGGCCATGGCAGATTAGCTTGAGGACCAGGTAAGCTAACAAGCCCCATGGGTCCGACTCAAAATCTAACCTCCTCATTCTCTCCTTTGGCTTGTGGCCTTGTGATGCGAGGCAAGACGTCATTTGCGATAGACGTTTTATTTAATATCTCGCAAAATCACAATTCAAAGGTCTTTTTCTCATTTGCAAATCGGGATGGGGAAAAGTCCCCTAAAAGTTGTCGTGCCTAGGCTGACAGCAGGGGAACTTAATTGCTTTCTCCACATGTGTGAGGCCACAAGCAAAAGTAGAGAACGGGAGGGAATTGGACCACATGTTGTACTTCCTGCACAGCTCCCGTTCGGGCGCCATTGGGTGCTGCCTCCTTGCACAGGTGAGGCATAAATGCAATTTTCTTGTGTGCTGTGGAGTGCTGTGTCACAATGACAATGGGAGTTGGAGATTCCCAGTTGGGCTATCACGCTTTCACTTTGATTATGCTGTCAAGTCAAGTCAATAATGTGTCCCTGCCTAGACTGACTTTCAAAACACTGACACTTTTCTCCACGATTCATTCTAGCACTGGCATTCACTTCTGTGGAGGAACTCTAATTGATGCTCAGTGGGTTCTCACAGCTGCCCACTGCCTGGAAAGGTACCCTACTAACATTTTTTAGTTCTACGAAGGTTCCTGGAACACAAGCCCTTGGTTCCAGTTTAGTTCTGGGTACGTCCCCAGAGAGTCATGTTTGGTTATTTTTCCGTTCTCACTTGGTTGGCAGGAAAGTTTAATTTTCGTTCCTAGAATGTTATATGTGTAGTTCCCATTCCGTTCCCTTATTGTTCTCTCACCGTCACTTTATTCCTGTTCATGTCATGTTTGTTGCCTTGCCGTTCCCATATGGTTCCCTTAACCTTGTTGGTTGCATATTTGGTTCCTTAGACATGCTCCTGATGTTCCCCCAACCTTGTTTATTATTGTGAATGTGTTTTGGTCCTGCCCCACTATCTCTCACCATAGTTGAGGTACCCTGATCATGGTACTTAAGCACCTCCCATCCCCCACCATGACTGAAACACCCTGCGCCTGGCATCAGGTTGCCACACTGCTCTCTTAAAATAATGTTTAAAGATACTGAAAACATGCATGAAGTCTATAATTTATCAGCCTATGTTGTGCTGTACCACAATGTGTGAGAATTATTAGCTGAGCATGTATGAACAGAATCTAGTAGGAATTAATACCAAATGTTTTCCTTAATGAAGTTAAAAGATAACCATACCATCTACATCAAGAGCACAATGGAGCAAGCAATGTAACATGTGCTGTTACTGACTAGCTCACAAAGCAAGGCACAAGACGTAGCTAACAAATGCCATAAGCCAAAAGCGCTATTAGCTTGCTTGCAAAGCAGGTAAACAAGCGCTATGCTGTGCCATGCTGACCAGCCAGCAGACAGGCAGGCAGGCAAATAGCTAAAGCACTCTGACAGTCCAGGTTTATATACAGGCTCAAGAGTACCATGTGACCAGATTGATTGGGAGTTTTTCAGGTGCAAGCAATTGAATCATGATATACCAGCCCTAAGTAATTAGGTTTGGCCAGACGCTGATGGACAGATTGTTTGTGAGGGGCTTGTTACCGGCAAAGGTGTAACAAGTTCTCAAGTTATTTCTTTCACTCACCACATCTTTTGTGTGATGTTGTGTGCACAGCCAAACCTTAGATCAACCCAACCAAGTTGAGTTAAATGAATGAAATGGAATTTAAAAAAAAGATTGTGTACATGATTAAATCTGGAGGAAATACTGTTACTAATATGTAGACGTATATGATTTAATCGGGTGGACAGTCATCATTGCTTATGCTCTGCACAACACAGTATAAACAAAGTTGGGGGAACATCAGGAGCACGTCTAGGGAACCAGACGTGACCAGACCTATAATGTAACCATCAAGGTTATGGGAACCATATGGGAACGATGAGGGAACAAACATGAAAAGCAATAAAGGTACGGTGAGAGAACGGCGAGGGAATGGAATAGGAACCACACATATATCGTTCTGGGAACTTAAATTAAACTTTCCTGGCAACCCAGTGAGAACCGAAACAGAACCAAAAATGACGTATCCGAAACGTATCCAGGACCGAACCGGAACCAATGGCTGCTTGGTTTTTATTGTAACCAAAGGGAACGTTTCTAAGTGGTAGATTTTGGTTTGGTAATAACCCCAACCTTTAGAGAACCAAAAGTCAAACGTTCTCTTTACGTTCTCTGTTACTAGGGCTGACATGTTGTGACTCATAGTTTTGTGTCTAGTGTTGTGGTCTTTTTTTTGTTTGTTTATATTTGTTGAGAATAACGCAAACACATGTTTTATGTAGGTCTAAAAGGCCATCCGCCTACAAAGTGTACCTGGGCATCCACTCAGAGAGGGCATCAGAAGCATCAAAGCAAGTGAGGGATGTTGAGAAACTGATTCTTGAACCAGGTGGAAAAGATATTGCCCTTCTTAAGCTTTCCAGGTGCGTAAATAAAAAAGATGGTCTATGCAAGGTCTTTCACACTAGGTGCTTTAATAACTAGGTATTATTGTTGTTATGCTGTTGACACCCACCTTCCTGTTTGCACAAAGAATGGTTTGCTTGTGCAATCCAAAGCACACAGTTTAATGAAGGAAAACCGACTCTCCCAAGCACGAAGAGGATTAAAGCAACATTAGACAGTCTGCACAAAATCTACACTAACCTCTCTACCTCTTCGTACTCCTCCCTGTCTCACCATACCATTCTCTCTCTCTCTCTCCTCTCACCCCTCCACCTTAGTATACTATCTCAATCGACTATCTTTTTCTCTCTTGTTTTCCCCTATCTACTCTCTTCCTCTTTAACATTGAGGTTTTTTCCCATTTGTTAAGCACTTTGAGCTGCATGCCTCGTATGATATAGTGCTATACAAATACAATTATTATTATAATTATTATTCCTCTCCATTTCTCTGTCTGTCTCTTTTTCTCTCCTATCCAATTAGTTCTCAAGGTGCCTGTCTTGAACACTCTACTACACAGTCCGTCCAGTAGCTTAGTCCCCCTTTATAATATATACTGTAGGTAGCATTAAAAGGACACTGTGTGAGATTTTTAGTTGTTTATTTCCAGAATTCATGCTGCCCATTCACTAATGTTACCTTTTTCATGAATACTTACCATCAGCATCAAATTCAGCATCAAGTATTCATTTTGACTGGGAAAATTGCACTTTTCATACATGAAAAGGGGGATCTTCTCCATGGTCCGCCATTTTGAATTTCCAAAAATAGCCATTTTTAACTGCAAAAAACGACTCTACTTGGACCATACTTGAAAATATTTGTTTGTTACGTAGTAAACTTTCATGTAAACATCAAATTTGGCAATAGGCAGCCCAGTTTCAATGAGCAGCATAGTTGCAGTACCTTTTTTGACCATTTCCCGCACAGTGTCCCTTTAAAAGGCATCACAACTCAGAACTTCAGAATCTCAAACAAGATCTGGCAATTTATGCTTTTTTATGGCCAGTGTCAATTCTGTGACCTTAAAATCTAACCTTAAACCATAACAGTCCGAATAGCCTTGAAACTCACTATTATTTTAACTTTGATTTGTTTTTTTTTCTGTTTCCAGACCAGCTATCCTAAATGATAAGGTCATGGCAGCCTGTTTACCAGAGAAGGATTACATCGTCCCCAGTCACACAGATTGCCATGTAACAGGCTGGGGTGAGACACAAGGTAAATCAATCAATGGCTTGTACGTATGTGACAAATGAAGATGCAGTGTATCAATTCAAGCCTTTCTTTTACATTCTCACTACGTTTACTGTTCTACTTCTTTATAGGCACCGGAGGGGAGGGCATGCTGAAAGAAACAGGGTTCCCCGTCATTGAAAACAAAATTTGTAACCGACCTGCCTATTTGAACGGCAGAGTGAAGGACCATGAAATGTGCGCCGGAAACATCGAGGGAGGCACAGACAGTTGTCAGGTGGGTTTGCCTATACAGTTTGTTGAAGCATTTCTATACGGTTAGTAGCTTTTCATGTTTGCTAAACTGGCAAAATCCACCTGCAAGTCCGACAGTTGTATTAAATTCACATATTAACACAACTTTAGATTATTAGGTTTCAACCCAGACACTTTAAACAAAACTTTTAACGCTTTCAACAGAAACTTTAAAACTGTTTATTTTCTGAATTTAAACAAATATAAATCTAAAGTTTTTTAGGCAGCAGGTAGACATTCACAACTTGAGAGTGAAATGATTATCTCCGCCAAGGAGGTTGTTTTTGGTCGCGTTGTTTGTCTGTCTGTCTATTTGTCAGCAGGATAACTCAATAGTGAAATGTTCTATTAAACAGCTTCCTTGGTGGAGGTCTGCACTCTCTGAGTGCATTTCTTAATAGGACTCACCTGCTGTTCCTGTGCATGATGGAGACTGATGATTCCTTGCTGTTTTGTGTGTTCCAGGGCGACAGTGGAGGACCACTAGTGTGCTACGACAAGAAGACATTTGTTCTCCAAGGAGTGACGTCATGGGGTCTCGGCTGTGCCAATGCAATGAAACCAGGGGTTTATGCCAGAGTATCCAAATTCATAGACTGGATTAACACTGAAATGAAGAATAACTGAAATGAAGGTTAACACTTTTGTGTTGTCATAACGCCATATTTTTCTGATAGTGCCCCTATATCTGCAAGTCAAGCCGTGAACACCAAGGTTCACTTCACATGCAGCATTTTCATCGTGTCAGCACAGCCTTTCATTTTAAGTTTTAAAAGATTTATGTTTGAAAAATGGCAAATGTTATTGTCTTAACTGACTATTAAGACAACAATGGAGAAAAAGTAAACTGAACAGACAATCTTGATTAAAAGAACTCTCAGTACAATGAGAGTTTTGTCCAGTAGATTGTACAATGCAGTGTAATCTACAGAGTCTGAAGAATCGTGAGATTTTTGTGAATAGCTATTGGTTAATGGCAATGTTGGTAAAATAAACATACAGAAAATTCCTGTTCTTAAGTTGCATTCTTTCACATCAGACATGTTTCTCATGCACATTATACATATTGCATATATGAAAAATATATAGAAAAAATATGGGTGCAGACATCTACGCAAAAGATTGCTTAAAGGGACACTGTGTGAGATTTTTAGTTGTTTATTTCCAGAATTCACGCTGCCCATTCACTAATGTTACCTTTTTCATGAATACTTACCACCACCATCAAATTCTAAGTATTCATTATGACTGGAAAAATTGCACTTTTCATACATGAAAAGGGGGATCTTCTCCATGGTCCGCCATTTTGAATTTCCAAAAATAGCCATTTTTAGCTGCAAAAATGACTCTACTTGGACCATATTAGAAAATATTTGTTTATTATGTAGTAAACTTTCATGTAAAGATCAAATTTGGCAATAGGCAGCCCAGTTTCAATGAGCAGCAGAGTTGCAGTACCGTTTTTGACCATTTCCTGCACAGTGTCCCTTTAATAGCAATGTCTGTTCCTTCTCGAGTTTCCTCTGTGTGTGTGTTTGTGTGCGTGGCGCGCATGTGTGTATGTGCGTGCTTAGTTGAATAAGGGTATACTACTAAAAAAAAGCAGTGACTTGACTGATTTTATTAAATCTACTAGGCTGCCTTTGCTGTGCGATGTACTGGTGGAGTCTTGGGAAATGGTTTATATCAGCTTCTACTAGTACACATTATGATACACGCTGTCCCTGTTGTCGGTGTGATGAAGACAGTTTATATCTTGCCTCCTTGCCTTTGTAGGACAGGCCAGCTTGAGAGGAGACAGGAAGGAACATAATGGGAGAGAGATAGGGGAACCCAGGGAGTCATCGTACCCAGATCTCCAGTGTAACACTGGGTGCCCTAGCCATTTCAGCCAGGCCGGGGCCCAATACTGAGGGGTTTTTAAATATTTTAGATCGGCATTATATCGTAGTTGTTGCAAAGGCTCTACTGAGATCTATCATCACAATGTTTGGTCTGTGATATGCGTGATGATGCATTTTGAGCAGCATTTTGTACAACCATGTAATGTTTGTATTTTCTGTTTTAAACTGGGACCCCGGTTTCCAGCCTCAATTCAAGCCTGAGGTCATTTCCAAACCACTGCCCCATCTCTCTCTCCCAACCATTTCCTGTCATCTCCTCAGAGGTCCTGTTATGAATGAATAAATTAATGATTTTATTTGACATCTTCAGTTCATATATATATAAAATAAATACATGATTGAGTTTCATATAAACCGCACCACATGCTTAAATTAAAAAACAGATTCAGATAGCACAATAAAGCCCGGAAGCTTATTTCCATTGTGGTCCTTGGTTATAATAAGAGACAGATGGTTTCTTCTCATTATGTTTGTTGCAGGGGGAAGAGCAATGTGCGTGCGTCAGAGCATCCGCATTTGTTGACTGGATAATCAATGAAATTAAATAAGACGGGGCACACCCTGACATGGTAGGGCAGTGGTTCTTAACCTTTGTGTCTTAACGCACCCCCTTCCCTGTGCCGAAGACAAGCCGCGCACCCCCAACCCAAACTTCTACACAAGTATACACACTAAAGAATTATTAAAGTGATTAATTACAATGACTCTTGCTTGAGACATTAATCAACACCATAATTACTTTAAATGGGGACCAAAATAAGTTTTAATTTGATCTTAAGTTGGCCTATTATGATGTTTGCTAACAGAATTTTCACAACCTCAACAGAATCAAATTTCTGCACACCCCCTGAAATTTCTGGCGCACCCCCAGGGGGTGCCCGCACCCCAGGTTAAGAACCACTGTGGTAGGGGATAGGACTGTTACGTCGGCGTCTCTGGTTTGATTCCCGACCCAGGGTGATTTCCCGGGCCGGGGTGAAAACTTCACTTGTCTCTCTCCTGCTCATTTCCTGTCCTACTCTTCACTCTTGTGTGTAGAAATTATTTATGTACACTATTGTAAGGGATTTTGAAAGGGGAATGTTCTGTTGTGACCCTGGCCAGGTCTTTATTTTGTAACGTGCTGGGGTTTTGTTTTGATTTATGCTTTAATTAATATAAACGTTTAACATTTTTCTTGTGTTGACCGTTTTCTTAACTTCCCACGTACAATATATATATATATATATATATATATATATATATATATTCGTGTATACATATATATATACACACAAGACAGCACATAGATTCAAGTTTGTGTGTGTGTTTTCCAATTCCAAGTGTTAGTGAGGGAACATCTTATATTTGAATACCTAAAATGTGATGTGTAGTGGAAAAAGATTCTTCTGTAGTCTGTATTCAGAACATTTGAAATACTTTAATGCACTTAGTAAAACACAATACTATGAATGAAGTCCATCATCAGGAAACTATATTAAATAAATTAGTCATTAAAGTCTACAAACATTCAAACAAACAAGCAAAAATGAAAAAAAAACAAAAACATTTTTTTCCACAAATTATAATACAGATGTGGAATTTTGCTCCTCCACAACATGCCAAACTTCCAGCAGTCCAGCTGTGTTATGTAATGACTGATGAAGATGAAGTAAACTCAAACCTTCATGAATACTGATTTCACTGGAAGAATGGAGTAACAAAGAGGCTGAACACATGCTTTTGTAGACTAGTGGGATATCACACTTATCCTACCTCCTACTATGAAAAATGGAACGCCAGTCGAAGTGGAACCTCCTACTAGCGAAGTGGAGGGAACTCACACTATTACCACCTAAACACATTGGGGTAACACTTTACTTGATGCCGGCGTCATACGTATGACATAACAGTGTCATAACAGTGTCATAATAGTGTCATGAACGAGTCATAAACATAATGCCAATGTCATAAACGTTTTATGGCCATGAAAAGTTCACATTGTTCGCCCTGTCGCCCTGTCATAACCGAATTTCACTTAAAGACAAAGTCATAAAATGTTTATGACATTGACATAATGTTTGTGACAGATTCATGACTGCATTATGACAACGTTATGACACCGTTATGTCATACATATGATGCCGGCGTCAAGTAAAGTGTTACCCAAATTGGAGTCGGAGGATAATGGTGGTGCCGCAGCCTATGGAGCCATCGTGTAAAGTGTCAATAAATAAGTGGAACTTTATTTCTCTTGTGTGCGGTTGTTCCAGACACTTAAAGTAATTTTAAATCAGCATCTTCATGTTATAGTATGGTATTGTGTCAACATAAATGTAACATACACTAGAAATAATAGCTATGGTTATATTGGCTCGTATCAAAACACCTTGCTAAAGTCAGTTAAACCGCGGTGGTTGCTATGGTTGTAGAACTCCCAGTGAAATATGCAGGTAGGATAAGTGCGATCTCCTATTAGTTGGGATTGGTTCTGGTATGCACCATTTGACTTCACATTCACAGGACTATGAACCTGCTTTTGGGACCATCATCAAGGGAATGGTGGTTCTAGAACAAAATTACCAGTGGGGCCGAGGTAGGGCCAGTGTTTTTTTAGGGGGCACATAGCAGCAAAACAGGTCACTATTTTCTCTTATATGCCTCAGGGTGACAGGTAGCGTCTTACATTTGTCATATTTAAACATCCACTGGCTCTTTTTTGGTCGTCACATCAGAGGGGAGAAGGTTCTCCATCTGCTGAGTGTTCAAAGGTTCTTCTTTATTTCTGCTGTTGGGAACAAGAGGCATAATGAGAATTGGTATCTCACAAAATGATTATACAATTCATACCAAACATCTTCCTTGCATTTGTACAATTCTTACATTTCTGTGCATGATACATGCAAAATGCATGGCATGGGATATACATGGGATGTTTGCACAACATCATCGACTAGAGTTATCGAAGATCTGAAACCTACCTCTTGGGGTTCTCGATGTCGTCGATGGTCTCAGGGAGTGGAACACCTCTCGTCTCAGGCAGCAGCAGGACCAGACCTCCAGCCACAAAAGCAATGACCCCTATGATCAACACAGTTCAGCCAACGACATGAGTTTCTTTGGGACTTTAGACCACTTTAGAGTAGAAAAAAACATTTGACCATGTTAGGTAAGGGTTAACGTTCGGCGAGAAGGTCGCTACCGTGGAATAGCAGCACGACAGAGAGAATCTCCGCTCCGCGTCGGGGTCTTGTTCTCTCTGAAGTGCTGCTATTCCACAAAGCGACCGACTCGCCGAAAGTTAACCCGCTTATTATATGGATATACTTAAATGATTCACACATGGCGGGGACATTTATTTAGGCCTATTTAATGTTAAGTCTATTATAGTTTTTAATGTCAAAAGATTGTTGCTGCGCAAAACAAAACAGTGCCGTTGTGGAACACCGCTAGGCAACAGCTAGGTAGCCAGGACAACAGGTGTTGTCTATCAGAGCAGCTGATTAGAGTCTTTGAAAAGTCGCTTTAGCAGTGAAAAGTCTTGTTGCCATTGACAGCGGTCTGTTATAGACCAACCCGTCCGTTATCGAAAAATAACAGACGTGCGAACGTTGGGGAGCCCCGTTGAAATGAATGGAGCATTCGACCGATGACGTCACACCATATAATAACTAGTGTTAACCTCAGTGTCATAAAAAGTAAATCATAACTCATATGGTCCCTCCCCACTGGCTCTCATTGGTCCCCATTAAAAATGGCCTACACAATGACATTACAGACATGTCTTTCCTCAGAGTGCAATATGGCCATAACATTGTGTCATTAGTTATACAACAATTGTCTGAAGCAATTTCTCTGAAGTAACAGTGTTCAATTGTGCTGTTAATTTTTTAAATTATTATTTTGTCCAGAAACTGCACTCGGGTGATGTGCATGCAATCTCTCTCTCTTTCTGAATGTCACCCTTGTCACTCTCAGTGTTCAATCTTGCCAGAGTTCAATCTGTGTCTCTAGACTGTTAAAAGGGTAAAATGATCTGCAATCTGCAAAAGCCCACCAAATATGATGAGTGGCAGCTCCAGCCAGATAACAGCCAGTCGGTAGAGCAGGAAAGGAGCCACGATACCTCCAACGTCACACAATGTGGAACACACAGACACCCCCAGGTTCCTTTGGAGAGGAGAAGAAATTATATATATATTTTTTACATTATTATTATTTTTTTACATACACAAGGGGCAAATATATTAAATAGAGTAGAAAATATTCTACATCATTTAGACTGCCTTTTATTGCCACTATAAAAAATGTACACAACACATATTCGCAATGACATTGAAAGCACCCACTTCAGTGCAGACATTAAATACGGAAGAAAAGCCATTTTATGTTCAACTGAGTATGTTTCTTTTATCCACTAAGAGCCTTAAGGATTAGTCAGGTGGCGTGCAGAACCCTTCTTACCTGACAAAAGTAGGGTACAGCTCTGTGTTCACAAACACCACCATCTCAAAGGTCATTGTGATCCCAAGACGTCCTATGCAAGCCACCGCTGTCCTAGGCCAAAACATGTCTGGAGGAGAACAATGAGGGACACCTTACAATGTGTCTTTCAAATATCTTATCATCTTATATAGGTTAATTTTTACATTTTTGTCGTCAAAATCTTTTTTTCAATAAAACCGGAAAAATGTGATCGATGTGTTCCAAAAAGGACAATATCCAGTTAATTTATTATTCTTTAAATTTTAAGATTTTTAAGTTTTTTTCCCCTAGGGAATGAAGTGAGGGAACACTGTGCTTACGCTCTGGAATAAAGGCTGTGATGAGGCACGCTGCTCCAGCCACAATGTTTGCGGTGGCGAATGGGATCCTCCGGCCGATGCGCTCGATGGTGAAGAGGATGAGGAAGGCGGCGGGGAACTCCACCAAGCCGGAGATGAGGAAGTCAATGTAGACGTTTCCTCCCAGAATCCCCAGTCGCATGATCAGACCCTGGTAAACCACGGCACTCGTGAACCTGTATGGATGGAGGTGTGGATGGAATATGTTATAAGTAATATATAAGTTAGGCAGCCGTGGTCTAATGGTTAGGGAGTTTGTCTTGGGGTCAGGAGGATTGAATCCCCTGAGACCCATGTTCTGAAGTGCCCTTGAGCAAGGCACCTAACCTCATATTGCATGTGGGACTGTAACCAACAACCTGTACCTAGTAAATAGCTGTGAGTTGCCTTAAAGGTACACTGAATAAGAGTTTTAGTTGAATGCTACCCATTCACTAATGTTACCTTTTTCATGAATACTTACCACCACCATCAAATTCTAAGTATTCATTTACACATTTACACTTTTCATATATGAATAAGGAGATCATCCCATGGTCCGCCCATTTTGAATTTCCAGAAATAGCCATTTTTAGCTGCAACAATGACTGTACTTGTTGTAATGTACACATTACTTAATAAACTTTCACGAAAAGATCAAATATGGCAATAGACAGCCCAGTTTCAATGAGAAGCATACTGTAGTTGCAGTACCTTTTTTGTCCATTTCCTGCACAGTGTACCTTTAAACAAAAGCAACAGCTTTTGGTGGACATGATGCTGCATGTCAGGAGAGGTGTACTCACCAGTTAAAGGAGAGGATGAAGGTGTGCTTTCTCATCTTCGGTGTCCTGATTAGGTCCATGAAGGTGGCGGAGACCGTGACGACGTTGTCATCCTTTAGGTTCTGTGAATAATAATAATAATAATAATAATAATAATAATAATAATAATAATAATAATAATAATACCACCTCCGTTTTACATAGCGCCTTTCAATCCAAGGTCGCTTTACATAATATCAGTGTAAGTGTGTGTAGGTGTGTGCTTGTGGACACTAGAAGTCAAAGGCCTCTAAAGAGTTTTTTTTAAGGGTTTAAAGGTGTTGTTTAAAGATGGCCAGTGAGGAGGCATGTGGTAGAAAAGCACAGGCTCAATGACATTGTGGAAATCAATGTGAAAATTCATTCTCTCAACTAAAAATATGCCATAAATACAGTAAATTGGCATATTGGCAAAAAATTGAATGAATCCGGCTTTGTACCTCAATGTTTTTGGAGAGAGTCCTCCCATTCTCTTTGGCCATGGCTTCTGTTATCTCGATAGCTTTTTTAGAGTTGTTCTGGGAGAGGAGCCATCTTGGAGATTCAGGAATAAACCTGCAGGGCAGAGTGTATTTAGCAAATTACATTTCCAGGCAGGAAAATAGTAGTACTAGCAATAGTAGTAGCGATGGTAAAAGTAGTGGTGGGTAGTAGTAGTAGTGGTGGTGGTGTGTGATGGTAGTAGTAGTAGTATCATTAAGTAGTAGTAGTGGTGGTGTCTAGTAGTAGTATTCATAGTAGTAGCAGTATGACATTACATTAAGTTAGTATTAGTAGTAGTAGTAGTAGTAGTAATAGTAGTGGTGTGGCTGTGGTAGTAGTAGTCTAGTAGTAAAAGTAGCAGCAGCAACAGTAATAGAGTAGAGTAGAGTAGTAGTAGTAGTAGTAGTAGTAGTAGTAGTAGTAGTAGTAATAGCGGTTGTTGTAGTCTAATGGTGATAGTAGTAGTAGTAGTAGTAGTAGTAGTAGTAGTAGTAGTAGCAGTAGTAGTAGTAGCTGAATTAGTAGTAGTAGTAATAGCAGTAGTAGTAGTAGTAGTAGTAGCAGTAGTAGTAGTAGCTGAAGTAGTAGTAGTAGTAGTAGTAGTAGTAGCAGTAGTAGTAGTAGCTGAAGTAGTATTAGTAGTAGTAGCAGTAGTAGTAGTAGCTGAAGTAGTAGTAGTAGTAGTAAGTACAAGTAGTAATAGTAGTGGAGGTTACCAGTAGTATGAGAGGAAGATGATGTAAGGCACGGTGATGACCACTTGCAGCCAGCGCCAGTCGACGATGTAATATGCGATGAGCGGGAGTAAGAGGATGCCCACGCTGAAGAACATCTGGTAGAGCACGCCCACCGTCCTACGGTACTCCACCCCCACCAACTCTGTGACTACACAGACAAACCAGAGACGATTGATAAGGAGACGGTTCATTAGAAGTTTCCTGCGACATCAACGTGAGGTAAGGTGCTAAGATGCCATGTCTATGAGCTGCCTGGCCCTTTAGCCACGGCAGACTATGCGGGCAGACTATGCGGGGGTTCAGAATAAATGGAGTTCAATGGAGGAAAATGTAAAAGTCAAGCCCATTTAGGAGACCGGAATTCATCCCACTTTGTTGTTGCATTGCTGATGCGTAGAACGGTTTTCTTCTGGGGTTAGGTACACTGCTATAAATCTTGGAGCACATGATGTAGCAAGGCAATGCAACTATTATATATACATAGTCTAAAAAGACATGACCAATAGCCTTCAAATACAAGGCAAGGAAAGGTAATTGGGGAAAAGTCAGTGTTTACACCTTGTCTGTGAACAGTGTTTCACTTCGTGCGTCAACTCAAAAAGGCTAGAGCAACTAAAAGTTTTTAAAAAATGCTAGGCTCTTACAATAACCCCAACCACTTCTGTGTCAGTCATAGAAAGTCGAAGTCAGGGAGTGTGGTGGGGCCTGGGTGGTGGTGTGTCGTGGACAGGCTGGGCATTGACACAAGGCCCTTTCGTATGCTAGAACCAACTTAAACTCCAAACAAAAGTTTAGCACTGCTAGTCACACCCAGATTGGGAATGCTGTTCTTTGACTTAAACATGTGTAGAAAAAGCGTGTACACACAGTAAGACGACCAGGGCTGTAACGAGACATTTTCAAATACGAGGTCAAATATTACGTGCTGTAGCCTATGCATACTGTGCATTTAGAACGCTTTAAACTCTTCGGTCAAACTCTGAAGTTTGTTTCCATTAATCACTACCTTGAGGATAAATGGGGGTGGCATATACAGACTGAACTTATCATTGTTGATCATAGATCGATTATCATCAGAGATACATTTTGCATTAAAAACAAATACCGGGGTCATGACCTCTGTGTCCTCAATGAAAGCCCATGAAAAATGAAAGCCCATTGGGAAACTCCAACTCCCATTGTCATTGTGACACAGCACTCCACAGCACACAAGTGAACACTGCACACAACGAAATTGCATTTATGCCTCACCCGTGCAAGGGGGCAGCCCTCAGTGGCGCCCCATGGGGAGCAGTGCGGTGGGACAGTACCATGCTCAGGGTACCTCAGTCATGGAGGAGGATGGGGGAGAGCACTGGTTGATTACTCCCCCCACCAACCTGGCGGGTCGGGAGTCGAACCGGCAACCTCTGGGATGCAAGTCTGACGCCCTAACCGCTCACCCTTGGTAGTTAGGGCCATGAAGACGACTTACTCAGCACGTATCCTGCCACCCAGCCTCCCTTCACTCCAAAGCCATACAAGGTCCTGAGCACCAACAGGGCGCTGTAGCTTGGGGCCACTGCTACAATGATGCCAGCGATCCCATTCATGAGATTGGACATCAAGAAGCTCATTTTACGTCCGAACCTGGATGGATAATCAGAGGTAGAAAAGGTTATCTGTGAAGAATGTCATTTATGCAGGTCTTGCCATCCACACAGTATAGAATACATACATAGACTAAAAAAACCATGTAGAATAGTTTTTTTTCGGTGTACAAAAAAAGTGTACAAAAGTACACTCAGAAAAACCAGTAACACTTCATTCTTCAGTTTGTGTTTAGTGTATCTACATGTAATATACTGTAATGTACTCACACTGTTCATACCCAACTTCTGTATAAGCCTAATTCTTAGCAACATTTTTTACATGCATTTAAATACTGTACTTTGCTAAACATTTCCTAATTCATATAAAAAGGGCCTTAAAATGAAGTGTAACCAAACATGCATTTACCTGTCAGCCAGGTATCCGATGGCGATACTGCCAACCAGGAAGCCCACATTCAGAGTAGCCTGGTACATGTCCACCAGCCAGGCGTCTGCACACACCAGATCAAACTGCAGACCAGAGAGCAAAATCAGTCCTCCATTTATATAAGTACAATCAGTCATAGCTCTCTATAGTCCATACTACGGTATACTATACCAGGGTAGTAGCACTCAAATCCTGGGCCCTATGACCAAGTGGATCAAATGGGCACCCCCTCAATTAACAATCCTCCTCGCAGGCCCTGCTTTGCACTAGAGGCGCTGATAACTGGATCCCTCTTTATCCCCCATTACAATGTCCCTGCCTTTGCCACCTGCATAATAATCCTGTGCCAGCTCGATTTGTCACTTCTTGACTTGTTCCGTGACTAGCAATTATGCGGTTCCTTGTGTATAATGTAACTAAATGAAGAAGTCCCAACTAGGGAACTAAAGGGCACTGTAGTGTAGTGCATGTCAGATATATGTATTACATTGCATTACATTGCATTTGGCAGACGCTTTTTATTCAAAATAATTGAGGACATAACCATAGCCAAAATCACTAGCAGATACGGAGTGCACAGGAAATATACAGAACAAGTGCAGATGCATGGAAAGTAGATATAATTCCTCCAAAACAATTTCTGAAGTGAGATGTAAGTTTTTCTACAATACACATGTAAATAACTTCCCCTTTGGCTGCATCTTCCATGAAGTACAGAGGTGAAAGAACGCATATTATCATTAGCACTCTCTTGTCTCAATTAAATTGTGAGGGATCTGGCCCAAATGGTAAACTCAAATCTCAAATAAGATGTAACGCAATATATAAAGAACACACTACGTACTGTATGTTAAGTGCGACCTCTTTGAAAAAAGAAAAGAAAAACCCGGTTGAATTAAGCTCCACAGCAGCCTGGTGCCTACAGGTGCCATTGACAAGCATCTACACTACAAATCACAAGGTCTCACCTCCGTCACAAAGGACCTCCTGCCCTCGTAGTCGGCGTACTCCCATCCGTCCTTGCAGGCGGTGGTGGGCAGGGCGCTCAGCTGATGCTCACTCAGTTGTGGCGCCGGGTAGTCGCAGGTGAGGCCCGTGGCGTTCCAGTCCACATCGTACCTGAGGCACTGGCTACGCTCCAAGACCCCTGTCGAGGAGTTCACCTGCGGGGCGTAGTTGCGCGTGTCGTGCTGGCTCCAGCCGCAGGTGTCCCTTTGCTGGCTGACGGCCGGGTCACGGCACCAGTGCTCCGGGGTGAAGCCCTGGAAGACGATGCCCACGTAGACGCCGGCCCAGGGCATGGACACCATGCAGAGCAGGGCAAAGATGCGCTTCTGACTGCGGCCGAACTTGCCGGCCTCCTCCAGGATGTCGTCGAAAGTGGTCATGGTGGTGGTGGTGGCGCCAGACAGACGGACAGTGCGAGACCGATCAGAAGATGGTGGTGGTCAGAGGCAGCAGAGAGGGAGATGTGTGGGAGTGTGAGGGACATGGCCAGAGGGACAGGGGTATTTACCAGGACAGCCGGGGATCAAAAGTCCAGGGGAGAGGTTGACCTTGGGCCCCGGGCATGTTATGATAGACCAGCCGAGCATGGAGAACACGTCAAAACCGATGTGTTACTTTTTAATGGCGCCGAGGTTATGCAATGTCAGAGGGCCTGGGTGAATATGATGCCGTGCCAACCCAAACAGAACTTCTCTATATTTGCAGTCTGAATGAATACCCCATTCAGGCTTACAATACAACTGCCTGCTAGTGCCACCTCAGAGTACTATGTTGGCTAAGTGTAAAAAGTAAAACCCTTAGAACAGAAAGTACATGTAAAAACCTTGCCGAGTTTCCCGTGTGTGTGCCCAACAACTGATTAAATTTGCCATCAAACAGATTTGCAAATCATATTTTTCAGTTTCATGTTGATATTAGAATCCAATCTTTCACAAAATGGATGAATGAAATCAATAGCAGACATGTTAAATTATCAAGCTATAACCTGAAATCTCGATCTTGATACATATGCACCTGTGAGCTACACTGCAATAATGTAAAGATTCCTCAAAGAACCTTTAGTCAAGGGGAACCTAAAAGACTGCAGAGGAAATGGTAGAAGATCTCTAAAGAAACCAAACATTCTGTGAAGAACTCAAAGTTTCCTTCTTCTACAGTGACAATCAAGGGTTTATCAAAGAACTCCTGGGTTTCTGGGTTTGCTGAGGAACCTTCAACAAAACCAGAGAAACTCGAAAATAGGGAGGTGCCAATGGCCAATCGTTTCCAGGTTCAAGTTTTGCAAGGGGGGGTGAATCCCACTTTATTCAGACCTAAGGATGGTTGAAATGCAAGAAATCGGTCATTGTAACTTTCTGGGGTTGTTAGGGTCTAGGCATACTTGAGTCTATGATCAAGAAAAGCCTAATGCTGTAACTTGTAGGCCTACTATTTGAGTTTTGAGGAAAAACAAACATTTTGTTTCAGGTCAAGTGGATACCACTCGCCCCTTTAAGCAGACCGGAACCTGTTCACGTTTGGCACCCAGAGCAACACATCAAGTTGGCACATCTCTAAATAATCTTTATGGGGAAACCTTGGGGCTCTACCAAGAACCAAATTCCCCAACTCATCATCCTCAGAGAACTTCCAAGGAGTTCTTCCACAGTGGCAAACTCAAGGTCCTTCAGAGAACCTCTAATTTTGTTACAGTGCATCATGAGTAGGCCACATGTAGGCCATAAGATACACTTTCCTTGGGCCAGATATAGTAGTTTGAAAGGCAACAAAAACAGACATGTAAAAAGACAAGCACTCTACTATAGACAAGGCTGAAGCTTTATTGTAATGGACTGAAGAGCTAAGCGTTCATTTTTGTGTCAATGCTATGTGTGTTTCACAGCAACATTTCATAAGTACAAAAGAAGAATCCCAAACAAATTCATTAGGACATACAGTAGAACAAAAATGAGCCAGACAAGCCCCAGAGCCTCTGACAAGAAATAAAAATTACACCAGAGAAAGACAGAGGCACTGGGGCTTTTTGGTCATGACTTCATGACTGATGGACGTACCGATACGAGCCAAAATGCTCTCCAACTTACAGCAGAGACAGACATTTTACTAGACAACTACAGATACGTGTCAGGGAAAGACATCACCCCCCTCCTCCTCCAACCACAGCCAGCCGCTGAGGGGCATTCCAGACAGCAGCCTCTAACACTACTGTACTTTGAAAACGCGTTACTCTTGTGTGGGGTCCTGCAGCTTTATTCCCAAAAATAAAGGGGAACTCGTAGGTCATCTACAAGATTTACTGCATGTTACTTTCAGTTAACCCTTATAGTATGATAACTCAGAAGAGTTGATTAACTACTTCTATATTAGGAGAATTACATCCGACATCAAGTAACCTTGACTTGGGGAGCCGACATGATCTGTTCATGGAATACCCTGCAGCGTGCCAGAAAAATGAACTTCAAAAGAATAACTCTGGGGAGGAGGGGAGCCTTTCCCACCATAAAGTGCCTTCAGCTGATAACTCCAATCGTCACCAGTCTGGGGGGGGGGGGGGGGGGGGCTCTCTTCTCTTCTCCTCCACTGTTAGCCAACAAAAACTGCTCCCCCTCTACTGTAAAAGATATGAGATGTTTGTTGAAGCACATTCATGTCTTGTTACAAAGTCGGCTAACATTCAGTTTTTTCTTCTTTCCAAAAACACTTTCATCTTGCTTGATGGGGAAGTTTTGTTGGGGATGGGCCACCAGGAAAGATTAAAGAACATGCTTAGTCTTTTGTTAGCCCCCTGGGGATGCAATGCATCGCAAAGCTCTTTCAAACAGTTTGGACTCCATTTCACACATTGACATCTTGACAAATATCTCAAATATGCTGCTGATGCTGAAAACACATGCAAATCTTTCATGTTGCTTTTGGCAAAGGAAAATGTCTTCATGATAAGGAGCAAACTCAAACATCAGCATGAGTATTTCCCATTAGAATGGACAGCCTATAATGAAACACTACCGGAGTGTGAATGAGCCATTAGTGACAGCCACATATACATACAATAACAACGATAAAAAACATAAACCATTCATAATTAAACACAAGTAGCTAAATTTAAACAGGTGCCATTTTATATAAATGAGGCACAGTTGATTAGGTGAACACCTGCAGCTGAACAATAATAATTTTTGATGAACTTAAACTTTTTTTACCATAATCAATCGTTCTTATTTTTTTTACATGGAGAAAAAAAGGATCATAGTCCCGTCCACTGTGCTCTTCAACTTCTATAACCAGAATTGCATGTGCCCGATAGCATTCGAACGTTCACTCTGTATAAATACAAACTTAACTTACAAAAAAAGTATGTAATAATTAAATCATTTCCCATCACACTGTGATTGTAAGCAAATTCACAACTAAAGGAAAAAAAAAGGTCTATGGCAATTACAACCTGGAACATCAGAGGAGAACCCAATGCCGGAAATGGCACTAAAGCTGTATACTGTATGACTATGCTGTTGCTCTCTCATGCTTTTTTTGGCATCATAGGCAGAGCTGAAGAACAAGCCAATTCCCTACTTCACAACCAAACTATGGCTCCCAAAACACACCCAAACGGCTGAAATGGACAGGTGCTAAGAGACAAAATGAACAGTGTCGTGCACAGATACTGCTTTCAGGCCAACCAGAACGGTGCCGGTGCCGGTACCAGTTACATTCGCCAATTAAGTGCTAACCAGCGAACCCCCCGCGTTCATACAAGGCTTTGAACTTTTCCTCACGTGACAATGTTATCCCGATGAACGTGCTGACGTCCACGTTGTCGTCACAGGTCACAGACATTTTTTTTTTTTGTCGTTTCGCAAACGGTAAGATTGGTGGCGTGAACACGCCGGCCGGTTTGCGATTAGGTGCGGGAATGGGCACCGGTTCGGTTCTCAGTCGCCAAGAGAGGCAAGTCTGACTGACACAAGCTCATAATCTTGGCACTCAAACAAGTCTGACGGTAATAACAAATACAGAGTACCGAAGTGACAATGAGTAGGTAAAATTCACTGCTGCACAGCACTGCTTTTGAACCCACAACATACTGAGAAATGTCCATTATCTTTGTTACACGCCTGCAACCCCCACAGGGCTGTAAGCACACCTGCAGACTTTACATAATGTGCTACAGGAAAATAAACTGTGAAAACACACAAAACAAATAAAAAATAAAAATAAACATAAATTACCATTAAGTTACTTAAGATTGAACAAAAAGATAGACTAAATGCAGGGATACATGTAGCCATATTAAATTAAACAAAACAATTTCACATTCTGTCCATTACAGTCCATTTTCAGGCATTATAAGCAATTATCATCTTTCAGGGGCAAAGGCATCATTTCGTCTTTAAAAAAGTAATGTAATATGTAGCCACTGCTTGAAACAGCATAAGAGATAAATACAGTTCCCTTTGATAGGAAAAAAAACAAGTGTGGGGAAATTATAATAGTCTCTCTGTATATAGGGATATTCGTTTTCCACCCTCTGTCAGAGTATTGTATGTATTCCAGTGTACGGAGAGAATGCAGTTTTCCAACTGAAGGGTGTGTAGATGAGACTTTGTGGTAATACGCCAGTTGAGGGATATGTAGAGGAGATCTTATGGTATATGCCAGTCAAAGGGTGGCTAGCAGAAAACATGGTACTGTACGGTATGCCATTCAAAGGTTGGTTGGGTGGGTGGGTGGGTGTTTGGGGTGGGGCATGTGGTACAGTATATGCCGGTTCAGAAGTGGCGAAATGAGAAGGTGTGGTACGTACATGCCAGTTGAGTAACGGGAAACAGCTGGTATGATGACAACATGGTGGTATGTGTCAGTAGAGTTGTGGGTGGAGTAGAGGGGTGGGTTTATCTGTTTGGTAGGCGGTTGGGGTTAGGGTTGGGTGGGGGATGTGGGATAGGGGATAGAGGGGGTGAGGACTTCAGACTTTGAGCAGATCCTCGTCGCTGTCGTCTGTTAGCTGCTCTAGCCGGCTTCTTTGTGCCTGCCTGCTGCCTCCTCCTCCTCCTCCTCCGCTGCGTGTTTTGGCTTTGCTGTTCCGCTGGTGGTGGTGGTGCCTGCGCTCCTGGTCCTCCAGCAGGCCCACCAGGTCCTCGTCGCTCTCCTCCCTCAGCAGGGCGGGCATGGGCAGGGGCCGGGCACGAGGCTTGGGCCGCGAGGCGCTGGAGGAGGAGGAAGCGGAGTGGATGCGCACGCCGGGCAGCGTCAGCACCTCGTCCTCCTCCTCGCTGTCGCCCTCGTCCAATGGGAGCGCGCGAAGGGCGTCGGCTCGCGTGGTGACGTGGCCGTTCTGGTGGTCGGACGCCTTGCCCGGAGACTCCAGCTCCTCCATCAGCCACTCCATCTCGTCCTCCTCGCCATTTTCCTCTGTGCTCACCTGGGGGAAGGAGAGAGGGAGGGAGGGGGGAGAGAGAGAGGAGGGTGAGAGGGAGAGAGGGGAGAGAAAGGGGGAGAATGAGAGAGAGAGGGGGAGAGAGGGAGGGAAGGAGAGAGAGAGGGGGGGGGAGGTTGAGCGGGAGCTGTTTACTATTCACTGTTTCTATTGACTGCAAGCCTCTTCAATTCAAACCCTGTGACTAAGACTAAGATAAAGTGTTCATATCCTGCACATAGAGATTAGTGATCACATGGAACTGAAGGCAAGATAAGCAAGGGGGTCTGATTGTGATTGTGACATGAGGGTGTGTATGACGCCCTAGCAAACATCAAAAACAAACAAATAAATAAAATAACAACACAAAAACTTGTCATTGTGAAGCTGGAGCCTATCTTTTTTTGAAATAATCTACAGCGTGCATAAAATGGGGCATCGGAAAAAGGACATTGTACTATTCCTCCCCTCCTTCTCCACTGTGTTAACTGTTCATTGAAAATGGGAAAATGTCAAATAAATGAATGAATGAATAAATGAATGAATGAATGAATGAATGAATGAATGAATGAATGAATGAATGAATGAATGAATGAATGAATGAATGAATGAATGAATGAATGAATGAATGAATGAATGAATGAATATACAGCAGAGGTGTCAATCCAAGGTCCAGAAAATAAAAACCCTGCCACAGATTTCATCCAACCTGCTTTGAATCATCTGATAGTGAGCAGCAATCAAGAGAGCTAGATCAGCCAGACAGTGAAGTCACTTGTGTTAGAAGGAAAACTTACTCTTATAACCCAGAATTGGCACCTCTGGGGCCTGTACTAAGAAGCTGGTTCAGGAGTAATTGAGGACTCCAGGCTCTTCTACTACTAGATGATTTACCTCTAACCCATTGTGTCCTGGAGACACATATACGCTGCATTCAGGCTCTTGAGATTTGAGCTGTTTTATTAGAAATGTGGGTAAGTTAGAGCTGCATGAACACATTCTAAGGCAAAACGAGGGTCTTAGTTTTTAAATGCAACTCATTTCATGTTTGTATGTGCTTCGGAGGCTGAGATATTTAGGTTTTAATAGGCAGAGGGCACCCTTTCCCAAAAAGGGCTTAGGACAAAATGGGTTAACTTAACCTGGTTCACCCCTGAACAAGCTTCTTAGTATAAGCCACTGATATGGAGGAGGGCTGAGGTGGACACATGCAGCGTTTACCTTGGAGTACTTGTAGGCCACTGGATTCCCCTTCTTGCAGCAGCCAACCACCTTCTTAATCACCATCTCCCTACACACACACAAACGCGCACGCACACACGCGTGCACACACGCGTGCACACACACACGCGTGCACACACACACACACACACACACACGCGTGCACACACACACACACACACACACGCGTGCGCACACACACACACACACACACACACACACACACACACACACACACACACACACACACACACACACAGACAGACAGACAGACAGACAGGTGCGCACACACAAATACACAGACAACAAATGACTTATAGTAAGCAAATGAGTGAGTGAGTCAGTGAGTGAGCAAGCGAGTAAGAGCTCTGCAGTCCCCGATAATCATCTGTGGCCAGTTTAAGCGCGTGTGCTGTGAAGCCAGACGAGTAAGATCAAGATCTCAGGATCGTGTGGCGGACGTCAGAAAAGAACCAGAATGCAGAACGAAGGCGCTGCTGTTGATAAACCTCACAGATACTGGCAGCAAGGCAAGACGTACTGACTTTTGAAAAAAGGGAAACTACCAGCCAGATCTCACGCACATCAAATTTCTTTTAGCCGGGTGCAGGATCAGAGCGCGCAGTTCAAGTAACGCAAGGAGGATAAACGCACACCGCGATGAGCTCCCTTTTAATCCATTTTTGTGATGTTTCGGGCCACCACAGCCCTTGCTCTGAGGTGGCCCGAAACAACAAGAATAATAATGAATTGAAAGCGAGCTCATTGGTGTGCATTTCTTCCTTGTCTTACAAAAGGGCAACTACACCATTCGTCAATTAGCCTGGCGAGCCAGACCCGTACAGCAAAAAGCTGTACAAGGGTCTGGGCGAGCTCGGAGAGAGTGT